>NC_134897.1:13372714-13377714 GCF_041734735.1 Babylonia areolata | reverse complement strand
CAGATGTGGTGTAGCGTATATGGATTTGACCGAACGCAGTGATGCCTCCTTGAGCTACTGATACTGATCTTTATATGGACGGTCTTCCCTCATGGGACTGCGTTGCTTGTTAAGAAAAATCAACGCGTGAGAGTGTTATATCAAAACTATGGTAATTGTACTCAGAATTCATGCCACTCTGAACTCTTTTCACATCGGCTCAACAGGAAAGGGGTTAAGAAAGGTATGTCTGCGAGTGCAAGCAAGGGGCGAGCCCTGGGTTGGGAGGGGGGGTGGGGTGGTGAAGCGATGAAGGAATGAATGGTTTATTCCTTTTTTGGCCATAGCCTGTCGAATACGAATACGAATACGAAATTGTTTATTCAGATTTAGGCCTAAGCCCCTTACTGAAGGGGTAAGTCACAATTATATCAATCACACAAACACTTTTCAAAAACACATTGCTTAACATTTACACTTCAGATGCTTGTTATATTTGACAATCTATGTTGATATTATGATCTAAGTTATAGCAATACGCAATCGCTTTAAGGCATTGTAAATGTATAACGCCACATTGCACAATACAGTTTCATTTCTGGATGACATTAGCCTGTCATAAAAGAGTGATTAAACAGCAACAAAAGGCAATAACATAGTTGCTGATAAATAAACAATGGAAACAAAACTATGAAAATAACTGTTTCTCTATATCTGAGGAGGTGGGGGTTGGGGGGGAGGGTGTTGGGAGGCGGAGTTTATGTTTTCTGACACACAAAAAAAAAGGAAAAAAAAGGGTGTTGGGAATGATGTAGTGAGGTGCTAACATAATATTGATCACTGACCGTATGTCAATGGCGAGCGCTGGGGAACACAATGCTCCAAGCTGATGATAAATCGCTGAAAGGCCCGTGTGGGCAATGGGAGGTGATTTCCCGGCGTGCCCTGAGTGCCTGCCAGTGTCTGGCGCGCCCTGATTGGGCGTAATCCTGCCAATTGCTGGCAATTTTACGCAAGCCTCACCGCAGGGTGACTGGGGAATGTCACTGCCGGGACTGAGTACTCCTGCTATATGTTTACGGTAATTTGGGTGGTAATTGTTTTTGTTGGTGGTGGTGTTCCTTGTGGAGGGTTGTGTGGTGAGGTGTGAGGATTTAACAGTGAGTGAGTACTGGTGTGTGTGTGTGTGTGTGTGTGTGTGTGTGTGTGTGTGTGTGTGTGAGCGCGAACGCAATATACTTCGACTCGTGTTTCTTCGAAATCGTGTTTCTGTATCAAGATTTTTTTTTTTTTTTTTTGCGTCGTGGGCTTTGTCTGGCCTTGTATAAGGATAGACCTCTGTGTGATCTGAAAACAAGAAATATTTGGGTTTTTTTCTCTCTCTCGCCATCCAGTCTTTCTATCTTTCTATTTATCAGTCTTTCTGCCTCTATCTCTCTTTTTGACTCTCTCCTTCATACACACACACACACACACACACACACACACACACACAGACACACACACACACACACACGCACACACACGCACACACACACACGCGCGCACACACGCACACACACACACAAACACAAACACGCACACTCTCTCTCTCTATTTCACTCTCAGATTGACAGACAGACAATCAATCACAGAAGCATGGACAGAATAAAACGCATGACTTGATACAGCCAGAAAAACACTCCCTCTGTTTCCTGTGCCAAAGAGAAATAACAACAATGGATAGTGTGACGGCCGCTCCAGCAACAAATGATTTGGTAATGATCGTTTATCGTGACAGGGGTGCCACTAATGAAATTACTGCGACATTTACACCGGTTGTACACGCACACAGACACACACACACACACACACACACACACACACACACACACACACACACACACACACACACACACACACCCGTGAAAGACAGAAAGAAAGAAAGAAAGCAAAAGCACCCGGAATTGTACCCATATAAGATCTGACCCGGACGATTTACCATCATGGATAGTTATCATAATCATGATGATGTGCAATATATTCGGGGGTATGGGGGTGGGGTATAATCTGAATAGATGTCCGGTGTGTTTTTCTTGGGGACGAAGATTACAGGTGCCACCGCCGAGATTCTGACCTTAAACACGGTTTTGGCACGAGGATAATTCTCGCAATTTGCCTGGCGCGTGGCCTCCTTTGTTCTTGCTGATTCATCAAACACCACTCTTGAAGTGTGTGTGTGTGTGTGTGTGTGTGTGTGTGTGTGTGTGTGTGTGTGTGTGTGTGTGTGTGTGTGTGTGTGTGTGCTATTTTGTTATTTCTTTTTATTGTTTTTTAGGACTTTTTTCGGTCGCTTGATTATTAAGCTTTTTTTGTTGTTGATTATGCTGCACCCGGATTTATGATGATACTGTTGAAAGGTCTCGAGAACTGGGATGATGATGATGATGATGATGATGATGATGATGATGAAGGTGGTGATGACTTTACTAAGCAGGATGGTGATTGCACCATTCCACCAACAGTAGTTTCTATATGTCATGATCTATGCCCCTCTGTCTCTCTTTGTCTGTGAATGTGCGCATTTGATTTTACACACGCGGAACCCCCACGCCACTCCCTTACTCTCTCTCTCTCTCTGTCCCTCTCTCATTCTTTTTTGTGTGTACGCACGCACACAATCACATTTTTGTTCAGTTGGTTTGGTATCAGCAGTCATGAATACACTCTCTGTCCTAAATATTCCCTGTTATCAGTCAACACACTCCTAAATGCATATGATATGTAACAGGAATAGATGCGCGCTTTATTCTAACGCTGCAGACTACAGTGTCCCAGTTCACTCTCTGCGATACTCATAATTTACAACGACGTATGAATGAGCTCTCTTTTCGACGCGACCGTTTCTGCGCACACTAAAATGCTCTCTCTCTCTCTCTCTCTCTCTCTCTCTCTCGCATGTACACAATGTACACAAACACACACACAAGGCCATACACTTACACACAGATACACAGAGACTCACAGACAGACAAACAGACACAGACACACACACGCACACACACACACACACACACACACACACACGCACGCACACATACACACACACACACACACACACGAGAGAGAGAGAGAGAGAGAGAGAGAACCCACCCTCGACCAACCCTCCAATCCTCTCCCGTGCAGAGCAGACTCAGCGAAGCATAACATCAGAAACGCCGT
Organism: Babylonia areolata; assembly: GCF_041734735.1. Classification (NCBI taxonomy): domain Eukaryota; kingdom Metazoa; phylum Mollusca; class Gastropoda; order Neogastropoda; family Buccinidae; genus Babylonia; species Babylonia areolata. The sequence continues at coordinate 13,374,534 of NC_134897.1, read as the reverse complement.
CCCGCGCAGTGTCTTCATCACAGCACTGACTGTGCAGTGTTCTGGGGGTGGTGGTGGTGGTGGTGGAAAGGTTGTATTGAGATAGTGGTGGGTTCGGGGTGATGATGGTGGTAGAGGTGGGGTAGTGGTGGTGGTGATGGTGATGGTGGTGATGATGGTAGTGTTGGTATGGTGGTGATGGTGGTGGTGGGATGGTGATAGTGGTGATGAATATGATGATGATGATGATGATGGTAGTAGTGCGGTCTTGGTGGTGGAGGCGATGATGATGATAGTATTGGGATGGTGGTGGTGGGGATGGTGGTGATGATGACGATGGTCGTGGTTGGGGTAATGGTGATGGTGGTGGTGATGATGATGGTAGTGGGATGGTGATGATGACGATGACGATGGTCGTGGTTGGGGTGATGGTGGTGGTGATGATGATGATGTGCTGGTAATGATGATGGTGGTGGTGATAGTGGTGGTGGTGATGATGATAGTGGTGGTGGTGATGATGATAGTGGTGGTGGTAATGATGATGGTGGTGGTGATAGTGGGGGTGATGATGATGATAGTGGTGGTGGTGATGATGATGGTGGTGGTAATGATGATGGTGGTGGTGATAGTGGTGGTGATGATGATGATAGTGGTGGTGGTGGTGGTGATGATAATGATGTGGTGGTAATGATGATGGTGGTGGTGATAGTGGTGGTGATGATGATGATAGTGTTGATAGTGGCAGTGATGATGATGATAGTGGTGGTGGTGGTGGTGGTGGTGGTGATGATGATGATGATAGTTGTGATGATGGTGTTGGTGGTGGTGATGATGATGATAGTGGTGATAGTGGTGGTGATGGTGATGATAGTGGTGGTGGTGGTGGTGGTGATGATGATGATGATGGCGGTGATAGTGGCGGTGATGATGATGATAGTGGTGGTGGTGGTGGTGGTGATGATGATGATGATGATAGTGGTGATAGTGGTGGTGATGATGATGATAGTGGTGGTGGTGGTGATGATGATGACGATAGTGGTGGTGGTGGTGGTGATGATGATAGTGGTGGTGGTGGTGATGATGATGACGATAGTGGTGGTGGTGGTGGTGATGATGATAGTGGTGGTGGTGGTGGTAATGATGATGATGGTGGTGGTGATGGTGGTGGTGATGATGATGACGATAGTGGTGGTGGTGGTGGTAATGATGATGATGGTGGTGGTGATGGTGGTGGTGATGATGATAGTGGTGGTGATGATAGTGGTGGTGATGGTGGTGGTGGTGGTGGTGATGATGATGATGGCGGTGATAGTGGCGGTGATGATGATGGTGGTGGTGATGATGATGATGATAGTGGTGATAGTGGTGGTGATGATGATGATAGTGGTGGTGGTGGTGGTGGTGGAGGTACCGGTTACATGGACGTTTGGCAGGGGATCCTGGAAGGAGAAAGACTTTCCAGAACGAAGCTGGCCAAAAACTGCAGCGGTGTTCGATGTAGCACAATGGTAACAACAATAGCGGCAAGCACGGCAGCGGGAGTTATTCAGCACAGAAACAGAAGGAACTGGAGGGGGTGGGCAGGAAAGTAAACTCGCTCCAGTCTGTCAGTGTGGGTGGGTGGGGAGGGGGCGAGGTGTTAATTAGGGTTCAGGAGTAACGAGAGGCAGGGAAGTGGAGATTGTAATGAAACAGCATGTTAAGAAGAAAGAAAAAAACAGAAGAAGAAGAAGAAGAAGAAGCAGGGGTCATTATAATAAGTGTCAAAGAAATGACGGTTGCAATGAAACAGTATGTAAAGAGATGAAGAATGAATTAACTTCATTTAGTGGGCGTGTAAA
>NC_134897.1:13357714-13360214 GCF_041734735.1 Babylonia areolata | reverse complement strand
CTGCGTTTTTTGTGTGTGTCTTTTTTGTTATTTTTATTTTTATTTTTTTAGTTTTGTAATTGAGAGTGATTGACAATAGTGTGTGTGTTCGTCACTTTAACGTCCATTCAGATCGTGTTATTTCACACGATTTGCTAAATAGTAAATACTCAGTGATAACGAACTTGTAAAGTACCGGTTAAAGCACTGATTGGTTGATTAATTGATTGATTGATGGTGACAGTAATGATAATGGTGATTATGATGAGGAGGAAGTAGAGTAGAGGATTTTGATGTTGATGATGAAGAGGAGGGGGACGATGATCTTCTTCGTTCGTGGACTGCAACTCCCACGTTCACTCGTATGTACACGTGTGGGCTTTTACGTGTATGACCGTTTTCACACACCCCTGCCATGTAGGCAGCAGTACTCCGTTTTCGGGGATGAGGACAATGATGATGACGATTATGATAATGATTATGATAACATTAACTTGGCTGGGTATGTTTGAAAAGAGGGACTTGTCAAAATCGAACCATTCATTTGCTTGAGATTTGATGAAGTGTGTGTGTGTGTGTGTGTGTGTGTGTGTGTGTGTGTGTGTGTGTGTGTGCTTTCGTGCGTGTGTTGTGTGTTCCCCCGTCCGTGTCTTTCAACACGCAAGTTTGCCCGCCGTAGCACATTACGTTTGCTTTGATTCGGAAAAAAACCCAAACACACACACACACACACACACACACACACACACACACACACGAGAGAGAGGGAGAGAGAGAGAGAGGGAGAGAGAGAGAGACGCTCTATGTTCTCATCCACACAGACGGCCCGGACCGAAACAACTGGTTCATCAGGTTGTGCAAGGTGCAGTAGCGGGTTGCACGTGTGTTGGACAAGGCGGGAAAATCCCTTCTCCTCCTGTGTGGTCTGTCCACTGACCTGTGAACCAAAACTGTTCATACATCTCAGTGTGTCTGTCGGGCTGTGGTGAACCTGGGCCACTGAGTGGTTTGTTATAACAGGGCTGCTGAATATCAATGGAAAATTGTAATGAATAATTTCGTAGGGAAGTTTTCTTCTTGTTATTGTTGTTGTTGTCCTCCTCCTTCTTCTTCCTTTTCCCTTCCTCCTCCTCCTCCTCCTTCTTCTTCTCCTTCTTCTCATTCTACTTCTTCATCTTCCTCCTCCTCCTCCGTCTCCTTCTCCACCTCCTCCTGCTCCTCCTCCGCCTTCTCTTTCTCCTCCCCCTTTTTCTCTTCCTCTTCTTCCTCCGCTTTCTCTTCCTCCTTCTTCTTCTTCTTCTCCTCCTTTCTCCTCTTCCTCCCTCAACTCTGTGAAGAGTCACTGAGGCACTGCACAGAACTGTTCACAACATTTCTCCAGGCCTGTCGGTTGTGTGCCAAAGCTTTGGTCTCTGCAAATTGTTTTTATGTCAATCCTGCAGTGTTATCAGTCCATCATGTCTTCCTCCCCTGTCTCTCTCTCTCTCTCTCTCTCTCTCTCTCTCCCTGAACATGTCCTTTGGGGTTGTGTGTGTGAGGGAGTTTAGCCTTATGTAATGCTGACTGACCCGCTTTCTGTTACCCTGAGTGTCTCCAATGAAGGTTTTCAGACTCCTGCCGCACTCACACACACACACACACACACACACACACACACACATATATATATATATATATATATATATATATGATTACTGTACTTTTAGCTGTAACGAAACTTGATGATGAATTCTGTTTGATGTCCCGCCACAGCTAGGCTTGCTGGTGATTGTAGACATCTACAGTATTAATTTTAACACTCGAATGTAATCAGATGAAGACTCTGGTGTTAGTTGTCGTTGTTTGTTTGTTTTTTTACACACGACACAACACCTTCTGTCGACCTCTATGAATCTGCGTTGCCAAACTTGATGACTTTATGCGCCAGAAAGCCTACACCTACGGTCTCTATGAGCTTGCAGTTGGGCCGACAGAAATGTGAGAGCTGTATATGTTTGTTTTTTTCTATTGCAGTGGGAAGTCACTAACAGCTTAGTCTTTTGTGAAGGACTATGACTCTCAAACTGGGAGGCAATATTGCACTGGCTCTTGGTGCTGCAGCCTTGGGGGCTAGTTGGCCTTGGGGGACCATCCTCAACGCCAACTGTCCTACAAAACCCTCTTGGCCGAGAGAGTGAGGATTAACTTGGGCAAGACACTCTCCACTGTAATCAAATTCACGCCCGGATAGTCGGGAACAGATGCCTCCTCTGCTGTTCTGATGGTCCAAATCACACAACTGACTATCATACTGCAGGCTGTATGACAGGGTTTTGGTGTTGTTCCCTGGTGGTGTGTGGTGGGGAACGCCCTGTTCTTTTCCTGGTATCTTCCTGATAGGTTCCTTTGGAGAGACAGGAGGAGACTGGTTGGTTGATGCTGAGGTATCTGCCACGACCTCTGAGGAAAAGGTTGAGCTTAAACAGGTGGCGAGAGAGAGAGAGAGAGAGAGAGAGAGGGGGGGGGGGGGGAGGGAGGAAAA
>NC_134897.1:13345214-13355214 GCF_041734735.1 Babylonia areolata | reverse complement strand
TAGCTCACTAACCAACCACCTAACCAACTAGCCAACTAATTCTGTAACAAAATTATGAGAACAGGCTGTACAAGGTTGTATCCGGCGCTCACTGCATCTAGGACTCTCAAACCATCAACGTTGATAGCAGCTTCTGAAACTAACTGAATCAGGGGAAGATATATTCCAAAGTACAAGTGTATGAAGGCACCAGTGGTAAATCTGCTGCTAGGGGTTCACGTGCACTTGCATGCAAGCGTGTAGTAATATCATATGCTCGGTTCGTATGGTTCGTGTGTACTCAGGAATGTGTGAATAATTTGGGAGACTTGATGGGGGAATTCCGTGGGGTATTTGGTGTATGGTGGTTGACAGACGAACTTATCCTGTTCAAAAGCAACTAGGATAAGTTTTATGCTCGTGTAAAATGACACACACAGACGCACAGACACACACACACACACACACACACACACACACACACACACACACACACACACACACACACACAACAGACACACACACACACACACACACACATACACACACACGCACGCACGCACGCATATATGTACACACACACACACACACACACACGAACACACACACACACACACACACACACACAACAGACACACACACACACACACACACGAAGTGAAGATATCCACTGAGTAATGTGATGAAGAAAAACGCTGACAAGCCGGCAGAACCCTGATTATTGTTTCAGCCTTTCTCGGTCTGCTTTCCTCTCTGTCTCTGTCTGCCTCTGTCAGTCTTTTTCTAAATCTCTGTGTGTGTGTGTGTGTCTGTGTGTGTGTCTGTGTGTGTGTTTCTCCTCTCTCTTTCTCTCTCTTTTCTCTTTACCTCCCTCTCTGTCCCCTTACTCTCCCCCCCCCGCCCCCCCACTTACACTCTTATCTCTCCTCTATGTTTTTGTGCTTGTGTATTGTGATTACAGTGTACTCTTAAGTGAATGTCAAAGCCTCTTCTTTCTTTCTATCTTTCCTCTCTCTCTCTCTCTCTCTCTCTCTCTCTCTCTCTCTCTCTCTCTCTCTCTCTCTTCCCCCATTCTTTCTTCCCCCTCTCTCCCCTCTCTCACCCTCCCACTTTCATTCTCTCCCTCTGTCTCTCCTCTGTGTTTTTGCTGTTATGTAAGGTAATTACAGTGTACTCTTATGTGAAAGACAGATCGGTTGCTAAGTTTCTTGTTAAGCAAGCGTGATTTTGAAACTGATAACAACGACAGTGTATTCTTACGTGGATGGCAGATCGGTTGTTATGTTTGTTGTCAAGCAGACATGATTTTGAAATCGAAGAGACAGAGAAACGGACAGAGAGACAGACAGACAGAGACAGAGACACAGAGAACGGACAGAGAGGGGAGAGAGAGAGACAGAGAGACAGATAGAGAAACAGACAGGGAGAGAGAGAGAGAGAGAGAGAAATCAGAGGGGGAGAGAGAGTGGGGGCAAACAGACAGACACACAGAAAGATAGAGACAGAGGGATGGAGAAAGAGAGAGAAGGAAAGAGAGAAACAGGGATGGACAGACAGACGGGGGGTGTTGGGGGTGGGGGTGGGGGTAGAAGTGGAGAGGCAATAATGCTAGACAGAGACAAGCTGGGAGTCCTGGAACCAGTCTTGAAACAGAGAGACAAAGAAACGGACAGAGAGAGAGAGAGAGAGAGAGAGAGAGAGAGAGAGAGAGAGAGAGAGAGAGAGAGAGACATTGTTTTATTGCCATTGACAATATTATCCTTTAGCAAGGGTGACAATGAATGAACAAAAAAAATAAATAAATAACGGCCGTTCACAGAGAAATTGACACATTGCTAAGAGCAAAAAGAAAATCAACGACAAACAACAACAACAGCAGCAAAATCATAAAATACAACATATTGTTAAGATAAAAAATGAAAATGAAAATAGCTCGACCATCCAACTTTCTACAAAATCATTCAGAATTATAAACTTTGGAACTGGCATCAGGGTAACTGTTTTTTTCGATAACTATAAGGCTTCCGAAGTTAATTTCTTTTTCCGACAATCCGTAGCTTGCGATCTTATTCTTACTTCATCATCTATTAAAAGTGTACTGGTAAGGTTCATGTTCTTTAAGTTTTCACCGTTGAAAATTAAGTATTAATTTTCATTCGAATTTCTTCATAATACTTTCACATGAGAGAGAGAGAGAGAGAGAGAGAGAGAGAGAGAGAGAGAGAGAGAGAAAGAGTGAAAGAGAGAGAGAGAGGCAGACCGAAAGAGTGAGATAGATAGATAGATAGAGAGAGAGAGAGAGAGAGAGAGAGAGAGAGAGGCAGACCGAGACCGAGACCGAGAGAGAGAGAGAGAGAGAGATGCAGATCGAAAGAGTGAGAGAGAGAGATAGACAGAGAGAGAGAGAGCATTCAGGCACCAGTCCGTCAGATGAGATGTGAAGGCCACTCACTCACAGCACAGGGGGTACGGGCGGAAACAGGTGTGGCCATGACACGGCGGTCACGATGGAGGACGAATGGTATACCATGCGCTGTACAATCACACACATACATACACACGCTTGCACGCACACACGCACGCATGCACACACACAAACACACCAAACACACACACACACACACACACACACGCGCGCGCGCGCGCGCACACCCACCCACCCACCCACCCACACACACACGTCTCTCTAGGCGGTGCCACTGCTCCTATGGCCATAATTTCCTCTAGGACTTTTGTTTAGCAGGGAGTCGTTTGATAATTTCCTCTGTCTTCTTTTGCCCCCCCCCCCTTCCCCCCACCTCCCCCATGAGTCGTGTTGCGAGGGTGGAGAAGGACGGTTTGGGGGGGGGGGGGTAGGGGCAGGGGGGGGATGTAGAAGGGGAGAGGGGGTGGCGGTGGGGGCGGCATTTATGTATTAGAAAGAAAGACGTGTGTTATGGGAGCATTGAGCTCCATAATTCAAGGCCATCCAGCCATGCGAAAGCTTAATATCCGATCTCCCTCCCTCCCCCCTAGCCCTCCCCCCCCCATGCCCCTCCACCGCCCCCTCTCCCTCTCTCTCTCTCTCTGTGACTGTGTGTGTGTGGGGTGGGGTGGGGGAGTGGATGTATGACTGTCCCTATCATACACGCTGAGGAACGAAAACAGTCGGGGCTGAGAAAGAAAGCTGCAATGGGGAGGTTACAGAATGCGCTAGGAAAAACGTGGAACGTTTACAAAGAGACAGAAAAAGGATTGGAAGATGCAGGAAAGGACAGAGAGAGGGAGAGAGAGGGAGAGAGGAGAGAGAGAGGGGGGAGAGGGAGAGAGAGAGAGGAGAGAGAGAGAAGAGAGAGAGAGATTTCAAATTAATGGGGGAAAGTTTCTTAGCATCATATTGATACGTTTGTCAGTTTTCTTTCTGTTCCTCTTGCCGTAGTTCCCCTGCCGTTATGAGAAAGACCAGGAAAACGTGCGAGCCTGACAAAGACAGACAGACAGACAGACAGTGCAAGAAAGGGGCAGAGAGACAGACTGAAAGAAAGATAGGAGCACAGAGAGAGAGAGAGAGAGAGAGGTAGACCGAAAGAGTGAAAGAAAGAGAGAGAGGCAGACCGAAAGAGTGAAAGAAAGAGAGAGAGGCAGACCGAAAGAGTGAAAGAAAGAGAGAGAGGCAGACCGAAAGACTGAAAGAAAGAGAGGGAGGCACAGAGAGAGAGAGGCAGACCGAAAGTGAAAGAAAGAGGGAGAGGCACACAGAGAGAGAGGCAGACCGAAAGACTGAAAGAAAGAGAGAGAGGCACAGAGAGAGAGAGAGAGGCAGACCGAAAGTGAAAGAAAGAGGGAGAGGCACACAGAGAGAGAGGCAGACCGAAAGACTGAAAGAAAGAGAGAGAGGCAGAACGAAAGAGTGAAAGAAAGAGAGAGAGGCACAGAGAGAGAGAGAGGCAGACCGAAAGAGTGAAAGAAAGAGAGAGAGGCACAGAGAGAGAGAGAGAGGCAGACCGAAAGAGTGAAAGAAAGAGAGAGAGGCACAGAGAGAGAGAGAGAGGCAGACCGAAAGAGTGAAAGAAAGAGAGAGAGGCAGAGAGAGAGAGGCAGACCGAAAGTGAAAGAAAGAGGGAGAGGCACACAGAGAGAGAGGCAGACCGAAAGACTGAAAGAAAGAGAGAGAGGCAGAACGAAAGAGTGAAAGAAAGAGAGAGAGGCACAGAGAGAGAGAGAGGCAGACCGAAAGAGTGAAAGTAAGAGGGAGAGGCACAGAGAGAGAGAGAGGCAGACCGAAAGAGTGAAAGAAAGAGAGAGAGGCAGACCGAAACTGAAAGAAAGAGAGAGAGTGAGAGAGAGACTGAAAGAAAGGGGCAGAGAGAGTGAGAGATGGAAAGAGAGATAGAGACAGGGACAGAGAGAGAAAGAGAGAGAGGCAGAAAGACAACGACAGAGCGAGGGAGACAGAGAAGAGTTTCCCCCATCGCACCAATACAAACACTAAACTAGACCCACACACCCTCCTATTCAGGGTGTATCCACCAGACCTGAAGGGCGAGTGGTGGAGCAGACACAGAGATGGGAAAGCACTGTGGCCGGATGCTGCTACCTGCTGTGCGATGTTTTAACTCTCTCCATACGAACGGCGAAAGAGACGACGTTAACAACGTTTCACCCCAGTTACCATCATCAAAATGTTGCAAGCGGAAGGCTCGTATACTGAAGAGGTGAATGTTGACAAAGAATACCACAATTCTGACGACGGAAGCTAAAGGTTGGGTCATTGAGACACCCACTGGACATCCGAGGGGTCTGTGTAGAGGAGAAGAGAGGACTGTTTTAAAAGACAGCACAGGACGTATCTGTATCTGCGTGACTCTTTACTCCAGTGTTGGGGGAAAGTACCATGTGGCGTCATACGATGGGCGTTCCTTATTGGAGGATCGTGGAGGGGGTGGGGGTGCAGGAGGAGTGGGTGGGTGGTGGGGTGTGGGGGTAAATGGTGCTTGGTGATTTCTGTTTGTTTGTTGTTGTTGTTTTTCATATTAAAACTGTTGTTGTTATCAGTGATGCGCATGGCTTGCTGCAAAAATGGAGTTTACAGGGTGTGAGAATAATAACGGTGCGAATCTTTTTTTTTTTCTTTTTTTCTTTTTTTAATACTTAAATATGTTTGCTCACAATATGCGTCTCTTTGTTATTCTTCTCTGTCATTATCCTCCGTCTCTCTCTCTGTCTCTGTGTCTCTGTCTCTGTCTCTTTTTTTCTCTCTCTCTGTCTCTCTCTCTCTCTCTCGCTCATTCTTTTTCTGTCTGTCTCTGTTGTTGTTTTTTTTAGCACGTGTGTGTGTGTGTGTGTGTGTGTGTGTGTGTGTGTGTGTGTGTGTGTGTGTGTCTGTGTCTGTGTGTCTGTGCGTGCGTGTGCGTGTGCGTGTGCGTGTGCGCGTGCGTAAGCTCTCCTTTTTATATATACAGACGCGGGAGAAGCAGCAGACAATTTACAATCTTTGAGTGATACAGTGTGTGGGCGACAGATAGAGACATGAGTGGGAGGACGCGTGCAACTCGAGACTTGCAAGTAAAATAACAAACAAACAAACAAGAAAAAGAAAAAAAACACACACACGAAAACAACCAACAACTGCGCACGCAGCTTTGGATGGGATGCAGAAAGGAACAGAGACAGAGACGGAGACGGACAGACATCATCAGACAGACAGTTATAGACAGACAGACAGACAGACAAAACAAACCGACATAATCAGGCAGACATGCAGTCAGACAGACAGACATATTCAGACAGACAAGACAAACCGACATTATCAGACAGACATGCAGTCAGACAGACAGACATATTCAGACAGACAGACAAACCGACATAATCAGACAGACATGCAGTCAGACAGACAGACATATTCAGACAGACAGACAAACCGACATAATCAGACAGACATGCAGTCAGACAGACAGACATATTCAGACAGACATAGAAACCGACATTATCAGACAGACATGCAGTCAGACAGACAGACATATTCAGACAGACAGACAAACCGACATTATCAGACAGACATGCAGTCAGACAGACAGACATATTCAGACAGACAGACAAACCGACATAATCAGACAGACATGCAGTCAGACAGACAGACATATTCAGACAGACAAGACAAACCGACATTATCAGACAGACATGCAGTCAGTCAGACAGACAGACATATTCAGACAGACAAAACAAACCGACATAATCAGACAGACATGCAGTCAGACAGACAGACAGACATATTCAGACAGACAGACAAACCGACATTATCAGACAGACATGCAGTCAGACAGACAGACATATTCAGACAGACAGACAAACCGACATAATCAGACAGACATGCAGTCAGACAGACAGACAGACATATTCAGACAGACAGACAAACCGACATTATCAGACAGACATGCAGTCAGACAGACAGACAGACATATTCAGACAGACAAACCGACATTATCAGACAGACATGCAGTCAGACAGACAGACAGACATATTCAGACAGACAGACAAACCGACATTATCAGACAGACATGCAGTCAGACAGACAGACAGACATATTCAGACAGACAGACAAACCGACATAATCAGACAGACATGCAGTCAGACAGACAGACAGACATATTCAGAGAGACAAACCGACATTATCAGACAGACATGCAGTCAGACAGACAGACAGACATATTCAGACAGACAGACAAACCGACATTATCAGACAGACATGCAGTCAGACAGACAGACAGACATATTCAGACAGACAGACAAACCGACATAATCAGACAGACATGCAGTCAGACAGACAGACAGACATATTCAGACAGACAGACAAACCGACATTATCAGACAGACATGCAGTCAGACAGACAGACAGACATATTCAGAGAGACAAACCGACATTATCAGACAGACATGCAGTCAGACAGACAGACAGACATATTCAGACAGACAGACAAACCGACATAATCAGACAGACATGCAGTCAGACAGACAGACAGACATATTCAGAGAGACAAACCGACATTATCAGACAGACATGCAGTCAGACAGACAGACAGACATATTCAGACAGACAGACAAACCGACATAATCAGACAGACATGCAGTCAGACAGACAGACAGACATATTCAGAGAGACAAACCGACATTATCAGACAGACATGCAGTCAGACAGACAGACAGACATATTCAGACAGACAAGACAAACCGACATAATCAGACAGACATGCAGTCAGACAGACAGACAGACATATTCAGACAGACAAGACAAACCGACATAATCAGACAGACATGCAGTCAGACAGACAGACAGACATATTCAGAGAGACAAACCGACATTATCAGACAGACATGCAGTCAGACAGACAGACAGACATATTCAGACAGACGGACAAACCGACATTATCAGACAGACATGCAGTCAGACAGACAGACAGACATATTCAGACAGACAGACAAACCGACATAATCAGACAGACATGCAGTCAGACAGACAGACAGACATATTCAGAGAGACAGACAAACCGACATTATCAGACAGACATGCAGTCAGACAGACAGACAGACATATTCAGAGAGACAGACAAACCGACATTATCAGACAGACATGCAGTCAGACAGACAGACAGACATATTCAGAGAGACAAACCGACATTATCAGACAGACATGCAGTCAGACAGACAGACAGACATATTCAGACAGACAGACAAACCGACATTATCAGACAGACATGCAGTCAGACAGACAGACAGACATATTCAGACAGACAGACAAACCGACATAATCAGACAGACATGCAGTCAGACAGACAGACAGACATATTCAGACAGACAGACAAACCGACATTATCAGACAGACATGCAGTCAGACAGACAGACAGACATATTCAGACAGACGGACAAAATCATACAAGCAGCGAGACAGCATGCAGACGAAAGTATGCGGACTACAAACTCAGTCAGCCACAGACGCGCAGTCAGAAAGTTGTGTCTCCGCACTGTGTCAGACTGGAGGATTAGTGTCGGGCGGACCCCGGAGAGCAGCCAGAAAACTTGACACTGATTTTTCACAGAACAGTCCACAGTCCTGTGGGTGGCTGCAAATTTGTCGCTGTGTTTCCTGTTTGATTATTCAATTATTGTATGTATCACGTCTGTCTATCTATCTATCTATCTATCTATCTGTATGTCTGTATCTGTCTATCTGTCTGTCTGTCTGTCTGTCTATCTATCTATCTATCTATCTATCTATCTATCTATCTATCATATATTTCTATCTGTCTGTCTGTATCTGTCTATCTGTCTGTCCATCTACCTATCTATCTACCGTGGGTTTTGTTCTTGGAGCTATTGGGAGGAGAGAGAGAGAGAGAGAGAGAGAGAGAGAGAGAGAGAGCGAGACAGAGACAGAGAGACAGAGAGAGAAGCGTTTTTAGCATATATGAATGTAAACAATTTGCATACAGTGTGTAATCTTCTCTCTCGTCAGCACTGGCCACGGGTGTTTCATATTTTCTGCCGACTTTACGATCCCCTTGAACTGCAGATCACCAAGACAGGTGTGGATACTGTATGGGGAGTTTATCCCCTCTTCTACCTCCTCTCTCTGTCTGTCTATCTGTCTGCCTGTCTGCCTGCCTGCCTGTCTGTATGTCTGTCTCTATCTTTCCATGACCCCCTCTCCCCACCTCTCTCTTTTTCTCCCCTACGTGTTCCCCTAGTCCTCCACTCTCTACTCCCTCTCTGCTCTGTCTTTCTTTCCCCTTCTCTCTTTCTCTCCTCCCCCCTCTCCCTCTCTCTCTCCTTCTCACTCCCACTCCTCCTATCCCCCCACCCCACCCACCCCCGCCCCACGCTCTCTCTCCTCCTTCTCTCTCCCACTTTCCTTCCTTCTCCCTGTCTCTTCTTGTTCAGAAAAGTGAAGGTGTTGTGGAGAGAGAGAGAAAAAAAAAGTGAGTGCGTTGACTACAAACTGACAGTGACCACAGGGGGTGGGGGTGGGGGTACAGTAGAGAAGAATGACGCCCAGATTTCCTTCACGCTGTCTGATGGTGTGCTGTCTTTATTCCGCTTGACACACTCATGGTGAAGGGGGCGGGTAACAGGGAGGCGTGGGGAGAGAGAGAGAGAGAGAGAGAGAGAGAGAGAGAGAGAGAAGTAGCGGGAGGGGGGGGGAGGTGGATAAGGGAGGGGGTGCGGAAAGATCGAAACATCTATGCAATGTGGTCGAAGGATAAACAGACACATACACTCACTTGTACACTCTTCTCGAGCGCACTCACCGACGCATGAATGCACACACACACACACACACATACACACGCGCGCGCGCACACACACATACACATAGACAGAGAAAGACAGACACACAGACAAAGAGGGGGGGGGGCAGAGAGGCAGAGAGTTAAATGAAAAAAGAAAAAAACAACCCCAAAACACCGCACACAAATAAAGACACAACGCGCACATGCGCACGCTATTGCCAGTCTTTTCCCTTTTATACCCAACATTACCGTTGTTTTAACTCCTCCCCCCCCCCCCCCCCGCCCCAATATCTCTCTCTTTATCTATGTACCCATTTCTCGTTCCCCCCACCCCCACTCCCCACCCCTCTCTCTCTCTTTTGCTTTCCCTCACTCTCGCTATCTCTCACACTCTGTACAAGAATAGCAGTATTTGTTTGGATTTCAGGAGGACGCTGCTTAGACAACGATTATACTTTGGGGTTAATGGGGAAAACAGTTGCACTGCTTTCACGAACGATTTTTCTCCAGACACGTAGAGCATGAAGAACTCGAAGGAAAGACAACAACATCAGAAGGACATTGGCTGCCGACCGAATCAGGAGTTAAAAGAACACAGGATGGAGAGAGAGAGAGAGAGAGAGAGAGAGAGAGAGAGAGAGAGAGAGAACTCGAGATCATTCTCAATTCCATTAAGGGTGGTATCCGTTTATTCATTCCTTAATCGGTCTTCTGTTCATCCATGCACCCCCCCTCCACTCCCCCATTCAATCAGTCTG
>NC_134897.1:13330214-13337714 GCF_041734735.1 Babylonia areolata | reverse complement strand
GTTTGTAACTTGGGGAAGACACTCTCCACTATGATCAAAAATTGCTAGCCCGGATAGTTCGGGGCAGCAGTTGCCTCATCTGCTGTTCTGATGGTCATAGTCGGACACGACTGACTATCATATATGACAGCTTGTCGAGAGAGTGGAGATGTAACTTGGGCAAGACACTCTCCACTATCATCAAATCCTAGCCCAGATAGTCAGGATAGCAGTTGCCTCCTCTGCTGTTCCGATGGTCATAGTCGGACACGGCTGACTATCATATCAATTTGTCGAGGCACTGAGGCAGAATCAGTTAGACGTTGGACTTCTGAGCCAGTGTTCACCAGTGATCAGGGTTCGAGGCCCGGTTTCGGGATGGTGTGTCGTTTGGAAAGGAACTTTAATCCTTCTTCTTCTTCTTCTTCTTCTGCGTTCACTCGTATGCACACGAGTGGGCTATTACGTGTATGACCGTTTCTACCCCGCCATGTAGGCAGCCATACTCCGTTTTCGGGGGTGTGCATGCTGGTTATGTTCTTGTTTCCATAACCCACCGAACGCTGACATGGATTACAGGATCTTTAACGTGCGTATTTGAGCTTGCATATACACACGAAGGGGGTTCAGGCACTAGCAGGTCTGCACATATGTTGACCTGGAAGATCGTAAAAATCTCCACTCTTTACCCACCAGGCGCCGTCACCGTGATTCGAACCCGGGACCCTCAGATTGACAGTCCAACGCTTTAACCACTTGGCTGTTGCGCCCGTCGAACTTTAATCCGATTTTTCTCGCTTCATCCAGGTGTGAATGAGTACCTGGTATCCGTTTGGGGAGGGAGGTCAGAACGGCGGAAGGAGAGGATTGGGCCCAGCCTTCTGTGCCGAGCCCTGGACACAGTGGATATGAATTCACTGCCCCGATGACCACCATTCCTCTGTCTCTCTGGTTCTCTAGTTTTCTCCACCCACCCCCCTCTCTCTCTGACTCTCTCTCTCTCTCCCTCTGTCTGACTCTCTTTTTGACTGTCTCTCTCTGTGTGTCTCTCTGTGTGTCTCTCTGTGTCTCTCTGTCCCTGTCTCTCTTTCTGACTGTCTCTCTCTCTGTCTCTGTGTGTCTGTCTGCCTCTGTCCCTGTCTCTGTCTCTCTGTCTGTTTCTCTCTCTCTGTTTCTGTGTGTGTCTCTGTGTGTGTCTCTCTGTCTCTGTCCCTGTCTCTGTCTGTCTGTCTGTCTGTCTCTGTCTCTCTCTGTGTGTCTCTCTGTGTGTCTCTCTGTCGCTGTCTCTGTCTCTCTCTCAAGTCACCACCGCCCTCTCTCTCCCACTCTCTTTCTTTCTCTGTCTCAACCCCTTTTCTTTCTATATATACCTGTATCTCTCCTTCCTCTGTCTTTCTCCTTACCTCACTCTAACTTATCTTGTCTCTCGACTCTGTCTCTCCCTCCCTCCTCCCTCCCTCCCTCCCTCTATCAATCTATCTATCCATCCATCTATCTATCTATCTGCCTGCTTGTTTGTCTGTCTGTCTTCTGACTGTCTGTCTATCTATCAGTATATGTATCTATTTATTTATCTGTCTGTCTGCCTGCTTGTCTGTCTGTCTGTATTCTGACTGTCTAACTATCTATTTATTTATTTCTTTATCTGTCTGTCTGCCTGTCTATCTGACTGTCTGAATATGTGAATGTCTATCTATCTGCCTGTCTGTCTGTCTTCTGACTGTCTGACTGTCTAATTATCTATCTATGTGACTGTCTATCCATCTGTCTGTCTGTCTGTCTGTCTATCTGTCTACCCACTGTCCATGTCAGGGTGTACATGAAGCTGTTGGCCCAGATCCCTGATGGATGCTGACAGGCTAGATCTGCCACACAGCCCCTCACTCACAGCTAACTGCTGGTCCCGACAGTCTGCACTGATAGACAAACCGCCGCTAATTGAGTTCTCTGCCTCCCCTGCTTTTATCTACCCCTCCTAGATCTCTGTCTTTTTGTCTTCTTTTTTTTTTTTTTTTCTGTCTGTCACTCCTTGTCTCTCTCTTTCTATCTCCCTGTCCATCCCTAACTCACACACACAGACACACACACACACACGCACGCACGCACGCACGCACGCAGAGGTTCACAGACACACAGACACGCACACACACACGCCCGTGCGCACGCCCGCGCACACACACACACACACACGCACACACACACACATACACACACACACATACATACACACACACACACGCACGCACGCACACACACACACACACACACACACACACACACATACACCTCCCTCTTCACCCGTCCCTTCCCTCTCTCTGTCTCTCTCCTCACCCCTCTCTCTGTAACCTATCTTTTCTCTCTCTCTCTCTCTCTCTCTCTGTTTCTCAATAACTCTGTGTCCAATTCTAATTTTTTTCCGATGTTCATGACTCAACTCGGCGTAACTCATGAAGGCTTGATGTGGCCTGTAGTTCGCAGTGAAGGTTCTGACGGAACAGGAATTATCCAGGTGCTCTGTGCTCTGGCAGGTTAAAAAAAACAAAAACAACAACAACAACAAAAAACAACTACAAAAAGCAGCTTATTGAATCGTTCCAGTCAGAGTTAACGGTAAGTCCACGACAGCACACGGAGATATTATACCGACTACCATTAACTCTCTCTATACGAACGGCGAAAGAGACGACATTAACAGCGTTCCTCCCCAATTACCACCATCAAAATATTACAAGCGGAAGGCTCTTACACTGAAGAGGTGAATGTTGACAAAGAATACCACAATTCTGACGACGGAAGCTAAAGGTTGGGTCATTCAGACACCCACTGGACATCCGAGGTGTCTGTATAGAGGAGAAGAGAGGACTGGCCGTACTGAGTGAGTTAACTGAGAATCGCCTCTCTGTCTCTGTCTTCTTCTTCTTCTTCTTCTTCTTCTTCTTCAATATTATTGTTCTTCTCATGGCTTCGTTATTGTTCATGGACTATTCCAGTTAGTATTCTCATCCGTCATTCTTATTGTTTTATCTTATTTCATTTTTTTTCTTCGATGTTTTGTGTCGTTAAATGGGCAGAATTGTGTGTGTGTGTGGGTGTGTGTGTGTGGGGGGGGGGGGGGAGGTGTGTGTGGGTGTGTGTCGGGGTGTGGGGGGCTGGGGGGTGGAGGGTTGAAGATGTGCAATCCGGCTTGGCTGACCGAAATGAAGAGGCACATGAATTTCAGTAATCTGTATATTTGTATATAGCTATCTCCATTTGGTGCCATTTAATTTATCTTTTTATTTATTTTTCATTCATTCTATTTGGTTGTTGTTTTCTTTTTATATTGGACACGTGCTGCTACCACAAAGAAAATCTCTGTACCAAAGTATAGACAATAAAGTTTGTGTATTGTATTGTATTGTATTGTATTGTCTATACCTCTCTCTCTCTCCCTCTTTCTTTCACTTACACTCAGTCTCTCGGTCTCTGTCTGTCTGTCTGTGTGTGTCTCTGTCTCTGTCTGTCTGTCTGTTTCTGTCTGTGTGTCTCTGTCTCTCTCTCTCTCTCTCTCTCTCTCTCTCTGTCTCTGTCTGTCTGTCTCTTTCTGTCTCTCTGTCTCTCTCTCTCTCTCTCCTGTGTGTCCATTTGTGGTCGTCCTTTTTGTGTCTGCCTTTCTGTTTGTCTGTATATCTGTTTGCCTGCTTGCCGGTCTGTCTGTCTGTCTGCCCCCATTCTCTCTCTAATTGAGGCCGTGTGTATGTCTTTCTCCCTTCCTCTTTACGTGTTTCTGTTCGCCTGCCCCTCTCTCTGTCTCTGTTTCTGTCTCTGTCTGTCTGTCTCTCTTGTGAGTGTGTGTGTGTGTGTGTGTGTGTGTGTGTGTGTGTGTGTGTGTGTGTGTGTGTGTGTGTGTGTGTGTGTGTGTGTGTCTTTGAGGGTTTTTCATTACGTTACTTTTGAAGTGGTGTATTTGCCCAGACAGGTGAAAGCCCTTAGAAACTTCCCAGTCAGAATTAATTGTCAGTCTGTGACAGCCGACCCAGATATATGGACTGCCGCTAATCGAGGCGCCCACCCCTCTGTCTCTCCTTCTGTCTGTAAGTCTGTCTGTCTGTCTCTATGTCTGTCTGTCTGTCTGTATGGATAAGTATAGGTATCAAATCAGATCAAATCTCTCGCAGTTATCAGTCAGTCAATCAATCAATCAATCAATCAGTCAATCAGTTATTCTCTCTCTCCGTGCCTTTCTCTGCGTGTCTGTGTCTCTCACCTTCTCTCTCTCTCTCTCCCTCTCCTTCTTACTCTCTGCCTATGTCTGCATTTATGTGTCTCTGTGCTGTCTGTCTCTACCTCTGTCTTTCTCTTTCTCTCTCTTCTCTCTCTCTATTCTTTTTGTCTGCATGTGTCTGTCTGTATTTCTGTCTCTCTGTGCCTGCCTCTCTGCCTCTGTCTCTCTCTTTTTCTTTCACTCCCTCTCTCTCGTTCTTTCTCTCTGCCTCTATTTTGTGTTTTTGTCTGTATTTATCTCTCTGTCTCCTCCAGTCTCTATCTCTCTCTCTCTCTGCGTGTGTGTTGTGGTGTGTTGTGTTGTGTGTGTGTGTGTGTGTGTGTGTGTGTGTGTGTGTGTGTGTGTGTGTGTGTGTTCCTCTCTCTGTGTGTGTGTGTGTGTCTCTCTCTCCCACTCTCTCTCTCTCTCTCTCTCTCTCTCTCTCTCTCTGTCTTTTCACTGACAGCCTCTTGTTTCCTCCATCCTACCCCTCCACCTCTCTCTCACCTGCCGTTTGACACCCGCAGTCCATAAGGTGTGTACAGAACCAGCAGCACTATGGTGCCATTTGGTTGGCTGCAAATTGTCTGGCACCAGATTTACGCCGACATGGGGAGCTAGCTGCTTGCCTACCTGGGTGCAAACAGGTTCCTCGCGTTCCTTGCCGTCTGCTTAGGGTGTTGGGGTGGGTGGAACAAAAGGAACTGTCGTCCTGATTACTTTGAAGGGAAACCCCGGCGTCTGAAATTGGGTGAACGGTTTTCTGTCTCTGTCTCTGTCTCAGTCGCTGTCTCTGCCTTCTCTCTCCGTCTCTCTCTCTCTCTCTCTCTGTCTCTCTCTCTGTTTGTCTTTCTGTCTCTCTCTCTTTCTGGGAATAAAAATGCAATTGTGCTTTTTCCTTTGCCATTTTGAAATAACGAACGTTCGTTCGTTCGTTCGTTCTCTGTCTCTCTGTCTCTGTGTCTGTCTGTCTGTCTGTCTGTCTGTCTCTCTCTCTCTCTCTCTCTGTTTCCATTTATTCCTTCTTTTTTTTTTTGACATGTGAGAACTGTTTAGATATCTCAAAAGTAAGTAAATAATGGAGAATGATTCCACATTATTACTTTTATATCACGATGTTCGTAAACTTCGCAAAGGCGAATTATGTTCAAATGGTAGACGTGCAGTTTCTGCTTGATGGAATGGTTTCTGATAGATTGAACGGTTCGGCGTTATACAGTTTCTGCTTTATTGAAAGTTTCCAGTTTGTATGATCTGTCCGTTATTGAGTCGATGCGAGCCTTTGCGCGAGTCTTAAAGTGAGTGAGAAGTCTGAGAAGACAGGTGTTCAAAGTGTTAAAGTTCTGTTTCGTTACGTCCTTGTATCTTTGTGAATTTATGGCTGACGTTCTTTGAAATTAAAAATTGGTGAAACAGTTTCTGTTTTTGATTGTTCAGTTTACGAATATCAAAAAGACGAGGAATACTTCTGAATCCCGATTAATGAAGAAGATAAAAACTTCTGAATCCTGTTGAATAAGAAGAGGGATACATCTGAATCCCATGAGCTTCAGGAAGGATGTCAGAGCACTAATCACACACAGACATCCAGACATTCAAACCAGTCCCAACGAGCTTCAAACTGTAGACAGTGTGGTGGGGCTTAACAGTAAGGAAACACAACTCCCGAAACGGAATAAAAGGACGGATACTATAGTTATTACTAGTGTGCACAAAACCATAGTACCATTTTCCTAGATCTTGAGCTGTTTTATTTTTGTAATGTAGGACAACTAATCAAGTAGCTTGTATTCATTTTACCGATCGCTTTTTTCTTTTCGCCCTCCAACTCAGTTCTTTAGTTGTATGCGTGGTGTGATTGTGTTGCTCAGTGTTCATCTCATTGCTTTAGTCGTACTTTTGTCCTGGGGGAGCAATTGTTCTGGTGAGCATTTGTCCAATGAGCACTTCTCCTGCACAATACTAGTGTCGGTGTATTATGAATATGACTATTCATTGGTAACCTAATTTCTTCATTCATTCTCTGTCTATTCGTTTCTTCTCTCATCCTTTAAAACAATCTATTCATTTAACTGTTGTATGCTATTGTGCGCTTATGTATGTGTATTATTTCATGTGAGGCAACCCAGAGCCCACAAAATGGAGAGTTTGCGCCATACAACTTGGTAATTTCTTTTATTATTGTCCTTCTTCTTCTTCTGCTTCTTCGACTTACCATCATCACCATCACCATCATCATCATTATCATCATTATTGTTGTTGTTCTTCTTCTTCTTACCACCATCACCACCACCACCACCACCATCATCATCATCATTATTGTTCTTCTTCTTACCATCACCACCACCACCACCACCATCATCACCATCATCATCATCATTATTGTTCTTCTTCTTACCATCACCACCACCACCACCACCACCACCACCACCATTATTATTGTTGTTGTTGTTGCTGCTCTTCTTCTTCTTCTTCTTCTACTTCCCTTCATCACTACCACCATCATCATCATTATCATCATCATCACCATTATTATCATTATTGTTGTTGTTGATGTTCTTGCTCTTCTTCTTCTTACCATCACCACCACCATCATCATCATCGTCGTTGTCGTCATTATTACTGTTGTTGTTGTTGGTGGTGGTGGTCTTCTTATTATTATCATTACTATTATCGGGCCATCATATCGTCCGACGCCCTGCCATCCTTGTCTCCTCCTCTCAGACTTTCTCTTTCTCTCTCAGCGAGCAAGACACACAGTTTGCGTGGTATGTAAATCGGTGGCATAATATCTGTCCGTTGGGGGTTGTTCTCCTGTCGCCATTATGGTAATGCAGAACATCGTTTCTGGTTCAGTGAGAGATTCTTCTAGACTTATCGGACACTCCGTGCGTATGATTTCTTACAGACCCTGGCAATTTGGGAAAGCCTCGTTTGTGTGCGTTGACGGGGTGTAAGCCTCTCTGTCTCTGGCTGTCTCTGTCCCTCTCTGTATCTGTCTCTGTCTCTGTCTCTGTCTCTCTCTCTCTCTCTCTCTCTCTCTGTGCCTGTATCTCTCTCTCTCTCTCACGATATATATACATTTTTATGATATATATATATATATATGTATGTATGTATGTATATATATATATATATATATATATATATATATATATATATATATATATATATATATATATATATATATAGCATATACATACATGTATTATATGGGGAAACAGGGTGGGGGCCATAGGAGAGAGAGAGAGAGAGAGAGAGAGAGTGTGTGTGTGTGT
>NC_134897.1:13315214-13322714 GCF_041734735.1 Babylonia areolata | reverse complement strand
GCTTGTGTGATCTGACTCGGCCGAATACTCAGTTTATATCACAGATTGACATACGTTTATAGTTGGACCAACAGCAGAGTGAGAGCTGTATTATCAGTGGTTTCTCCAATGCAATGGGAAGTCATTTACAGCTTAGTCTTTTGTGATGGACTATGACTCTCAAACTAGGAGGCAAGATTGCACTGGCTCTTAGTGCTTTAGCCTTGAGAGCTAGTAGGCCTTTTGGAACCATTCCAACGCAAAAATTGCATTGGTTCTTAGTGCTGCAGCCTTGGGGAGCTAGTTGGTTTTGGGGAACCATCCTATATGCTGACTGTCCTAAAACCCTCTTGGCCGAGAGAGTGGGGGTATAACTTGGGCAAGACACTCTCCACTATAATCAAATTCCAGCCCAGATAGTCGGGACAGCAGTTATCTCCTCTGCTGTTCTGATGGGCATAGTCGAACACGACTATCATATCAATCTGATGAGAGAGTGGCGCCTGTAGACCTTCAACACAGGCTGTAGACCTTCGACAAGGCTGTGGACCTTCAACATAGGCTGTGCACCTTCAATATAGGATGTGGACCTTCAACAATAGGCTGTGCCCTTCAATATAGGCTGTGGACCTTCATGCATAGGATGTGGACCTTCATGCATAGGATGTGGACCTTCAACAAGGCTGTAGACCTCAATTTTGGTTGTGGACCTTCAACAAGGCTGTGGACTTTCAATATAGGCTGTGGACCTTCAAAATAGGCTGTGGACCACATAGGCTGTGGACCTTCAACATAGGCTGTGGGCCTTCAACATAGGCTGTGGGCCTTCAGTATAGGCTGTGGACCTTCAGTATAGGCTGTGGACTTTCAGCATAGGCTGTAGGCCTTCAACATAGGTTGTGGACCTTCAACAAGGCCTTGGACCTTCAACATAGGCTGTGGGCCTTCAGAATAGGCTGTGAACCTTCAGCATAGGCTGTGGGCCTTCAACATAGGCTGTGAACCTTCAGCATAGGCTGTGGGCCTTCAAAATAGGCTGTGAACCTTCAGCATAGGCTGTGGGCCTTCAACATAGGCTGTGGACCTTCAACATAGGCTGTGGGCCTTCAACATAGGCTGTGGACCTTCAGCATGGGCTATGGACCTTCAATATAGACTGTGGACCTTCAAGATAGGCTGAGTGCATTATTCTGAAACTTGATGCTGACGACAATGTTTATGTTACCTAATGAGGGAGTGGCGTCCATCTGAAATGAGGACAGCGACTTTGTCACACATTGAACCGTTCTTTCAGCCATAATGGCCATGAGTGTGGAGTGATGGCCTAGAGGTAACGCGTCCGCCTAGGAAGCGAGAGAATCTGAGTGCGCTGGTTCGAATCACGGCTCAGCCGCCGATATTTTCTCCCCCTCCACTAGACCTTGAGTGGTGGTATGGACGCTTGTCATTCGGATGAGACGATAAACCGAGGTCCCGTGTGCAGCATGCACTTTGCGCACGTAAAATAACCCACGGCAACAAAAGGGTTGTTCCTGGCAAAATTCTGTAGAAAAGTCCACTTCGATAGGAAAACAAATAAAACTGCACGCAGAAAAAAAGGGTGGCGCTGTAGTATAGCGACGCGCTCTCCCTGGGGAGAGCAGCCCGAATTTCACACAGAGAAATCTGTTGTGATAAAATAAGAGAAATACGAAAAAATAAATACGAATATGTCGCTATCGATACGAACTATCTTGTTACGGATGCGGTTCATGACGATGCTGCTATGGACATCCATTTTAAGTTTGGGACTGTGTGACAAGGCTTTGCTTTACGCTTCCTTTCATCATAGTATTCTATCCCGGCGAGAAGCAGGTCCGAGAGATACACATACATGCAGTGCTGCTCAGGAAAATTGAGCAGCTCTCCCTGAGACGTATTTGTTAAGTGGATGTTCGATGATCTTCGGCTGTGTGGCCACAGAATTCCCATTTGAGTCTGTGCTACACTTTACTCCAGGCATGAAAGGGGGGGGGGGTAGGGGTGGGTGGACATTTTACTTTACTTCAGACATGAAAGAGGAGGGGGGGGGAAGGTGGACATTTTACTTTACTCCTGGCATGAAAGAGGAAGGGGGGTGGGGGGGGGGGAGTGAGGTGGACATTTTACTTTACTCCAGGCATGAAAGGGGGGGGGGGGGTTGGACATTTTACTTTACTCCAGGCATGAAAGAGGGGGGGGGGGTTGGACATTTTACTTTACTCCAGGCATGAAAAAGGGTGTGTGTGTGGACATTTTACTTTACTCCAGGCATGAAAAGTGGGGGGGGGGGGGATGGGTGGACATTGTACTTTACTCCAGGCATGAAAGGGGGGTGTGTGTGGACATTTTACTTTACTCCAGGCATGAAAGTGGAGAGGGTGGACATTTTACTTTACTCCAGGCATGAAAGGAGGTGGGGGGTTGGACATTTTACTTTACTCCAGGCATAAAAGGAGGTGGGGGGTTGGACATTTTACTTTACTCCAGGCATGAAAGGAGGTGGGGGGTTGGACATTTTACTTTACTCCAGGCATAAAAGGGAGGGTTGGGGGCGTGGGGGGGGGGGGGGGCGGGGTTGGAAATAAACTTTATTCCATGCAAGAAGGAGAGTGGGGAAATGTAAAATTTTACTTCACTCCAGACTTGAAACGGGGGATAGAAACATAGGTAACCACACGAGAGCAGAGTGTGGATGGAGAGGCACACATTTCGGAGACAGTTCCTTTTCCTGATGATTGACGAGGATGTTGCCGAGTTGTGCACTGTGGGGGTTTTGAGACTTCATGACAGTTCCTGCACCCTGTGCAAGTTCTGTCGTTGATGTATTATCATGGCGCCGATCGGGCCTGAGCGATGCTGTCACCTGCAGTGCTCTCTCCTTGTCTGTCTGTCTGTCTGTCTTTGTCTTTATCTGTCGCTCTCTGTCTCTGTCTCTCTGTCTCCGTGTCTGTCTGCCCCTGTCTGACTGTCTCTGTGTGTGTGTGTGTCTCAGTGTATCTGTCTCTCCCCCACTCTCTCTCTCACTGTGTGTCTCTTTATCTGCTTCTCTCTCTCTCTCTCTTCTCTTCTCTCTTTCTCTTCTCTCTTTCTCTTTCTTTCTCTCTCTCTCTCTCTGTACATGTCTCTGTTTCTCTGTCTCTGTCTCCCCACCTCTCTCTCTTATTCTCTTTCTGTGCCCTCTTCCTCTCTTTCTTTAGTTCTCTCTCTGTCTTTCTCTTTGTCTCTGTGCAAGCCTCTGTCTCTCTTTCTCCCTGACTGTTTGTCTGTATGCCCCCCGCCCCCCCCCCACCCCCTGTCTCTCTCTTGCTTTATTTTTATTTTTTTTTCTCTCTCTCTGGTCTCGTCTCGTACTGCACGACCCCTTCTACCCACATTTAACGACCCCCCCCCCCCCCCTTAACCCCCACCCCTCTATGCAGTCACCATTTCCTTGACGAGAGAGGAGGGAGGAGGGGGGAGGGAAGGGGAGGGAGGGGAGGGGCGGGTGTTTCAAACATCTGGGCTTCAGACAAAGAACGCGACTTGCATTTTCTTCTCCTTTTTTTTTTTTTTTTTTTTTTTTCTTTTTTACCTGCTTCTTCTGCAAGCCTGCCGTCTCGGCAGATGGCATCTTCGTGAACAGACAGACAGACACAAAGTACATCAGAAATAAACCCGGTGCAGAATAGGGGTGGGGTGTAGAAGGGGCGGTGACTGTCTTCATAAGTTCGTGTTACACTGTCTGGCTATGTGGGCATGCACTTAACGCGCGTATATATATCTTTGTCTGTTTCTCTGACTGTCTTGTCTGTATGTGTGTCTCTGTGTGCCTGAGTGTGTTTGTCTGTCTGTCTCTGTGTCTGTTCTCTCTCTCTCTCTCTCTCTCTCTCTCTCTCTCTCTCCCTCTCTCTCTCTCACCCGTACACGCACACGCACATACATACACTCACATCCACACACTCACACACACACAAACATGCACACACACTACTCACACACACACACACACACACACACACACACACACACACACACACACTCACAGAGTTTCTATGATGCGACCTTCATATATATATATATATATATATATATATATATATATATATATATATATATATATATTGTTTTGTTTTTGTTTTTGTTGTTCTTGTAGTTGATAACTATCCCACTTTGATGTATTGCGGGTAGTTGATTCCGATTATCTTGTTCATCCCTTCTCAGTGTATCTCCCTGTAACCCCCATCCCTTTCAACAAACCCACCTCCCATGCACACACCACACGTCTAATAAATATATTACTCAAAATGAAAAGACCTTCAAACAAAAGTACGAATGCAACACAATCATATGTACACCCACCCCACTTACACATACTCGCTCACGTACAGACGCACACACACGCGCACACACATACACATTCACGCACGAACGCACACATACGCACGCACGCACGCACACACACACACACACACACACACACACACACACACACACACACACACACACACACACACACACACACACACACACACACACACACACACACACACCACGCACGCACGCGTGTACATTTTATGCTGATAACGATGTCTTGTATGTCTTGATGGAGGCAATTACTGAATGAACTTCGAAGAAAAAAAAAATCAGTTTTGTAGCGGAATTGGTGTGTCTTTACACAATTGAGAAAGAGAGAGGGGTGGATGGAGAGAGAGAGAGAGAGGTGGGGGGGGGTGATGGCGAGGAGGGGGAGAGAGAGACATGAGAAGAAACAGACAGGAATGGAGAGAGAGAGAGGAAACAGAGAAAGAGCGAGAGGGAGAGAGACAGAGAGAGAGAGAGGGGGAGGGAGGAAGGAGGGAGACAGAGACAGAGAGAGAAACATACAAAGAGAGAACGAGAGGGAGAGAGAGAGAGAGAGAGAATGGGGAGGGAAGGAGAGAGAGAGACAGACAGAGACAGAGACAGAGGAAGGAAGGGAGGAAGGAGAGAGAGAGAGAGAGAGAGAGAGAGAGAGAGAGAGAGAGAGAGAGAGAAAGAGAGAGAGAGCAAAAAATCAATACCAGAATATCAGATGTTGCCCCTTTGACGTAAAAGAAGCCAGTTGGAGTCAACAACATCGATGGAGAAAGGGGGTCACAGTTTGGCTTCGAGCTCCACGTGCGTTCACACACACACACACACACACACACACACACACACACACACACACACACACACACACACACACACACACACACATATATATATATATATATATACAAGAATGTAATCATGTATATTTAATCCTCCTGTTTATCGCACTATTCCAACGTATCAAGAAGATGTTTATCTGTTTACCACGTCCCTCGAACTTCTCAAATTTCTCATTATTTACCTCCCATGTCACCAACTCCACAACACAACAACTTGTGTCTGACGAATAAGCTCCCTTCGCTAATGCTTCCCACGTGCACAGCATGTCAGTTTCTGTGTCGAATCCACACAACTTTTTGCTCGGTGGACATGTGCTGGTGTCATCGTGCGTGATTCATTTACACAGATACATGCTGCGTGTTTGCCAGCTGCCTTTTTTCACGTGCAGATGCTGAAAACGAAACATGGACAAGATTTGGTGTTGGAAATTGCTATGTGGTGAAAAGGAGCCGATGTTGTGCAATGTGTTTATGGTAAAAAAAAACAGCAGGCTTTCTTCTTCTTCTTCTTCTTTTTAATAGTTGTATTTATTCATTCATTCATTCATTCATTCATTCATTCATTCATTCTTCTTCCTCGTTCGCATCCCATTAGATGAGCAGCCCTGTGTCCTCGATGAAGGCTGCCGTCTGTCGCAGCTCCTCCAGAGTGCCGTACAGCTTGGCTTCCACTGCTGTCGGTGTTGGCCAATACTTCCTCCTGGATGCTGCATGCGTCGTACAGTCTTGAAGGATGTGGTCGGTTGTCATTGGTCCCTCACCACAATGGCACTCTCCACTCTGTCCAATGCCAAATTTTGAGTGCAAATGGTTGAGCAGGCGCTTGTGTCCAGTCCTCAGGCGGAAGATCTTGACCTGTTCCCTTCGTTCAAGCAAATGGTATCTGTTTTCTGGGTTATATTTGGGGTGCTGGAGGCGCCACTTTATTCCTTGCTGTGCCTTGATGATTGTCTTGATTTCATCGTATGACACCAGTTTGTTGGCCTGCTCCTTCTGTGCACCGTCTTTTGCCAGAATGTCCGCTTTTTCGTTGCCTCTGATGCCACAGTGTGCTGGTACCCATTCATTCATTTGTTTATTGATTTATTGGCTACTGAACCCATTCCCTTCATTATTATTCATTTATTCCCCCTCCCCCCCCCCCCCCCCCCCCCCCCCCCCCCCCCCCCCCCCCGCGCCTACCGACCCCCTCCACCGGTCCCCCTTTTCCACCTCCCCCCTTCCCCACCCACCATTTTACCCCTTGACAAATTTGTTGTCTGTTTCCTTCTTCGATTATTCTGCTGTTCCAATTCTGTCTGTTGTACACGTGTCTTCTCTGTTTAGTTTCTGAATGCTTCGTGTGTCTTCTTCTAGAATTTCTCAGTCTGCCTGAACACACAGCGATAACTTCAGCATAGAAAGACAAACAGACAGACAGATAGGTAAACAGACCAGCAGACAGACAAATAGACAGGCAGACAGACAGACAGACTGACACCAACTGAAATGCAAATTACCTGATGACAGACGGTGTCGGATTGACCAACTAGTTGGTGTGGAAGATTAAACAGACCAGTGACACCAACACTCGCTACAGTAGTAACAGCAGGACACAAGCTTACGTAACTACATGCATCTGGTAGATCAGCTGATTGATCGATTTGATTGAGAGATTGAATGATTGGTTGAGAGATTGATTGATTGATCGATCGATTGATTGATTGATTGGTTGATGGCAGATACCTGCTAACTGATTGATTGATTGGCGATATACACCTGCTGATTGATTGATTGACGGCAGACACCTGCTGATTAGCTGACTGACAGATCGATCGATTGGTTGGCTAATCGATTGGCTGGCTGGCTGCTTGATTGATTAATTGATTGATTGATTGACTGCTTGATTATTGATTGATTATTGATCGGTTGATTGACTGACCGCTTGATTATTGATAGATTGATTGACTGACTGCTTGATTATTGATGGATTGATTGACTGACTGATTGATTATTGGTTGATTATTGATCGATTGACTGACTGACCACTTGATTATTGATTGATTATTGATGTATTGATTGACTGCCTGCAGACACCTGCTGACGATGGCCGCCCAGTCAGGCCGGGTGGTGATGACGCTGAGGAGACGGCGGAGAAAGTCTGCCGTGCCTCCCCCCATCCCCATCCGTCACACCCCCTCCCTGCAGGACTCCCCCTCCCCGTACAGGTAGGGCACCGTGTGTGTGTGTGTGTGTGTGTGTGTGTGTGTGTGTGTGTGTGTGTTTGTAGTGTGTTTGTGTATGTGTGTGTCTGTGTGTAGTGTGTGTGTGTGTGTGTATGTGTGTGTGT
>NC_134897.1:13307714-13310214 GCF_041734735.1 Babylonia areolata | reverse complement strand
CAATTCAAATGATTCAAACAGTAGAGAGGAGCAGCCCCCTTCAACGAAGCTGATCATCGGCAACATCCCTCTCTCTTCTCCGACACAGAACTGTTGCAGTCAGTCAAGCAAAAGACAAAGAAACACACAGAGAGAGACAGACAGACAGACAGACAGACAGACAGAGACACAGACAGACAGACAGACAGATAGACAGAAAGAGAGAGAGATACGCACACAGATAGAGACAGAGAAAAAGAGACAGAGAGAGACAGAAAGACAGAGACAAAGAGACAGAAAGAGACAAAGAGAGAAAGAGAACGAGAGAGATACAGAAAGACAAAGACAGAGAGAAAGAGACAGATAAAGAGAGACAGAGGGAGACAGAAACAGAGCGAGACAAAGAAAGAAAGAAAGAAAGAAAGAAACACACACACACACACACACACACACACACACACACACACACACACACACACACACACACACACACACACACACACACACACACAGAAGGAGAAAGAGAGAGACAGAGACTGAAGGAGTGATGCTGACACGGACTTTTTTCTCACCCTCACTCACTCTCTTTATCATCCTGCTCTCTCTCTTTCTGTCTCTGTCCCAGTCTCTGTCCCTCTCTGTTTACCGCGTCCCCCCCCCCTCTCTCTCTCCCTCCCTCTCCCCCTCTCCCCCCCCCCCCCCCTCTCTCTCTCTCTCTTGTACCTACTGCTAAGGTGATAAACGATGCCATTGCCCGCATTGGCAAATGACATCGATCAAATTAGCACCGTTATTAAAAGACACCCTCTCTCTCTCTGGCTTTCTCTCTCTCTCTCTGTCCCCTGTCTCTCTGTCCTCTCCCTCTCTGTCTCTCCCTCTCTCTCTGTCCTCTCTCTCTCTCTTTGAACTTCTCCTTCTCTCTCCCCCTCCCTCTCTCTGTATCCTCTCTCTCCCTCTTTGAACTTCTCCATCTCTCTCCCTCCCTCTCTCTGTGTGTCCCCTCCCTCTCTCTCTGTCTCTCCCTCTCTCTCTGTCCTCTCTCACTATGTCCTCTCTCTCTCCCTCTCTCTCTCCCCCTCTCTGTCCTCTGTCTCTCTATGTCCTCTCTCTCTCTCTGTGAACTTCTCCATATCTTTCTCTCTCCCCCTCTCTCTCTCTGTCCCTCCTCCCTCTCTCTCCCTCTCTGTCTGTTTCTTCCTCTCTCCATGTCCTCTCTCTCGCTCTCTTTGAACTTCTCCATCTGTCTGTCCCTCCCTCTCTCTGTCCCCCTCCCCCTCTCTCTCTGTCTCTCCCTCTCTCTCTGTCCTGTCTCTCTCTCTGTCCACTCTCTCTCTCTCTCTCTTTGAACTCCTCCCTCTCTCTCTCTCTCTTTCTGTCCTCTGTGTCTCTCTTCGGACTTCTCCATCCCTCTCTCTCTGTCTCTCCCCCCTCTCTCTCTCTCTGTCCTATCTCTTTGAACTTCTCCCCCTATCTCTGTCCCTCCCCCTTTCTCTCTGTCCTCTCTTCCTCCCTCTCTCTCTCTCCACCCCTCTCTCTCTTTTGTCTTGTCTATTGACAGGGCTACTGCTATGGTGATAGAAGATACCATCGGCAAAAAGGACACTGATCAAATTAGCACCGTTATAGGAAGACACACGCACTTTGTCTGTCTGTCTGTCTTTCCTCCTCCTCTCTCTCTCTCTGTCTCTGTCTGTCTGTCTGTCTGTCTGTCTGTCTCTCTCTCTCTCTCTCTCTCTGCCCTCGCATCTTTCTCTCTCATACACACACACACTCTCATTCTCTCTTGCTTTCTCCCCCTCTCTCTCTCTCTGTGCAAATGATAACTTCTCCCCCTATCTCTCTCCCTCCCTCTCTCTCTCTGTCCTCTCTTCCTCCCTCTCTCTCTCTCTCCACCCCTCTCTCTCTTTTGTCTTGTCTATTGACAGGGCTACTGCTATGGTGATAGAAGATACCATCGGCAAAAAGGACACTGATCAAATTAGCACCGTTATAGGAAGACACACGCACTTTGTCTGTCTGTCTGTCTCTCCTCATCCTTCCTCCTCTCTCCCTCTCTCTCTCTCTGTCTCTCTCTTTCTCTCTCTCTGCCCTCGCATCTTTCTCTCTCTCTCTCTCTCTCTCTCTCTCTCTCATTCTCTCTCTCTCTTGCTTTCCCTCTGTGTGTGTGTGTGTGTGTGTGTGTGTGTGTGTGTGTGTGTGTGTGTGTGTGTGTGCAAATGATAACGTTATGTTGAATCTCGCCATATTTATTCATAAGTCGTTAAAAAGACGTAGTTACGTGATTGGTTAAGCGGAACACATTTTTGTTTTTTTTTGTAAGCATGTATTAAGATTATATCTTTGTGTAGATGTATTCGGACAAAATATGTGATCGCCCATTCAAATTGTCGTTTGTTTCTCTCATCTGTGCCACCCTTCACTCTTCACTTCCGTTCTCTCTGCCTCTTTCTAGGTCTCTCTCTGTATCTTTGTCTGTCTGTCTGTCTCTCTCTCTCTCTTTGTCTCTCTCTCCCACTCTCTC
>NC_134897.1:13297714-13300214 GCF_041734735.1 Babylonia areolata | reverse complement strand
GTCTCTGTCCCTGTCTCTGTCCTTCTGTTCTTCTTCATCTTCTCTGTGCCTCTTTGACATTTCAAAGTGTATCTCTTTCTTTGTGTGTGCGTGTTTACATGTATGCGCGGGCGCGTGTGTGTGTGTGTGTGTGTGTGTGTGTGTGTGCTCTTACGTGCTCTATATGTATGGATGTGTCTGTGTACGTGTTTCCTACCCATTCTCAGGCACAAGGAGTCTCACTCAATTTCTACCACTCTTCCTCCCTCTCTCTCTCTCACTCTCTCACTCTCTCTAAAACGGAAAGCATCTAACCTCCCCCCCCCTCCCCAAACTTTCTCTCTCCACCTTGTGCCGTGCCTCACTTCCAAAAGTTCTCGCAACACTGACAGATCTAAGTAATGAATAGAAAAGGATCTTTACATCTCGGAGCGTCGCCACCACCACCACCACCCCTCCACCCCTCCCCTTCCCCCTCCCCCGTGTCGTACAACCAGTGCGCGCGCACACACACACACACACACACACACACACACACACACACACACGAACACACAAACACGCACGCACACATACGCACACACACGCACGCACACACACACACACACACACACACACGCATACACACACACGCACACACACACACACGCACATACGTCCGCACGCACACACGCACACACACACTCACACACGCATACACACACACACACACGCACACACACACACACACGCACACACACGCACACTCACACACACACACACACACACACACACACACACACGCACACACACACACACACACACACGCACACACACACACACACACACACACACACACACACACACACACAGCATCGTGCAGCTGTTGGTGTTTTCAGGGCCTCTCTCTCTCTCTGGGTCTTTCTCTTCAGCACCTCCTCCATTTGGCTTCTTTCAAAACAAACTTGGAAACTTCCACTGTTTTGTTGTTGTGTGAAATCTTTCCTCTTTTTTTCTTTCCTCTCTGCTCCTCGAAAATGTCGCTGGGAGAAGGGGTGGAAGGCGTGTTTGTGTGTCTGTGTGTGTGTGTGGGGGGGGGGGGGGGGCGGTTCTGTGTGTGTGTGTGTGTGTGTGTGTGTACATATGTTTGCGTGTGTGTGCACGCGCGCACGCTTATGATAGAGACACGGAGACGCAGAGATACGGACAGACAGAGAGACAGATACAGAGATACAGAGACACAGAGACCGAGAGAGTGAGAGAGAGAGAGAGAGAGATAATTAGAACTGTCGTCATTATCATCAATGTGTTGCCTCTGTTTATCATCAGTGGTTTATCGAAATTTGCTTCGGTTACTTCCACCCCCAACCCCTCTCTTTCTTTTTTTTCTTCCTCTCTCTCTCTCCCTCTCCCCTCCCCTCTCTCTCTCCCTCTCTCTCTATCCCTCCCATTCTCTCTCTCACTCTCTCTTTCCCACTCTCCGTCTCTCCCCTCTCTCTCTCCCCATCACTCTCCCTCTCTCTCTCCCACTCTTTCCCTCTCTCTCCCCCTCTCTCTCTTTCCCTCACACACACACACACTCTCTCCCCTTCTCTCTCTCATCCTCTCTCTCTCTCTTTATCTATCTCTCCCTCTCACTTCACACACTTCCCATGTCTCAAATCTGCAGCCGGTACAAAAAAAATACTCGCCCACTGCTACCACCTCCAAGAGCCATTCCATCCCACACCCCCTCCGATACAGATACCCCAGACTGTCCCCTCCGTGTGATAGGTGCACGACAACACCTGCCTGCAATACACACGCAACAACCAGGCGACCGATTTCCACACTGACACAAACATGTAACCAACACTCCGAGATCACGGCAAGTCACGCAATTACCGCATTTCACCGAAAACATGTGATCTCGCAGTCTTTGCGCGGAAAAAAGAAAAAAAGATTCAAAATAACCAGTATCAAAGAATCAACACTAAACTGCAAAGAACAGTCAGTGGAATAAATTGAAGCCACAGTGAATAACATTTTTTATGTGTGGTTTTTCTTTCCTTTTTTTTCTTTTTTTTTCTTCCCAGACAAAAAGAAATTAGACATAGTTGGTTTACTCAGATAAGGTAAAATATTGTATTTCACTGTATTCTGAAGCTATCAAGAATTGCGGTCATTGAAAATTCAAAACGTGGTGTTCAGGATTGTGAAGAACTGACTTCTTACGACTAGAGCAAATGTATGATTGCTCTTTAGTTATAAAGAAAAAAGGAAAGAAAGAAATGTAATTGCTTGAAAGGAGATATCATGCTGAATTCAGTTTTCTCAAATTTTGTGAAAATGACAATGATATATCGAATTATTCCTGTTGTACGTATAATGTTTCTTTCGATCAACAAAAACAAATTGTTTCCACGTAAAGGGAAATGTCAAGGAACCAAATGAAATCCAAGACGGATATTGTTTTGAATTATTTGCACAGATTTTGTATATATATAAAAAATAACAACAAAAACTAAAGCAGATTTCGTTTTGCTGCTTTTCGTTCATACCC
>NC_134897.1:13280214-13287714 GCF_041734735.1 Babylonia areolata | reverse complement strand
CTGATTCTGATTCACACACACACACACACACACACACACACACACACACACACACACACACACACACACTGGCAGACAAAGAGTGTATGACTATAGATTGTTCTCTTCACGCTGAAAGTCTATATGTCCAGACCTCTGCTGCCCTTTTCTTCGAACACTCACCATGTGATTGGTTTTCAATGAGGTATTATAGAAACTCATGTGTGCGTCTGGGTTGTGCTGCATTGTGTTGTGAATTAGTTGTGTTTTTGTGGTATATATTTTTGTGGTGATTTATGTGTGTGTGCGTGCATGCGTGTTGTGGGGGAGGGGGGAGCGGTATGTGTGGTGTGTGTGTGTGTGTGTGTTCGTGTGTGTGTATGCGTGTGTGTATGTGTGTGTGTGCGCGCGCGCGCGCGTGTGTGTGTGTGTGTGTGTGCGTATGTGTGTGAGTGTGTGTGTGTATGTCTGCGTACGTGCGTGCGTATGTGCGCGCGCGCGTGTGTGTGTGT
The DNA here is from genome assembly GCF_041734735.1 of Babylonia areolata. NCBI lineage: Eukaryota > Metazoa > Mollusca > Gastropoda > Neogastropoda > Buccinidae > Babylonia > Babylonia areolata. The sequence goes on along the minus strand of NC_134897.1, from coordinate 13,287,223 downwards.
GTGTATGTGTGTGTTCGTGTGTGTGTGTGCGTGCATGCGTATGCGTGTGTGTATGTTTGTGTGTGTGTGTGTGTGTGCACGCGCGCGCGCGCATGCGCACGGTGTACTTAGCTTTCTGTTTGGCCCCCCTCCTCATAGTACCATACCAGCACATGCAGACAAACTGTAATTGGTTACACAATACCGCTCAATGGGTTTCCCTGCCTGACACCACCTCACAGGTGTGGATGTGTGTGTGTGTGTGAGGGGATGCGGAGGGTGGAAGTGTGCCGTGGTGTGTGTGACAGAGACTGCTGGTACTTCCATCAGTGGTTGGGGGAGGTGGGGGGAGGGGAGGGTCGGTGTACGTGTGCAAAGTGTTCAGTGTGTGATTGGTTTTGAATGGGGTGTGGGGAGGGGGGTGAGGGGGGCTGGGGCGCCACAGGGTGTGAAGGTGTGTTTTGACGTTGCCTGCTTTTCGCTCTCTCTCTCTCTGTCTCTCACTGTACCGGTCTGCCTGTTCCTCTCTTTCTGTCTCTCTGATTCTCTCTCTCTCTCTCTCTCTCTCTCTCTCTCTCGCTCTCCCTCTTTTTTCACCCTCTTCAACCCCCCACCCCCCACCCCCTTCTCTCTTCCACTTAAACACGCCCATAAACAAAAGCGCACGCGCGTCTCTCCAAACGTTAACAGTAGTAATGTCAGCAATAGTTGTCACCACTGAACGGAAACATCAGCAAAAGTATCTTCCGTCGTGTCCAAAGTGCAGTAGCAACAGTTGTAGCCGTAGGATTATTAGTCAAAATGATCAAACCCAGAGGAATCAACAGTGTTTCATTCATTCATGAAGCACTCCCCCATCCCCCAACCCCGAATCCTACACCTGCACAGTACTTACCCTAAAGTGATTCCCCGGTGACGGACTATTTGAAGCACAAGTGGCTCTTTGAAACACGAGCACTCTCAGTTGCCAGTCTCCATCAACGCTCGCCATATTCCAACCCCCTCCCCTACCATGTCTCCACCCCCACCCCCCACCCCCCACTTGCCCATCACGTCTCAGCATGATGTGAATGTCCTTACTGATAAACCCTGCACAGTTTCCAAATTCGTGAGGGGCAGTGTGTTTGAAGTCAAAAGGGGCGATGACTATCTGTGAGATATGAACAGGGAACTCTGTTTATTTCTGTCAGTCAGCCAGTCTTCTTTCCACTGCACGTGACATGTCCGAAATTGAGGTCAAAACTACAAAGTCTTTCACACTCCAAAGTTCCATCGTTGGTTTACACAAACTGCGTCTTCAGTTATACCGTGGTGTAGCGTATATGGATTTGTCCGAACGCAATGACGCCTCCTTGAGCTACTGAAACTGAAACTCCACTGCACGACATGGTTGGGATGCAGGAGCTGACTTTAGCAGTGCTTAGTTTGCTTAGCATTTAAGAATGTTTTCCAAAGTCTACGGTGAATCTGTGGACTTGGAGACAATAGCGCAAAGTTAGCGAGCAGAATGTTTTCAAAAGATTACGGTTAATTCCATGGACTTGGGGACGACTCTTTACACCAAGCCAATTGAACTGGGTTCCATGAGTGATTTTTCTTGCAGCGCTTAGTGGTGGTTGTTTTTTTGTTGTTGTTTTTTTTGTTGTTGTTAGGAAATTTCCTATATCTACGCTAATCCCATGGACTTGCGGACAATTCTTGAAGTTAAGCAAACTGGACTGGGTTGTGTGAGCGATCTTAGCCGCCTGTGCTTGAATATCAAACTTAAGTTCAATCAGTGGTAAGCATTTTCCCAACGCTACGGACTCCGCGAAGACTCGGGACATTTTCTTAACTCACTCAGTACGGCCAGTCCTCTCTTCTCTACACAGACCCCTCGGATGTCCAGTGGGTGTCTGAATGACCCCACCTTTAACTTCCGTCGTCAGAATTGAGGTCTTCTTTGTCAACATTCACCTCTTCAGTATAAGAGCCTTCCGCTTGCAATATGTTGATGATGGTAATTGGGGTGAAACGCTGTTAACGTCGTCTTTTTCGCCGTTCGTATGGAGAGAGTTAAATTAAACTAAGCGAACATGAAAGCAGAGAGAGAGAGACAGAAACGGAGAGAAGCATGTTTAATGTTTCACACATTTACGTTTACTGGCTGTGACGCTCCCTTGATTACACAAGTCAGCTGCTTTCTCTGCCGGGAACATTCTTGTGACCTGGGAGAAGTTCCCTCAAGCAAGAAACCCAACTTCAGTTTCTCGTTTCCAAACAAATTACACCAACAAACTTGTCCAAGTCATCCGCGTTCAATCCAGAAAGGAAGTGCGGTTGATCGTTAAGTCGGGCAAACCTCTTAGCCTGAAAGTAAGAGTTCGCTCAGCAAAGAACTGTGTCAAGGGGCGGGGGAGGAAGGGTTGTGGGGGTAAGGGGGAGGGGGGCGGGGGGTAGAGGATAGGCGCTTGAGGGTTGAGCCTGTCATGGTAAAGGATGGTGCCGAAGAGACTCCTACATCTCCGCGGGTTTTAAGACAGCCTGCGGTAGACAGGCCGGAACGAAGCATGGTTCCTGTTTTCAACTTTCCCTGCAGGCAGCAGAGAACGCAGATTACTGTTTATTACAGCAGACTGAGCACCTAGTGTACAGGAAGAAAGAAAAGGGCACACACTTTTCTATTTTGGTAGATGGGTTTTCTATGGGCTCTGCAGCCCACAGGCAACGGTATAACTGAAGACGCAGTTTGTGTAAACCAACGATGGAGCTTTGGAGTGTGAAAGACTTTGTAGTTTTGGCCTCAATTTCGGACATGTCACGTGCAGATTGTGTGAATAAGGCCGTCAGATTGTGTGTCCTCATTGTTGAAAACGTTGATGTCAAGTAGATCGCACAAAATGCCATGTGCAGAATGTGTGAATAAGGACGTCAGATTGTGTGTCCTCATTGTTGAAAACGTTGATGTCAAGTAGATCGCACAAAATGCCATGTGCAGAATGTGTGAATAAGGACGTCAGATTGTGTGTCCTCATTGTTGAAAACGTTGATGTCAAGTAGATCCCACAAAATGCCATGTGCAGATTGTGTGAATAAGGACGTCAGATTGTGTGTCCTCTTTATTGAAAACGTTGATGTCAAGTAGAACGCACAAAATGCCACGTGCAGATTGTGTGAATAAGGACGTCAGATTGTGTGTCCTCATTGTTGAAAACGTTGATGTCAAGTAGAACGCACAATATGCCATGTGCAGATTGTGTGAATAAGGACGTCAGATTGTGTGTCCTCATTGTTGAAAACGTTGATGTCAAGTAGAACGCACAATATGCCACGTGCAGATTGTGTGAATAAGGACGTCAGATTGTGTGTCCTCATTGTTGAAAACGTTGATGTCAAAGTAGATCGCACAAAATGCCATGTGCAGATTGTGTGAATAAGGACGTCAGATTGTGTGTCCTCATTGTTGAAAACGTTGATGTCAAATAGAACGCACACAAGCCGGACGGATGGAAGTTTTTTTTTTCAGTTTTCAGTTTCAGTCACTCAATGAGGCGTCACCGTGTTCGGACAAATTCATATGCGCTACACCACATCTGCTAAGCAGATGCCGGACAGCAGCATAACCCAGCGCGCTTGATAGGCTTTGTAGTGCATGCATATATATATTTGTATACCTCTCGGAGTGGATTTCTTTTTACTTAATTTTGCCAGAGGGCAATACTTTTGTTGCCGTGGGCTCTTTTTCAGTGCGCCAAGTGCGTGCTGCACACATGACCTCAGTTTATCGTCACATCCGAAAGACTAGACGCTCAGTTTGATTTTTTCTAATCAAACTTTGGAGAAAGGGCGAGGGTGGGATTGGAACCCACACCCTCACGGAGTCTCTGTATTGGCAGCTGAGCGTCTTAACCATTCTGCCCCCTAACAAGTGCCGGTGGGATTGGAACCCACACCCTCACGGAGTCTCTGTATTGGCAGCTGAGCGTCTTGACCATTCTGCCCCCTAACAAGTGCCGGTGGGATTGGAACCCACACCCTCACGGAGTCTCTGTATTGGCAGCTGAGCGTCTTGACCATTCTGCCCCCTAACAAGTGCCGGTGGGATTGGAACCCACACCCTCACGGAGTCTCTGTATTGGCAGCTGAGCGTCTTAACCATTCTGCCCCCTAACAAGTGCCGGTGGGATTGGAACCCACACCCTCACGGAGTCTCTGTATTGGCAGCTGAGCGTCTTGACCATTCTGCCCCCTAACAAGTGACACAGAGGAACCCGTGACCTGTAGTGTGCTGATCAGTGCTGACGCCGCGGAACCCTCAGGGAAGGACAGTGGATGTATAGTGAAATAGTGCAGTGATGGCCCAGAGGTAACGCGTCCGCATAGGAAGCGAGAGGATCTGAGCGCGCTGGTTCGAATCACGGCTCAGCCGCCGATATTTTCTCCCCCTCCACTAGACCTTGAGTGGTGGTCTGGACGCTAGTCATACGGATGAGACGATAAACCGAGGTCCCGTGTGCTAGCATGCACTTAGCGCACGTAAAAGAACCCACGGCAACAAAAGGGTTGTTCCTGGCAAAATTCTGTAGAATAATCCACTTCGATAGGAAAAATAAATAAAACTGCACGCAGGAAAAAAACTACAAAAAAAAAAAAAAAAATGGTTGGCGCTGTAGTGTAGCGACGTGCTCTCCCTGAGTAGAGCAGCCCGAATTTCACACAGAGAAATCTGTTGTGATACAAAGAAATACAAATACAACAAATACAAATCATGCACACTACACTTCTCCATGCGTCGTTCTCCCCAGCGCCGACTTTCCCTGAAAACCCTCTTGGCCGAGAGAGTGGGGGATGTAACTTGGACAAGAAACTCTCCACCATCATCAGATTTCTAGCCCAGGACAGCAGTTGCCTCCTCTGCTGTAGCGATGGTCATAGTCGGACACGGCTGACTATCATACACATGCGTTGTTCTGATACAAGACTTCGCTGTAGGCAGAATTTTGTTTAATGTCCCGTCACACATATCGGTGATAGAAGACATTTTGTTAAAGTATTTATGAATACATTCGAGTATTATCGGTTAGAAGTGGGGGGAGATATGAATGAATGGAGGGTTGGGGAAACTGGGCAAAAGAGGGTGAAATGTGGGTGAAATTTGAAAAAAAAAAATTTAAAAATCTAAATACAATTACAGGAAATTACTTAAAGGACTTTGTAAAAGAGAATTCGTTAAACTGACAAGCGAAACAACTGATAATGAATGCAAAAAGTCAAAAACATCAACGTTCTCAGTCACTTGTGAAGACACACTTTCGTGTACATAAGGTTTCATCAAGCTACAGTAAAAAAAATAATAAAAATAAAAAAATAAAAAAATAAATTATATGCTCAATTGTCAGGTTACTAAAGCATATGCACTTGGCATTAGAACAATACTTGGTCCGTAATGAATTTGATAGGCTTCGCTGTCTCCAGCAGAGAAAGTAATTAGTGTAGTGACGAGTGCTGGGAGACTGGATGTCTGGCAAATGATGGTGGTCGGCATTATCTGTGACCTTGTCCTGTTTCCTGAGGCAGGGTACCACAGCAGGTGATAACACTGACGACCTGCTGTCTGTCTGTCTTACCGCTCAGCTGAAGTGAAAGTGCATCCAGTGTGTTCGTTTGTTTGTGTGTGTGTGTGGACGGAGGGGGTGGGGGTGAGGGGGATTGGGTGGGGGTGGAGTGATGGAGTGTGTGTGTGTATTTGTGTGTTTGTGTGTGTGTGTGTGTGTGTGTGTGTGTGTGTGTGTGTGTGTTTCTCTGTGAAAATGTGCGTGTGTGTGTGGGTGGGTGGGTGGGTGTGCGTGAGTGTGTATGCACGTGCGTGCGTGTGTGTGTGTGTGTGCGTGTGTGTGTGTGTGTGTGTGTGTGTATGTGTGTGTGTGTATGTCTGTGTGAGCATAGTGAGCATTGACAGGTTTGATGGAGAACGTCTGGAAAAACCGTGAGAGAATGTGAACAGCTGTGCTCTCTCTACCTCTCTCTGGCTCTCTGTCTCTCTGGCTCTCTGTTTCTCTGTCTCTCTCTGTCTCTTTGTTTCTCTCTGTCTCTGTCTCTCTGTCTCTCCAGAAAATTGAAAATGCTGTATGGGGGAGTCTTCTGTGCGTGTGTGTGATGTAGTGTTTGTGGGGTGGTGGTAATGGTTATGTTATGAGTGATGGTTGTGATGTAGTGTTTGTGGGGTGGTGGTAATGGTTATGTTGGGTATGGTTATGTTGTGAGTGATGGTTGTGATGTAGTGTTTGTGGGGGGGTGGTAATGGTTATGTTGTGAGTGATGGTTGTGTGTAGTGTTTGTGGGGTGGGTGGTAATGGTTATGTTGTGAGTGATGGTTGTGGTGTAGTGTTTGTGGGGTGGTGGTAATGGTTATGTTGTGAGTGATGGTTGTGATGTAGTGTTTGTGGGGGTGGTGGTAATGGTTATGTTGTGAGTGATGGTTGTGATGTAGTGTTTGTGGGGGGGTGGTAATGGTTATGTTGTGAGTGATGGTTGTGATGTAGTGTTTGTGGGGGGGTGGTAATGGTTATGTTGTGAGTGATGGTTGTGGTGTAGTGTTTGTGGGGTGGTGGTAATGGTTATGTTGTGAGTGATGGTTGTGGTGTAGTGTTTGTGGGGTGGTGGTAATGGTTATGTTATGAGTGATGGTTGTGATGTAGTGTTTGTGGGGTGGTGGTAATGGTTATGTTATGAGTGATGGTTGTGGTGTAGTGTTTGTGGGGTGGTGGTAATGGTTATGTTATGAGTGATGGTTGTGGTGTAGTGTTTGTGGGGTGGTGGTAATGGTTATGTTATGAGTGATGGTTGTGGTGTAGTGTTTGTGGGGGGGTGGTAATGGTTATGTTATGAGTGATGGTTGTGATGTAGTGTTTGTGGGGTGGTGGTAATGGTTATGTTATGAGTGATGGTTGTGGTGTAGTGTTTGTGGGGGGGTGGTAATGGTTATGTTATGAGTGATGGTTGTGATGTAGTGTTTGTGGGGTGGTGGTAATGGTTATGTTGTGAGTGATGG
>NC_134897.1:13270214-13275214 GCF_041734735.1 Babylonia areolata | reverse complement strand
CATAACAACCTCGTCAGAAATAACATTCCAAAAATCATCTGCAGAATAGTTTTTTCTCTTTTTAAAACTTTGGCAAGAAGGCACGTAACTGCTGACAGTGAAACAAACAATGATGCAAGCTGAACTGCTTACCACAGATGTATGTAACATTTTTACTATACTTTGTCTTCAGCGCATCAAGTTTTATACCGAAGAAAGTAGAGGTTATTGACCTTGCATAGCAAGAAAATGGATTCGGTATCTTTTCTTTTATAATATTCTCGGGGAATAACGTCCCTTTATGTTTTATAAACTTTTCCTTCCATCGGTTATGGAATCGACCCCATGCTGATTTTTCTGACAAAGTGTATGCCTCTTTCACGGAAAGACGGACATGTATTGTTGATTTTTCTGAATCTTGTGCTCCTCTTTAAGCTGCTTTATCAGCAGTTTCATTGCCATGAATGCCTACATGAGAAGGCACCCAACTGAGTGTGTGTGTGTGTGTGTGTGTGTGTGTGTTGTGTGTGTGTGTGTGTGTGTGTGTGTACATGTGCGTGATTGTGTGTGTCTGCGTGTATGTGCCTACCCTGTGCGTCTGTATGTGTGTGTGTGTGTCTGTGTGTGTGCGTGTGTGTGCGTGTGTGCGCGTACGCGCGCGTATGTGTGTATGTGCGCACACGTGTGTGTATATTAACTCAGAGTTCAGAACATAGTCTCTTTCATCAAACAACCCCCCCCCCCCCCGCCCCCACACCCTCCCCTCCCAGCCTCCCAGCCTCCCAACCACGATAAATCCAGAAAGCGACCTTCATCTTCACAGATTATCCTTCCCCCCCCAACCCCCTTCACCTCCTCCCCCAGCCAATAAATCGCCTCAGCGGTTTTCACCGATCGTAGCGGCGCTGTCGGGGTGTCTCTGACAGGAAGCCCGTCTCTCCTGCCCTTGGGGTATAGGGGGAGTTCATTAATGGTTGTTCGAGTATCACGTGCCTGGTTCTGTGCGCGTACACCTGACCGCGCTAATCAGCTAGTGGTGCGAAATGCCTAGGGGTGTGTATCTATTCTGAGCCTGGGCAGACACCACCACCAGCGGTTAGGGAACTTACTGTGGTGTTGCTGGTGGTGTGAAGTTGGTGACTGGGCAATGATTGAAGCAGCTTACTGCTGTTAGTGTTCTTACTGTTGCTGTTGTTGCTTCAAAGGCTGAATAGGTGACTAGGCAAATATTGAACTAAGTGCTGTATTACTCTTAGTGTTACTGCTGTTGTTGTTGCTTCAAAGGCTGAATAGGTGACTAGGCAAATATTGAACTAAGTGCTGTATTACTCTTAGTGTTACTGTTGCTGTTGTTGTTGCTTCAAAGGCTGAATAGGTGACTTGGCAAATATTGAACTAAGTGCTGTATTACTCTTAGTGTTACTGCTGTTGTTGTTGCTTCAAAGGCTGAATAGGTGACTAGGCAAATATTGAACTAAGTGCTGTATTACTCTTAGTGTTACTGCTGTTGTTGTTGCTTCAAAGGCTGAATAGGTGACTAGGCAAATATTGAACTAAGTGCTGTATTACTCTTAGTGTTACTGCTGTTGTTGTTGCTTCAAAGGCTGAATAGGTGACTAGGCAAATATTGAACTAAGTGCTGTATTACTCTTAGTGTTACTGCTGTTGTTGTTGCTTCAAAGGCTGAATAGGTGACTAGGCAAATATTGAACTAAGTGCTGTATTACTCTTAGTGTTACTGCTGTTGTTGTTGCTTCAAAGGCTGAATAGGTGACTAGGCAAATATTGAACTAAGTGCTGTATTACTCTTAGTGTTACTGCTGTTGTTGTTGCTTCAAAGGCTGAATAGGTGACTTGGCAAATATTGAACTAAGTGCTGTATTACTCTTAGTGTTACTGCTGTTGTTGTTGCTTCAAAGGCTGAATAGGTGACTAGGCAAATATTGAACTAAGTACTGCACTACTATCACTGTTACTGCTGCTGCTGCTGTTGCTTCTAACGCTAAATAGGTGACTTGGCAAATATTGAATTGACTGCTGCACTACCATTAGTGTTTGTGCTGCTGCTGCTGCTGTTGCTTCTAACGCTAAATAGGTGACTTGGCAAATATTGAATTGACTGCTGCACTACCATTAGTGTTATTGTTACTGCTGTTGTTGCTTCAAACGCTACTGGTACCACCGCCGCTACTGTTGCAACCCTTGTGAAAGCGTGTACACATTCCTTTTGTAAAGCTGGTTGCTGGTTACGTTGCACGTCAGATGGCAGGCAGAATGTGGATCTGTCGTGGTGTACGCTTCTTTCGCTGACTGACGTATTTTGCTGTCTTTGTGTTTTATGCATCGTTTGTCCGTGTGTTATTAACTCCACCTTGGCACAAGAAAACAAACAGGTTCTGTTGTCCATAAATTATTTTCATCGTCGTTGTTATTACTACTACTGCTGCTGCTGCTGCTGCTACCACTACTACTACTACTACTATTCTACTGCGCTACAACTACAAATGCTGCTGCTGCTAGCGCTGCCGCTACAGCTACTTCTAATGCTGCTGCTGCTGTTGTCGCTACTACTACTGCTGCTACTACAGCTGCTGCTGCTGTCGCTACTGCTACTGCTGCTGCTGCTATGTCTACTACTCCTGGTGATCCTTTACTAGTACTACTAGTACTATTACTACTACAACAGCTACTGCTACTACTGCGACTAATGCTGCTGCTGCTGCTTTGCTACTTCTACTGCTGTTGTTGTTGCCGCTGTGTCTACTACTTCTACTACTGCTACTAGTACTACTTTACTAGTACTACTGGTACTTTTACCACTACTGCTGCTGCTGCTGCTGCTGTTGCTGTTGCTGCTGCTGCTATTACCACAACAACAAACAATAGGAACGCCACCACTGCCACTAACAACAGAAAAAGTACCAGGACGATATCAAATCCCTCCAATGAAACGGCAACAAAAGAACACTGAACTGCAACCCCCACGCAGACAAAGTGTCATTCTCTTGTTTCACATGGTTTTTGTTCGCCGCTCATTGCAGTACAGGGGCGTCAGAGATCACACCACTATACTAGCAACCCCCTCCCCCCCCCCCCCCCCCCCCCCCCCAACCCTCATCCATCCTCCCGTACCCCAAACACAGCCGCGATAGCAGTACAGGCACAGAGAGTAGAGAGAGAGAGAGGGCGGATAAATTTCGGCAGGGATTTTTTTCCCACGCTGTGTGAGAGAAAACGATAACCCAGAGACACACACACACACACACACACACACACCACGACTGCGAGACTTCCGAAAGAAAGGTGCCGTCAAGTCAGATCTCAAAGGACAGTTGATCGTGAGAAAAAGAGGAGCTGAGAACTTGAGGAGATAAACGCGAACAGTTTATCCTCTGTTGAAATTGTGTTGTCACGAGTTTTCAGACGAAAAACAACAACAACAAAAAACCCAGTGGCGTTTAAAAGCGAAGCAGGCGACCAGTGTTTGGAGAGAAAAAAAAAAGCTATGAATAGTGTAAGCCATTAACAAAATGATGAGTTGCTAATAACGTTGGATATCAACTAGCGCTTTCAGGCAGTAGGGGTAACTTGAGGGCAATGGTTTTGGTTTGTAAAAAACAACACAAAAACAACAACAACAAAAACAACAACAAAAAACAACAACAGCAGATTACAGACCTTGATTAAACAAACCCATTAGTACAGAAAGCATGGGATATTATTATCAACGTGTTTTCATTCTTCAGAGGAATACACGAGATGTTTGGCAAAACGTAATACATGAAAACCAACAGGTGAATGAATAGATATGTAAGGTCAGCAGATAATTTCGAAGCGAGACGTATCAAGTTTTGTTGTTTTGTGCACAGAGCAGTGAAGGGTGTCAGCAATAATTATTTTGGTCATGATACCTTGTTCTCGGCAGACGTAACTCATAGTCATTGAACCACACCTCGCTCTGTTTCTCTCTGTCTGTATGACTGTCTCTGTCTGTCTGACTGTCCCTGTCTGTCTGTCTCTCTCCTCTCTCTCTCTCTCACTCACTCCCTCTCTCTTTTCTTTTCTGTCTCTCTGCCTGTATTTCTGTGTTTATCTATGTCTGTCTGTCTCTGTGTCTCTGTCTGTAACTCTCTCTCTCTCTCTCCCTCCCCCCGCCTCTCTCTCTTCTCCGTGTCTTGTCATTGTCTGTCTATCTCAGTCTGTCTGTCTGTCTGTTTGTCTCTATGTATATATGGTTGTGTGTCTTTCTCCCACTCTTCCCTCATTGTCAGTCTGTCTGTCTGTCTGTCCTTTCAGTCTGCCTCTCTCCTTCTTTCACCTCTCTCACTGTCTGTGTCTGTGTCTCTGTGTTTGTCTCTCTGCATTTTCACGAGAGAGAGAGACAGAGAGAGACAGAGAGAGACAGACAGAAGAGATCGTAAAACAGAACAGAAAAATGCCAAATAAATATTTCCTATGTGTCTGTCAATGTGTCTCCCGGTTCCCCCTGACAAGGAACTGGAGAAGATGGCACGGAGAGATAGGGGGGCGGGGCGGGGAGGAAGAAGAAGAAAACAAAGCTGGACACATGAGATGGTGGCTCGACACACACACACACACACACACACACACACACACACACAAAGAAAAAGAGGTGAAAACAAAGAGAGGGAAAGTGAAGCTTAAAAGGAAAGCAAGAAGGAAAGAAAGAAATACAGGATGAGGAGGAGAGGACCGAGAGAAACAACAGCAACAACAACAAAGACACCCAGTAGAGACGCATTTTTCAACAACAAAAAAGCATCACTCACGTAAGAAGCTTTGTCAGATTCTAAGAAAGCAAAGACAGAGGCGTAGAAGGATGAGAGAGAGAGAGGGGAGGGAGGGGCTCGGGGGGGGGGGGAGACAGAGGATTGCACATACACACACGCGCGCGCACGCACGCACACACACACACACACACACACACACACACACGCGCGCGCGCGCGCGGAAACACACACACACACACACACACACACACACACACACACACACACACA
>NC_134897.1:13252714-13260214 GCF_041734735.1 Babylonia areolata | reverse complement strand
TGTGTGTGTGTGTGTGTGTGTGTGTGTGTCTGTGTCTGTGTGTGTGTTGCTGTGTATGTGTGTGTGTCTGTGTCTTTGTGTGTGTGTGTGTGTGTGTGTCTGTGTATGTTTGTATGTGTATATGTGTGTGTATATGTGTGTGTGTCTGTGTGTGTGTATGTGTGTATGTGTGTGTGTGTGTGTTTTAGTTTTGTGTGTGTGTGTGTGTTTTAGTGTGTGTGTGTGTGTGCGTGTGTGTTTTAGTTTTGTGTGTGTGTGTGTTTTAGTGTGTGTGTGTGTCTGTGTGTGCGTGCGTGCGTGTGTGTGCGTGTGAGTCTCTGTGTGTGTGTGTATGTGTGTGTGTGTGTATGTATGTGTGTGTGTGACCCCGCCCGAAGGCGTTGTGTTGACTCACCACAGTTTACTCTTCTTTTTTTTTTTTATCCTGGGGGTACAGTTTGAAAGAGGGGGGCGGGGGGTACTGTTTGCCGTTACACCCAGGAGGACTGTGGTGTGGGCGGAAGATGAAAAGAAGCCTATCTGTGGCTTTGAATCCCTTCCACTGTGCTGGCGGTCTTCAGGCAGACAGACACTGAGTCGTTCAGCGTTGTCAGTCCTCTTACTATCATGTATTATGGCCCAGTTTCCGTGTGTTGGGTGGGTGGGGTGGGGGTAGGGATGGGAGTTTAGTGAATGTCTGTGTGTGTGGGGGGGGGGAGTGAGTGTGTGTGTGTGTGTATGTGTGTGTGTGTGTGTGCAATATATATATATATATATATATATATATATAAAAATGTGTGTGTGTGTGTGTGTGTGTGTGTGTGTGTGGTACCGTATAATAATATATTGTGTTGTGTTGTGTCATATTGTCGCAACGGATTTTCATTGCGAAAAATACTGCCTGCTTTCGTCGGAAAGTCTGTCGCAAAATTGCAGCTCCACTTTTTTTTTTTTTTTTTTTTTTCTTTTTCAATTTGCAAGAGTATTTATTTCGCTGTCAGAGTGGATGTTTCTACAGAACGGTTGCCAGAGACAGTTCCTTTGTTGTCGTGGGTTCTTTTATGTGCGCACAGGCGGTGTGGGCGGAATGATGAAAGAAAGATGTCTGTGTCTGTGGGGCCCTGCCACTGCGGCTGTCATGGACAGCAATGCTGTCTCCTACAGAGAGAGCTGTCTCGGAGGTGGCCAATCCCACAGTCTGTACCTGCTTTCGTTTCTTTTGGCTGCGTGTGTGCGTGTGTGTGTGTGTGTGTGTGTGTGTGTGTGTGTGTGTGAGGGAGGGAGGGAGGCAGAGAGAGTGGGAGGGAGTTCGTTTAACTGTACTCCGGAAATGAAACTGGGATCCTGCACGTGACAGTCGGAGTTTTGATGATCTCCAGACAGAAAGACACGTACTCTTCCATTGCTGGGTTCTTTGTCTGTCTGTCTCTGTCTCTGTGTCTCTCTGCCTCTCTCTCTCTCTCTCTCTCTCTCTCTCTCTCTCTCTCTTTCGTCTTTTTTTTTCCTGTTGTTAAGGTGATTTCTGTTCTTTTTCATTTTCATTGCCCTGAAAGATGGGTGTAGATTTTTTTTAAGCATGATTTGCTTATTCCTTTGCCCTCATGTAAGAAAAATCATTATTTCTCTCTCCCTCTATTTCTCTGTACATGTCTCCTTCTTACATTCAACTCTTTTCCAAACGTACCCTCCACTCTCTCTCTCTCTCCCTCTCTCACACACACACACACACACACACACACACACACACACACACACACACACACACACACACACACACACACACACACACACGCACGCACACACACACGACACCACCGCTCGCTTTAGATCTTTGAAGCTCAGAAAGAGTTGAACACTCACACAAAGACGGGGACAGACAGCTCTTTCTGAAACTAATGATCATTTGAAAGGAAACAGACGGCCTTGGGAAGAGATCTCTATTGTGGACGTAACAATCACTTAAAACGAACAGACGCAGTTTAGAAACTAATCAGTCAGTGACATTGATTTCCTCCTCCTCCTCCTCCTCCTCCTTCTTCTTCTTCTTCTTCTTCTTCTTCTTCTTCTCCTCCTCCTCCTCCTCCTCCTCCTCCTCCTGCTTCTTCTTCTTCTTCTTCTCCTCCTCTTCCTCCTCCTCCTCCTTCTTGTTCTTCTTGCTCTTCTTCTTCTTCTTTTTCTCCTCCTCCTCCTGCTTCTTCTTCTTCTTCTCCTCCTCTTCCTCCTCCTCCTCCTCCTTCTTGTTCTTCTTGTTCTTCTTCTTCTTCTTTTTCTCCTCCTCCTCCTGCTTCTTCTTCTTCTTCTTCTCCTCCTCTTCCTCCTCCTCCTTCTTGTTCTTCTTTTTCTCCTCCTCCTCCTCCTTCTTCTTCTTCTTCTTCTTCTCCTCCTCCTCCTCCTCCTCCTACTTCTCCTCCTCCTCCTCCTTCCTCTTCTTCTTCTTCTTCTTCTTCCTCCTCCTCCTCCTACTCCTCCTCCTCCTCCTTCTTCTCCTCCTCCTCTTCCTCCTCCTCCTTCTTCTTCTTCTTCTCTTCCTCCTCCTCCTCCACCTCCTTCTTCTTCTTATCCCTTCACTTTGTGAAGAGTCATTGGGGGCTCCGCACAGAAGAACTGTTCACCAGATTCCTCCAGGTCTGTCCTGTTGTGTGTCAAAGCCCGGGTCTCTGCAAATGGTTTTCCCAACCACTCTGCAATGTTCATTCCATTGTGAGTCCATCGATGGTGAACTATCGATGCAAAACAAAAAACAAAACAAAAAAAGTACGTCTTTATGCGAAGTTTACCTCCCACTTAAAGTTCGCTCCGTGAAAATACCTACCCACATTAACTTCAGGTGAAAGTTTGGGTGAAGTTCATTTGCGAATTTTATCTCCCACTTGAAGGTTTTCCAAGAAAATGGCTAACCGATTTTTAACTTGAGCTGAAAGCCTGGGCGTAGTCATCTGTTGATTTTTAAAGGGATGGGCAGATTTGATTTGATGTTGCGTTTCTTGTTTCTGTGGGGGCAGGTAACAAATCTGTTGCTGGTCCCCAAAGAGTTAAACTACAAATCTGTAGGTGGTCCCCAAAGAGTTAAACTACAAATCTGTTGCTGGTCCCCAAAGAGTTAAACTACAAATCTGTAGGTGATCCTCAAAGAGTTAAACTACAAATCTGTAGGTGATCCCCAAAGAGTTAAACTACAAATCTGTAGGTGATCCTCAAAGAGTTAAACTACAAATTTGTAGGTGATCCTCAAAAAGTTAAACTACAAATCTGTAGGTGATCCTCAAAGAGTTAAACTACAAATCTGTAGGTGATCCTCAAAGAGTTAAACTACAAATCTGTAGGTGATCCTCAAAGAGTTAAACTACAAATCTGTAGGTGATCCCCAAAGAGTTAAACTACAAATCTGTAGGTGATCCTCAAAGAGTTAAACTGCAAATCTGTTGCTGGTCCCCAAAGAGTTAAACTACAAATCTGTTGCTGGTCCCAAAAGAGTTAAACTACAAATCTGTAGGTGATCCCCAAAGAGTTAAACTACAAAATCTGTAGGTGATCCTCAAAGAGTTAAACTACAAATCTGTAGGTGATCCTCAAAGAGTTAAATTACAAATCTGAAGGTGATCCTCAAAAAGTTAAAACTACAAATCTGTAGGTGATCCTCAAAGAGTTAAACTACAAATCTGTAGGTGATCCTCAAAGAGTTAAACTACAAATCTGTAGGTGATCCTCAAAAAGTTAAACTACAAATCTGTAGGTGATCCTCAAAAAGTTAAACTACAAATCTGTAACTGATCCCCAAAGAGCAAAACTACAAATTTGCAGCTGGTCCCCAAATAATTCAACAACACATCTATAGCTGGTTCCCCCACCCCCAAAAAGCCAAACGACAATGGACAGAAAGAATGAATCAGAGGAGCAAAGAAGAAGAAGAGGGAATACCACACAAAGAAGAAGAAGAGGGAATACCACACAAAGAAGAAGAAGAGGGAATACCACACAGAGAAGAAAGTAAAGAAAAGAGACAAACGACAAAAGAATAACTCTCTCCATACGAACGGCGAAAGATACGACGTTAACAGCGTTTCACCCCAATTACCATCATCAAAATATTGCAAGCGGAAGGCTCTTGTACTGAAGAGGTGAATGTTGACAAAGAATACCACAGTTCTGACGACGGAAGCTAAAGGTTGGGTCATTCAGACACCCACTGGACATCCGAGGGGTCTGTGTAGAGGAGAAGAGAGGACTGGCCGTACTGAGTGAGATAAGACAGCAGAGATGAGCGCGCCAAGCCAGGACTCTCGGTCTGTCCTTCGCTCGAGCCTCGGACCTTGATTGTTAAAAATAGGATATCCCCTCTCACACCCTGTGCCCCCTCCCTCTCCCCCCCCCACCCCCCCCCCCCCACCCCCTCCCTCGCCCCACGCCACACACCCTTCCCGTCTTTCAGGTCAACAGATGTGTTAATGCCCTTCGTTGCTTTGGGTTAATAAGCAGAGACAGGGGGTTAAAATACGCACATTATAGACCCTGTAATCCTAATCAGATTCCGGTGAGTTTACAACAAACAAACAACAACAACAAAAAAAAAACAAAATCCCAACACTAATCACAAGATTACCAACAAATCGATGTCGGTCATGGAACGGAAAAGAAAGGAGAAAAAGAAACGAAAAAGAAAAAAAAAGGGGGGCAAAAAAGGGAAAGGCAGAAATGGTCGTGTGGAAGCAGACATCTTGACCTTAATCCCTTTATTAGTTTCGTGTGTGTGTGGAGAGGGGGGCGGGGGGTTCTATTTCCCGCATTTGCGCTGCTGAGGCAGAGCGTCAGAAATGTATTTTTCTGTCAAATCAAGTTTGACAATTCGTCTCTGTCAAATCAAGTTACCTTTTTGGGGGACACGGCTTATCCAGTTATTTCTAGCTGTGAGCGAACTCGAAAAGCTACACAGCTGCTATGAAGTTAAATGTTTTCCTCTTTTTGCATCAGATATTATTGTCACATCCACTACGAATAGCGCAAAATGTTGTGAGACAATATTCTTCTTCTTCTTCTTCTGCGTTCGTGGGCTGCAACTCCCACGTTCACTCGTATGCACACGAGTGGGCATTTACGTGTATGACCGTTTTTACCCCGCCATGTAGGCAGCCATACTCCGTTTTCGGAGGTGTGAGACAATATTAATTCATGGAACTGGAACAAGGGGCAGAAAATGTGACTGTGCCTCGGGTATTGTATTGTATTGTATTGTGATGTGTTGTGTTGTGTTGTTTTGTTTTGTATTGTGTTGTGTTGTGTTGTGTTGTGTTGTGTTGTGTTGTGTTGTGTTGTGTTGTGTTGTGTTGTGTTGTGTTGTATTGTATTGTATTGTGATGTTTTCTTTTGTATTGTGATGTGTTGTGTTGTACTGCATTACATTGTATTGTGTTGTGTAGTATTGTGTTGTATTGTATTGTATTGTATTGTATTGTGATGTTTTCTTTTGTATTGTGATGTGTTGTGTTGTACTGCATTACATTGTATTGTGTTGTGTAGTATTGTGTTGTATTGTATTGTATTGTATTGTATTGTGATGTTTTCTTTTGTATTGTGATGTGTTGTGTTGTACTGCATTACATTGTATTGTGTTGTGTAGTATTGTGTTGTATTGTATTGTATTGTATTGTATTGTGATGTTTTCTTTTGTATTGTGATGTGTTGTGTTGTACTGCATTACATTGTATTGTGTTGTGTAGTATTGTGTTGTATTGTATTGTATTGTATTGTATTGTGATGTTTTCTTTTGTATTGTGATGTGTTGTGTTGTACTGCATTACATTGTATTGTGTTGTGTAGTATTGTGTTGTATTGTATTGTATTGTATTGTGATGTTTTCTTTTGTATTGTGATGTGTTGTGTTGTACTGCATTACATTGTATTGTGTTGTGTAGTATTGTGTTGTATTGTATTGTATTGTATTGTATTGTGATGTTTTCTTTTGTATTGTGATGTGTTGTGTTGTACTGCATTACATTGTATTGTGTTGTGTAGTATTGTGTTGTATTGTATTGTATTGTATTGTATTGTGATGTTTTCTTTTGTATTGTGATGTGTTGTGTTGTACTGCATTACATTGTATTGTGTTGTGTAGTATTGTGTTGTATTGTATTGTATTGTATTGTATTGTGATGTTTTCTTTTGTATTGTGATGTGTTGTGTTGTACTGCATTACATTGTATTGTGTTGTGTAGTATTGTGTTGTATTGTATTGTATTGTATTGTATTGTGATGTTTTCTTTTGTATTGTGATGTGTTGTGTTGTACTGCATTACATTGTATTGTGTTGTGTAGTATTGTATTGTATTGTATTGTATTGTATTGTATTGTATTGTGATGTTTTCTTTTGTATTGTGATGTGTTGTGTTGTACTGCATTACATTGTATTGTGTTGTGTAGTATTGTATTGTATTGTATTGTATTGTATTGTATTGTGATGTTTTCTTTTGTATTGTGATGTGTTGTGTTGTACTGCATTACATTGTATTGTGTTGTGTAGTATTGTGTTGTATTGTATTGTATTGTATTCTATTGTATTGTATTGTATTGTATTGTGATGTTTTCTTTTGTATTGTGATGTGTTGTGTTGTACTGCATTACATTGTATTGTGTTGTGTAGTATTGTATTGTATTGTATTGTATTGTATTGTATTGTGATGTTTTCTTTTGTATTGTGATGTGTTGTGTTGTACTGCATTACATTGTATTGTGTTGTGTAGTATTGTGTTGTATTGTATTGTATTGTATTGTATTGTATTGTGATGTTTTCTTTTGTATTGTGATGTGTTGTGTTGTACTGCATTACATTGTATTGTGTTGTGTAGTATTGTGTTGTATTGTATTGTATTGTATTCTATTGTATTGTATTGTATTGTATTGTGATGTTTTCTTTTGTATTGTGATGTGTTGTGTTGTACTGCATTACATTGTATTGTGTTGTGTAGTATTGTGTTGTATTGTATTGTATTGTATTGTGATGTTTTCTTTTGTATTGTGATGTGTTGTGTTGTACTGCATTACATTGTATTGTGTTGTGTAGTATTGTGTTGTATTGTATTGTATTGTATTGTATTGTGATGTTTTCTTTTGTATTGTGATGTGTTGTGTTGTACTGCATTACATTGTATTGTGTTGTGTAGTATTGTGTTGTATTGTATTGTATTGTATTGTGATGTTTTCTTTTGTATTGTGATGTGTTGTGTTGTACTGCATTACATTGTATTGTGTTGTGTAGTATTGTGTTGTATTGTATTGTATTGTATTCTATTGTATTGTATTGTATTGTATTGTGATGTTTTCTTTTGTATTGTGATGTGTTGTGTTGTACTGCATTACATTGTATTGTGTTGTGTAGTATTGTATTGTATTGTATTGTATTGTATTGTATTGTGATGTTTTCTTTTGTATTGTGATGTGTTGTGTTGTACTGCATTACATTGTATTGTGTTGTGTAGTATTGTGTTGTATTGTATTGTATTGTATTGTATTGTATTGTGATGTTTTCTT
>NC_134897.1:13240214-13242714 GCF_041734735.1 Babylonia areolata | reverse complement strand
TTTTGCTCGTTTTCGCTTCTTTACCTTTATTCCTTCTTTAGGGCGAGGGCTGGATGTAAAAAAACATGTTACTTGCTTATCTATTACCCTCGATAATAAAGATTGTGTCTTGTCTTGTCTTCTCTCTCTCTCTCTCTCTCTCTCTCTCTCTCTCTCTCTCTCTCTCTCTCTCTCTCTCTCTCTTCCTTTCTTTGTTTCTTTGCTTCTCTCTCTATTTCGTTCATTCTCTTTCTCTCTCTTGTTCTCTCTTTTTCTTTTTCCTTTCTCTCCCCCTTTCTCTCTCTCTCCCCCTCTCTGTCTCTTTCTTTCTTTCTCTCTCTCTCTCTTTCTCTCTCTCTCGCTCTATTTCTCTCTCTATTACTCTCTGTCTGTCTGTCTGTCTGTCTCTCTCACTCTTTCTCTTTCAACTTCCAACCCACCCCCCCCACCCCCCCCCCCACACACACACAGGTAAACAAAAGCTCATGCAGGCAAGGAAAACAGGTGTGGCGCCGTGCTGTAGTGTTTATGTGGAAAACATTGTGAAGTCACACACCGGGAAATGATACACTATGGAGAGAACAGGCATGATACTGACGACAGCGTGCGGTACAGTGAAGCTCACACAGCTGCTACAGTGCAGCCGCAACACGGCATGGGAGTATTATCACATCACAGCAACAATGTAGTACACAGTACTGTAGTACAGTGCAGTTCTGTACATCATAGCACAGTACATCATAGCACAGTACATCATAGCACGGTACATCATAGCACAGTACATCATAGCACGGTACATCACAGCACATCACTGCACTTTTCCTCCTCCTCCTTCTTCTTCTTCTCCTCCTCCTCCTCCTCCTCTTCCTCCTCCTCCTCCTTCTCCTCCTCTTCCTCCTCCTTCTTCTCCTCCTCCTCCTTCTCCTCCTCTTCCTCCTCCTTCTTCTCCTCCTCCTTCTTCTCCTCCTCTTCCTCCTCCTCCTTCTCCTCCTTTTCCTCCTCCTTCTTCTCCTCCTCTTCCTCCTCCTCTTCCTCCTCCTTCTTCTCCTCCTCCTCCTTCTCCTCCTTCCCCTCCTTCTTCTCATCATAGCACAGTACATCATAGCACAGTACATCATAGCACGGTACATCACAGCACATCACTGCACTTCTCCTCCTCCTCCTTCTTCTTCTTCTTCTCCTCCTCCTCCTCCTCCTCCTTCTTCTCCTCCTCCTCTTCCTCCTTCTCCTCCTCCTTCTTCTTCCTTCTTCTCGATCTTCCTCTTCCACCTCCTCCTCCTCTTCTTCCTCTTCCTTCTTCTTCGACTCCTCCCCCTCCTGCACTTCCACCTCCTTCACTTCCTCCTCATCCTCTTCCTCCTCTTTCTCCTCTTCCCCCTTCCTTCTCTCTTCTTTCTTCGGAGTTGTGGTAGTAGTATCATCATTGTTAGTAGTAGTAGTAATATGTATGTATGTGTGTGTGTGTGTGTGTGTGTGTGTGTGTGTGTGTGTGTGTGTGTGTGTGTGTGTGTGTGTGTATTGTTGTTGCTGCCGTTAATGTTATCTTTTCTTCTTCTTCTTCTTCTTCTTCTTCTTCTTCCTCTTCCTCCTCCTCCACTTCCTCCTCTTCCTCCTCCTTCTCTTCCTCCGTTTCCTTGTGTCTTGTGAGTTGTAGTAGTAGTTGTATCAACATCGTTGTTAGTAGTGGTAGTAGTAGTAGTAATGGTGGTCGTAGTTGTATGTATATATGTATCCTTGCATTGTTGTTGCTGCTGCAGTTATTATTGTCATTTTTCTTCTTATTATTATTATTTGGTATTATTATTATCATTATCATCATCATCATCACCATGTCCAATCCTCTTCCAGCTCAGAAAGTCAGCCTCCATAGCGGGCACGGGGTCTCCACAGCCCCTCGGTCCCAGGGCCAAGTGCCAGTCGCCCTCCATGAGTATGGACACTCCCGACCGCAGCAAATCACCGGCCGCCACCATCCCCGAACTGACGGCACAGACCCCATCTGGCACCGTCATCAGTCTGGAGGAACTGGCCGAGGTGAGAGGGGTTTTGAGGGGTTCGAGTCTCTGTGGCAAGGGAGGGGAAAGGTTGAGGCAGGGCGTTATGGATGTTGTGGGTGGGTATTGGAGAGGTTGGGAAAAGATGTGTATGTGTGAAATTGTATTGTATTGTATTGCATTGTATTGTATTGCATTGTATTGCATTGTATTGCATTGTATTGTATTGTATTGTATTGCATTTCTCTTTTTTTGTCGCATCAGATTTCTCTGTGTGAAAGTCTGGCTACTCTCACCAGGGAGAGCGCGTCGCTACACTGAGAGCGCCACCCTTTATTTTAATTTTTCTTCTTCTTCTTTTTCTGCCTGCAGTTTTTTTGTTTTTTTGTTGTTGTTTTTTTTGTGGGCTTTTTTTTTTTTCGTTTTCCTATCGAAGTGGACTTTTCTACAGAATTTTGCGAGGGACAACCCTTTCGTCGTCGTGGGTTCTTTTACGTGCGCTAAATGCATACTGCACACAGGACCTC
>NC_134897.1:13215214-13235214 GCF_041734735.1 Babylonia areolata | reverse complement strand
TTCGAGGGCTGGACGAAAAATAAAACATGTAATCTTAATCTATCACCATCCGAAATTTTTTTTATTTTATTTTTTTTTTTTTATATATTCATTCATTCTCCCCAGAAGTTCCACAAGGCAGACGCGGACCAGCGCAGCCAGCGGACCAGTGTGAACGGGGGGATCCCCCGGTCCAAATTTGGCCCGGCCCAGAGCCTGACCGTGCACAAGGGAGCCAAGGGCAAAGGGCTGGGCTTCACCATTGTGGGCGGCGTGGATTCGAACCGCGGCTCCATGGGTATCTACGTGCGTAGGATCTTCGCCTACGGGTCTGTGGCCGAGGATGGAAGGCTGAAGGAAGGTGAGAGGGAGTTTTTATTTTTCTTTGGTTTAAACAGTAGTTTATTTGAAACGTGTCGCAACACAACACAGGTATAGATGAAGAGGACAACAAGAAAATGTTTTTACTTCTTAAATTTGTTTAATAATAGTAATAATAATAATAATAATAATAATGAAGAAAGAAGGAGGAAGAGAAGGAGGAGGGGAGGAGAAAGGAGGAGGAGGAGGTTGAGAAGAAGAGGAGGAGAAGAAGGAGGAGGAGAAGAAGAAGGTGGAGGAGAAGGAGGAGGAAGTGGAGGAGGAGAAGGAGGAGGAGGAGGAGAAGAAGATTTTTTAAATGATGTTGTGGTTTATGAGTTAGTGTCTTTAGTGTGTGAATGTTGGTTTGCATTGTGAGTTAGCAGGCATGTTTGACTCCCCGTAGTTTATGAATTACGAGTCAATGGCTTGTAGATTGTTTCGATAGCTTGCCGAGGAGGCTGTTTTGGTTTGTTGAATTGGCGTGACGAGTTGTAAGCTGCTGTTGAGCTGATTGCTTCGCTGGTTTGTAGATGGGCTGTTTGAGTAGAGGTGGTGATTTGTGAGCTGGTGAGTGAGATAATGGGTTGACTGATTAGCAGGTTTTGTGAACCGATCAGCTGCCTTGTGGACAGGTTGGTTGGCTGGTTAGTTGGTTGTCGGCTATCTGAGAGAGTGGCTATGTTGCTAAGTTCGTTTCTCTAAAAGTCCCTACTCGCCCTTGGTGCCCCATGATTTGCATGCAGTTGAGGCCACAAAGAAACGAGCGTCAGAAAGAAGACGGGCACTGACAAAAGTGATGATGTGACTTAAAAAATAGTAATGTCACTGACAATTAGTGATTGCGTTACTGACACGAGTGATGATGTCACTGACGAGAGTGATGATGTCACTGACAAGAGTGGTGAAGCCACTGACACGAGTGATGAGGCCACTGTGATGATGTCACTGACACTAGTGATGAGGCCACTGTGATGATGTCACTGACAAGAGTGGTGAAGCCACTGACACTAGTGATGAGGCCACTGTGATGATGTCACTGACACTAGTGATGAGGCCACTGTGATGATGTCACTGACAAGAGTGATGAGGCCACTGTGATGATGTCACTGACAAGAGTGGTGAAGCCACAGACACTAGTGATGAGGCCACTGTGATGATGTCACTGACACTAGTGATGAGGCCACTGTGATGATGTCACTGACACTAGTGATGAGGCCACTGTGATGATGTCACTGACAAGAGTGGTGAAGCCACTGACACTAGTGATGAGGCCACTGTGATGATGTCACTGACACTAGTGATGAGGCCACTGTGATGATGTCACTGACAAGAGTGATGAGGCCACTGTGATGATGTCACTGACAAGAGTGGTGAAGCCACAGACACTAGTGATGAGGCCACTGTGATGATGTCACTGACACTAGTGATGAGGCCACTGTGATGATGCCAGTGACAAGAGTGGTGATGTCACTGTCATGATGTCACTGACCATAGTGACGATGTCACTTACCATAGTGATGATGTCATTGACAAGACTGGTGATGTCACTGTTATGGTGTCACTGATAGTCGTGTTCGACTATGACCATCAGAACAACAGAGGAACAAACTGCTGCCCCGACTATCTGGGCTGGAATTTGATTGTAGTGGAGAGTGTCTTGTTACATCCCCCACTCTCTCGGCCAAGAGGGTTTTAGGACAGTCAGGTGTTGGGATGGTTCCCAAAGGCCAAGTAGCCCCCCAAGGCTGCAGCACTAAGAGCCAGTGCAATCTTGCCTCCTAGTCTGAGTAAAAAAAAAAAACCAAGCTGCAAATGATTTCCCCTTGCAATAGAGAAACCATTAATGATACACTGACTCTAGTGATGATGCCACTGACAGTAGTGACACATATGGTGTGACCAGGTGACGAGATCATGGAGGTGAACGGACAGAGGCTGGAGGGCCTGACCCACAAGGAGGTGATCACCATCTTCAGGGGGCTGCCCCGGGGGCCCGTCACCTTCACCTTCAGGCCCCGCCGCTCCTCAGCCTGCCCCAGGTAACACCACACACACACACACACACACACACACACACACACACACACACACTGGCGCGCGCGCGCACACGCGCACATACACACGAGCACGCGCGCGTAAGTATGCACACATATATACACACACGAGTGCGCATGCACGCACACACGAAAGCATGCGCACACACAGAGAGACAGATAGAAAAACACTCGCACGCGCGCGCTCATACATACACACACACACGCACACACGCGCGCGCGCACACACACACACACACACACACGAGCGCGCACGCATGCACATACACACATTTACACATGCACAAACTTTCTCTTTCTCACACATTTACACTTTCTCTCTCTTTCACACACACACACACACACACACACACACACACACACACACACACACACACACACGAGCGCGCACGCATGCACATACACGCATTTACACATGCACAAACTTTCTCTCTCTCACATATTTACACTTTCTCTCTCTTTCACACACACACACACACACACACACACACACACACACACACACACACATTTAAACATACACATACTCTTTCTCACACATTTACACACACAAACACTTTCGCATTTACACATCCTCTCTCTCTCTCTCTCTCTCTCTCTCTCTCTCTCTCTCTCTCTCTCTCTCACGTACACACATACACGCACACGCACACCCCAACACACACACACACCGACACACACAAAGAAACCAACCAAAACTCCATGATGGAAACAGACTTGATGATATACACACCTCATGTTGCAGCCCCCGCCACTCCCCCAGCCCCTCTCCGGACGGCAGTCCCGTGTCCACGCCCAGTCACTCTCCGAGGCACACCCCGCAGAACAGCATCTCGGAGTCGCCCATCTCGCTGGAGTCCTGCTCCGATGCCGCCACTTCCGGTCAGCGCAGCGCCAGCCCCCCTCCCATCCCCATCCAGAGGATGTCCCCACACAGCGGGACTTCCGGTCCTTTCCGCAGCCAGCAGGCGACAGAGGATGAAGAGGAAGGGAGCACTTCCTCAGGGAAGTCGGAACCTAGATCCCGAGCCAAGGACGTAAGCGGGAAGCCTCAGCTTCTTCCCAAGCCCGTTCCTGTGCTGGTTGGGGATCAGCTTCCGGAGAACGGTGGACCCGTGTGTGTGGAGCAGGCTCCAGACGTACTGGGCAAGGTCCAGCCTGAAGACTCCACTTCCCGGGACTCGTCCAACAATGGATCTGTCTCCAGAGAGAGAGAGGGCGATGGAGGAACTCCTGATGTTGTGAGGAACGTTCACTCCAAGCACGCCAGTCAGCAGACCACGGGAACAAAGCCCAGCAACGTGTCCAGAGAAGAAGACCACAATTGCAACAGAGAATCAGGTCTTGTGGCGGACAAAACTCGCGCCGAACAGTCTACAAGAAAGGCCGCAGAAACGTCAACGCATATTCTAAAGAAGGACAGAAACTGGTCCGCCCCTGAGCTCACGGACAAACCTCACTCACCCAAACCGGATCGTCAGACGTCAACCAAACCCAAACCAAGCACTTCCAGGAACGAGAACTGCAGCGTCATCCAGTACGCCCCGGCCAAAGACCCCAACCCGACCCCCCTCCCCCAGCCTGACGTCAGCAGAACGTCATCGGAGGAGGGCACCGGCGGTCGGCAGTACGACCGGAACATGAGCTCTGTGGACCGCACGGGCATCCAGGTGCACGAGCATCGTCAGCAGATCGACGTCAAGTCCCCGGGGCTGAAGAGACACGGACCCCCGCCCTCGACCCAGAGGAAGACACCCCAGGGAACCGTCGCTCACGCGAGTAGCAGACAAGACAAGGAAGGGAACAACAACAACAACAGCAACAACAACAACAACAACAACAGCAACAACAACAACGGCGGCGGCAGTGTGGAGGGAAGCGCGATACCCCCTCCCATGAATTCCATCTCCCCTAGCTGTTTCTACCCCCGGAAGCTCTCCGAAGGATCGGCCACCTGTAACTACTCCACCCTGCCCAGACTCCCGCTGCCCAAGACCACGGAGGTCAGGATGACCCCACAGACAGGAAACCCGCCACCCTCCTCCCCGAGTCCCACCTCACCCAAACACGGACAACCACCGCTGTACAGGTTAGGGAGCGAGGTGGGTTCGAACCTCGGGGTGTCGGGGCCTCACTACCGCGTGGAGCCTCTGTCGGGAAGTGCCTTCCGGTCCCCTCTGCCCGTGGGAGGTGGAGGAGGTGGTGGTGGTGGGGGTGGTCCTTTCTCCGTGGGTCAGGGGTTGTCCCACCCGCTGAGGCCTCTGGACGACTCTGCCCTCCGCCTCTTCCACAGCCAGACCTTCGCCTCCCTGGCCCTCCAGCCCCACCCCCTCCTCTCCCCCCACCACCACCACCACCACCACACCCCCACCGAGGTCCTCCTCCCCACCCTCCACTTCCAGCCCCTCTCCCCCCTCCCGCCTCCCGACTTCTTCACAGACACCACCTCCTCCTCCTCTTCCTCGTCTTCCTCCTCCTACTTCCGGTTCCAGAGCAGCGAGATGAGGGTGTGTGGGAGCTCTGTGGACGGGTCCTCATCGCCTCATCAGATGAGGTCGGCCTCGCTGGTGCAGCGGCGGGGGTCCGTGAGCGACGTTGAGGCAATGAGGATCGGTGGTGAGGTGGTGGAGTCTTCGCTGAAAGGGCGTGGTCTGGATAGGAACCTGGATGTTCTGCTGCATAAAGGTGAGGGTGGTAGTGTGTGTGGGGGGGGGGGGGAAGGAGGGGAGGGGGGGGTTTGGCGTGAGTGTCTGTGTCTGTCGCCGCCTCTCTCTCTCTTTTTCTCTCTCTCCCTCTTTCTCTGTCCTCTCTCCTAAAGCGGTCAAGGAAAGTCCATAAATGTGAATCTCTCTCTCTCTCTCTCTCTCTCTCTCTCTCTCTCTCTCTCTCTCTCTCTCTCTCTCTCTCGCTGTCCTTTCTCCCCCCCTCTCTCTCTCTTTCCCTCTCTCCTTATCTCTTTTTACCCATTCCCTTTGACACCCGGATGTTTATGGTAGTTCTACGCTGATGGCATCTCTCTCTCTCTCTCTCTCTGTTTCTGTCTCCACCATTTCCATGCAGGTCATCACAACTTCTTCCCCTTCTATTCATGGTCCTGATGTTTGTGTGTGTGTGTGTCAGTCTGTCTGTCTGTCCGTGTGTCTGTCTGTCTGTATGCATGTATGTATGTATGTGTATGTACGTGTGATTGAGAGAGACAGACAGACAGACAGACAGACAGAGACACACACAGAGAGAGAAACTGAAACTGAAAAATGTTTTAATGCCTTCGACATTACAGTCCTATTGGCATGGGACACCTCAATAATCATTTAGCAACATACAAACAAAACAAAAACAGCATGAATACATCAATGAAAGTCGCAGCAACAACTAAGTAAAGAGAATCACAAGGTCTGTTGAAAGACAATTAAAAAACATATGTATCGAAAACGGTTTTACCCACGCTCGACAAACTCACCGGCGTGCTCAAACGAAAAGAAAAGTTTGAAAAAGAAAAGTAAACCTAAGCATATTCAGTCAATTTGCACTTTCTCCGTGCATATTACAAAAAGATACAAGTGTCGGCTTCTTTTAGTCGACCATCCAACCTAAGCGCTGTGACAATTGATACTTTAATGTGGTTATTTCTTAACTTTGGAGACTGTAAATGTATGCAGTTACAAGTTAGAGCAATTTTTGCTACGAAAGTACCAAGCAAGGGCGATACATTTAGCAAGTGACCGAATTATCTTTACAATATCTGACAAAAGGAGATGGATGATGTCCCTTTCAAGTGAAAAACTTTCTTTAAAAATTTCACCTTTTTTTTACGGATATCACTGTAGGCATTACACAGAAAAAGAAAATGAATTTCATCCTCTGTCTGCGCCACACACATAGGGCATGGGGGTCGAGTGGTTGTGTCAACGGAGTACCATCTTTTACTGGCATTCAGCCCCAATACCCTTAGCCTGAACCGAGCAAGACTAAGTCTGTGCTATTTATTGTTTAGGACTGAAATATATTTTTCCGTTTCAAATATGCTCTTGAATGAAAGAAACCAGCTATATTTTTTTCCGAATCTTCTAAATAAGAATGCTAATCCTATTTGTACGAAGAAATAAGTCTATCTTTAAATTCAGACAAGAATATTTTCACATCACTAACTCCATGACACATCCAAACGATCCCGAAACCATGAACATTCAAAACATTCAACATAGTATGCCCAGTTATGCTTTCCAGATTCAAGTTGATTTAACATAATGTTGTACGCTTGTCTGTGTATTCTGTTAGAAGGAAGCTGTGTTAGCCTAAGCCAGTATTTAATGCATTTAATCCAAGTTGTGATAAATAAAGGGTAACGACCAACTTCACCATAAACCATTTTATTTGATGAATGCAGTGGTACTGAAAGAAAACGTTTTATAGCAGATGTGTGTATTTTTTCCATTTCACTGTTGTTACATAAACCCCATACTTCTGCCCCATGTGACAACAATGGTACAACCTGTGAATCAAATAGTTTCCAGAAAAAGGAAAAAGTCAATGCAGTTTAGTTTCTTTAAGGATTTTATAATTTCTGTTGTTCCTTTTTTTCCCTTTTCTACAAGATTTTACTCACGTGCTCTGAAGACTCAGCTTTGTGATGAATAAAAGACCTAAATATTTGTAAGAGTTTGTAACGCTAGTCTCATTTTTTGCCATAAAACCATCTTTCATGCACTGAGAGATGTCCTCCTTTACGAAAAACCATAAGATTTGTTTTGTCAAGATTTACAGAAAGATCCAATCTGTCAGCTTCCTCCTTTAAAGCATTCTGGTTTTGTAAGCCAACTACAGTGTCCGACAAAAGAATTATGTCAACAGCAAACAAAATCAAAAATATCTCAACAGCACCAGGGATTAGTTGAATACCATGTCTTCCCTTTGGGGCAGCCTCCATAGCAAGTCCATTTATGAAAAATGAAAACAGTAAACGGCTTAGCAAACATCCTTGCGTCACACCACGCGGACATTCAAACACTTTAGAATGTACACATCTTTACCTCACACAAGCAAACACCGAGTCGTACACACTTCTAAGTGCCATGTATAATTTACCATTTACACCCTCTTTATGCAATACACTCCGCAAGTTCCTGCTGACAGAATCAACAGCCTTGCGAAAATCTATAAAAGCTACCTATTATTTAGTGTTACTAAGAAGATATTTTTGAACAAGGGAGCATAATGTGAAAATAAGATCTACTGTGCTATAGCCTGATCTAAATCCTGCTTGTTCTTCAATTATTTTTTCTTCTCTTTCTGCCCATTCTGTTAGCCGTTTGTTTAAAATGTTTGTGTAGACCTTACCAAGAATCCTTGTAAGTGCAACACCACGGTAATTGTCTGGATTGTTGGTATCACTTTTCTTATGCAGAGGGATTGTAATAGATTTAGCCCAGTCTGTTGGAAATATACCTTCATTAAACAGTTTATTAGATAAACTAACTAAAAAGTGTGTATCCTGTGAACTGGAATGTTTTAACATTTCCCTTAAGATTCTATCTGGCCCTACAGTTTTCCCACTTTTAAGAGTTCTTATTCTGTTAACAATTTCTTCTCTTGAAATTGGGTCATTGAATAATGGCTCTTCAGAGTCATCTGATCCTTTGTCACTGTTATCATTATCTGTACCATCATCAGACGTGTTGAAAACATTGCGGAAGTGCTCAAACCACTGATTTATGCTTATTTCACTATATATTGTTACCTTTCTATTTAATGTCCTAAATGTTGACCAAAAAGACTTGGAGTCCTTGATAGAACTCTTCTATTTCTTTCTTTTTTTTCTTTTTTTTTTCTTTTTCAAATTCATATTTCTTTTTTTGTGTTTTGTTGGTTTTTTGTTGGGTGTGTGTGTGTGTGTGTGTTTGTGTGTGTGTTTGTGTGTGTGTTTGTTTGTTTTGCTTTTTGTTTATTTGTTTGTTTCACTTTTACATATACTAATCGTTCTTTAACATATTGCTCTTTCAATTCATTCTTCTTTTCTTTTGTTTTTGTCCTTTGAAATGTTTACAACAATCTCTTCACAAACCATTCATCCTTGGAGAGAGAGAGAGAGACAGACAGGCAGACAGACAGACAGACAGACAGAGAGACAGAGATCAGACTTTTCATTCTCCCTCTCCTTCACGGTCGCCGTGTGTCCAATTGTCCACAGTGGGCGAGGACGCCGTGGGCATCAACGTGGTGAGGAAGACAGTGGGCGGGGTGACCACCATCCACGTGCAAGACATCGCTCCTGGATCCCTGGCCCACAGAGACGGCCGCCTCAGGTAGGAAGGGCCCCTGGACAGGGGCTGGTGGGTGGGGGTGGGGGTGTGGTGGTGGGGGTGGTGATGGGGAAGGTGGTGATGATGGGGGTGGTGGGGTCGTGGGGGTGATGGTGATGGGGGTGGGGGTGATGGTGGTGGTGGTGATGGTGGTGGGGTTGGCGATGGTGGTGGTGGTGGGGATGGTGGGGGTGGTGATGGAGGGTGGGGTGGTAGGGGTGATGGTGATGATGATGGGGGTGGTGGTGGGGGCGGTGGTGATGTTGATGGTGGTGGGGTGATAGGGGTGTGGATGGTGGTGGTGGTGGGGTCGGGGAAGGGGGTGTAGTGTGATGAGGATGTGATTGTCAGGTCTGAAGTGCTGCTGCTGCTGTTGCTTCTGCTGCCCCCTATATCAACAACAAAGATGATCATGATGATACCACAGCTGCTACTACTACTACTATTACTACTACTACTAAACAAAAAAATAGACATGAACATAAAATCCCTCTCACCTTCCTTCAACCTTCCATCAGTAGTTAAGATTTGTATCAACACTTAAATCAGTTATACTCTTTTTTTTTAAATGAAAATGTTGATCTTGTAAAAGAATGCTAGAAATGTCTGTTTCTCAGCGAACGTGGTGTTGTGTGTGTATGTTTGTGCATGCGTGTGTTTGTGTGTATGCATAGGTGAATGTGGGTGCGTGTTAGGGAGAAGGCGCGCGCGAGAGAGAGACACACACACAGAGAGATGAGAGAGAGAGAGAGAGAATGAACAAACAGCACGTTGACGATGAAAATGACACAGTATCAACAGCTCAAGGAGGCGTCACTGCATTCGGTCAAATCCATATACGCTACACCACATCTGCCAAGCAGATGCCTGACCAGCAGCGTAACCCAACGCGCTTAGTCAGGCCTTGAGAAAAATAAATAAATAAATAAAATAAGTAATTAAAAAACAAATAAAATAATAATAATGATAATAATAAGAAATAAATAAATAAATAAATAAATGAAATAAATAAAGTAAAAAAAATAACAAAAAAATGTAAATATGATAATAAATCAAATAAAAAAACTAAAACTAAATATTTTTTAAAATAAAAAATATAATAAATATAGAAATTAATAATAATAATAACAATAGTAATAACACTACTAATAATAATAATGATAATAATAATAATAAAATAAAGTAAAGTAAAAAAAAAATTAATAAATAAATAGATAAATAAAAATTTAATTTAAAAAAAATGACACAATCATGAACAAATAGTGATTGGCAAAAACATGTCCTGACTTGACAACTGGACCGTGTTTGCCCAGGTTCAGCATATGTGGGACACAAGAAAGAGATAGGGAAGAGGCATGCACAAAGAAAATGAATAAAAATAACACACTAGGCTGTCATGATTCTGTGAGAAAGGTCGGTTTTAAGTGTCAGTTTCAAGGGAGACAGCCGATGTATTCTTAACCTAAGTGAGAGTGAAGGAGTATTTTCCCTTACATAGTATTTCACTTGCGAATCTCTTCACTTTCAGATGATGGGGTTTGCACACTGTGGTCATATTGGACATGCTTTTGGGTATCTTTCTTTAATAGAAATAACAGGAGCAGAGTTGAACAAAAATGAAATAAATTGTAATTTATCTCTGTGTAAGCGAATGCATCACTTCAACGTTTTGTGAACGACAATGATGATGGTGACGAATGCGATGTGCCAACAGACATTATGACTTGTCTGCAAAGTAAATTGCCCTTCATGATGACGATGATGGAGTTGACGATGATAACATTGATGACGATGTGGTGTTGATCCCCAGACGAGATGACATGCTGTACTCAGAATAGAATAGAATAGAATAGATTTTATTGTCATGAAACCGTAAGGTTTATAAGACACAATTGCAATGGTAAATGAATGAACGAATGAAAAACACACAATTTATCAATCAGTTAATGCGGTAAATTGCAGCAGCATTCATACACAAATTTTCCTAATTTTTTTTTGTATATATTCATCATCTGTTAGCATCACCTGACTGGGAATATGTCCTGTGTTAAACAGAGGGAACTGATGATAACGAAGATAGTGATGATGATGACGACGACGAAGATAGTGATGATGATGATGGTGATGGTGATGTGACGACAGACGAGGTGACGTGCTGTACTCAGTGATGATGATGATGATGATGATGATGATGATGATGATGATGACGATGTGACGACAGACGGGGTGACGTGCTCTACTCAGTCAACGGACGACCCCTGGACGAGCTGTCTCTCCTGGATGCCTTCCAGCTGTTCCGAAACATGCCGGCAGGTCCCATCCGCATCCGCGGGGCCCGTCTGGAGACTGCTGTCCTCCAGGTAAATCTCGTGGCTACAGAGAGCTTTGGTACAGACAGGTATCCACTGTGTGTGTGTCCGGGTAACTTAGGGCTCTGAAATATGTCTCCCAGTGTGTTTTCTGGGTAACTGAATCGTATTCACGGGTAAACGACATGTATGTATATAAGTACGCGCGCGCGCGCACACACACACACACACACACACACACACACACACACAGATATATATATATATATATAGAGAGAGAGAGAGAGAGAGAGAGAGAGAGAGAGAGAGAGAGATTATATGTTATAACTCAAACACATCAAGATACTTGAGACATGTACAGGTAATTGAGAAATGTACAATAATGCAATATATACAGATAACTGAAATGTACGCAGCTAACTGAGATATATATACAGGAAGCTGCAATGTATACAGATCACTCAGGTATACCCAGGCAATTGAGATAAAAATCTATCCGCGTAACTGACATTTTCCCAGAGATGCCTGAGGTAACTGATACCAACATGTGCACAGTCCTCAGAGCTGGTAAACAAATGCAGGGCACAGAACTGGAATCCATGGAGGCAGTTTTGATGATAATAACAACAACAACGCCGCTATAATAATCATGATCATGGTGATGATGATGGCGGTAAAATAACATTGATGATAAAATAAAAAAGAAAATAACAGTACACTGCTGAAGTCAAGTGTCAAAGGTGTTCTGCACAGACACACAAAGACTAGGTATTAAAAAAAAAATCAGTACAGACTGTTCGTAAATTTGTGTGCACGGTTGTTGTTTATTAAAACTTTCCATGTGTTGTTTGTATCTGTTTTAACGTATGATGTTGGTTACCCTCGATGTTGTAGTTGTAGTTGTGGATATAGAGTCGTTCTGAGAGACACCACACAGAGAGAGAGAGAGGCGGGGGGTGGCAGACAGGCAGACAGACAAGCAGACAGAGAGGGAGGGGGGGGATGAAACTGAAAGAGAGAAAGGAAAAAGGAAAGACAGACATGGGAGAGACAGAGACAGAGAGTGGAAAAAAAAAGAATTCACTTGGCCAAAACTTCATACTTGATGCATTTGTGTTTCTGTGAAAGACAGACAAACGTACACAAAAACAACGTGGTTTTAATGATAGTACAGCTTCACCAACTCCATTCTATCGAAACTATATCACTTGTGTTAACTTCAGAGTAAACTATGCCCGTTTGTGTTGAACAAACAAAACTGAGTATGAGTTCTTGTTAGATATTCTGTCCAAGTTGTTGTGTTGTACAATAAATTGATCGGAACTCATTACTGTCCAATGACTCGCCCTCTCATTACAATGCTGTATGTGTAGATGTGTTTCCTGGTAACCTAGTTGCTGCTGTGGTTGACGTTGTTGGTGTTGTTGTTGTCGTTGTAGCTGACGTTCAGAAACAGAGAGAAAAAGAAAGGGGGGTGTAGCTTAAACAATCTGACCCCCCCCCCCCCTCTTCCCCGAGCCTGGGTGTGGTGGATGTGATCCTGTTGGTGACCTTGGTGTGGTTGTTGTGATTGCCTTGCAGAGACAGTCGTTTGTCTGAAGGCTAGCGTTGTTGTGGTCATGGTGATGGTCTTGGTGTTCACAGGTATCCGTGTGGCTTTGTGTGTGTGTGTGTGTGTGTGTGTGTGTGTGTGTGTGTGTGTGTGTGTGTGTGTGTGTGTGTGTGTGCTTCAGCGTGGCTTGGGCTGTGTTTGTGTGTGTGCGTTTCTCCCTGCTTTTTTTTTAGTTGGAGGCAGAGCGTAGCAGTCTTCAGATTAACGTCTTTCCACTTTGAGCAGAGTGTTACAGTTGCAAAACTTTTAGTTGGATGGTGTTGCGTTCGCTTTCCTTCGATTGTGACGATTCCTTCGACATGATCAAAGAGCCAGGGTAGGCTTGGATTCAGCATGGCTTGATTGTCTTGTTGTAGGTTGGGCTTGTGTGCGTGTTTGTGTGTGTGTGTGTGCGTGCGTTTCGCGCGCGCGCGCGTCTGTGAACAATTATTTTCGGTAGGTAGGAATTAGGACTTTGATGAAACTGTTTTCCCCACCCTCCGCACACACACCTCCTACCCCCCTCTAATCTGCCCCCATACACACACCCAACCCCGCCCCTACAAGTTCAGATATAGCGGTATTCCCGTCACCTTGGAAGGAAGTTGCTTTCGACTGATTTTCTTACGATTCCTGAGAAGGGCGGTATATAATATAGGAAGTTGAGTTCAAAATAAGAAGGAAACACAAAAGCGAAATAGGCCTATGTGGGAAGAAGATATAATCATTGATTGGCTGTTTCCATTTGCTGTTGAATATGTGTGTTTACATTCATTTACCGAATGATTTTGTCGGCTTCGTGCTTATCGCTTCACCCTTCGCGATTTTAACTTCTTTTTTTTCTCCCAATTAACAATGCAGTGTGTTTGGATGCCTTATTTTCATGTGTGTTGTGTGTGTGTGTGTGTGTGTGTGTGTGATTAACATATTAATAGATGAGTAGACCTATGCGCAAACTTTATTCATGCACTCATATACGGGTACATACATACAGACATACTATAATGTATTTGTGTAAATAGTTGGTCCACCTCGTTTTCATATATTTTCTTTTTCTCTTTCACCCCTTAGCATCCCTGCATTTATTGCATTTTATGCTTTCTTTTCTTGAGAAAGCAATTTCGTTTGTGCTTATTTTTTTCCCTTAGCAAAGATTTCATTTCGTTCGTTTGCTCTTTGTCTCTGCCTGTCTCTTTCTGCCTACCTGCCTGTGTGTGTGTGTGTGTGTGTGTGTGTGTGTGTGTGTGTGTGTGTGTGTGTGTGTGTGTGTGTTATAAGTGTCATTATGTGATTAATTTAATCATTCCTTCTGCTATACATGTAGTGTTGCATAATTATGTTCTTGCGCATTTGCCCTTTTGGTTTAATTCTGAACAGCTGCTAGGTTTCCATTCAGTGAACCTTTTCATTGTCGTGTATGGCATCATTGTTTTGTTTCTGTCAAATCATTACAGTGCTGAGATGTTTTGTTCTGTTAAAGTGTGGTTCGCTTCTCTCAATGATATAATCAACTCTGTATGATCATGGATAATTTTTGGTAACTGCATTGCAGCTCTATATACTTTACTTTTTGTATTACATCTATGGTTATCTTTTGTCAGAGGTAGTACCTACCTGGTGTGTTGACTTCAGTACATGAGTTAGTTTCGGATTATGAAATGCAAACCTAATAACCCGTGTTTAGTCCCGTATTCTAAGTGATTTTTATGAGATTAATTGATTCGACTCGTCAGGCCATATTTGTTTTTTTTTTGTTTTTTTTTATGAGTTAAGTACGTTTGTAACGTTTTTGCTTACATTTTGTCTGTGTATATTCATTTAAGAAATATTAACTGATCTTGAGTTTTTAATGTTCACATTTATGTTTCTCAGAAACTTCATGACGGTCCTTTGAAACTTTACATGGAGAAGTATAGCTTGCAGAGACATGAGACTCTGGAGGATAAAAATCTGATGTACATTTGCCCAGTTCATTGGTTTACAAGCTGTGTGAGCACGTGAGGAAAATATATTCTTAATTTTACTTCCATATTTGGCATAATCCACTGTTTATATATGTTCATGAAAAGATGTATCTATGCATGAACCCTCACTTATGAAATAAATAGGTTGTTGATTTACTTCTTTTCGTAGTGTAATTCATTTATTTCTTTATTTCAGTACTATTTATTCGCAACCAAATAGATAAATAGATAAAAAGAGTATTCTTTTTTCCGCAAATTTCTATTGTCGACCCTCTGTGTGTCTCAGGGAGGACAACCGGGTCCCGCCACAGGAACGACAACTCCAGGGACCAAACCGGAACAAGATGGCGACGAAGCGACCAAGGAACAAACCTCAGTCCCGCGATCGTGTCAGTCTGCTGAACACACCTACACGTCTGGTTCTGCCTCTGCTTAGTTCAGCTTTAGTTTGGGTGTCATCTACTGGCTGTATTTTTATGTGCTTAGTGTGTTTTGTTATTATCATTAGTGTTTAGTTAGTAAGTTATTTATGTATCAATTTATTTATTTATCTATTTGTTTTATCTTCTTTTTTTTCCTTCTTCTTCTTCTTATTATTATTATTATTATTAATTATCATTATTGGTGTTATTATTGTTGTTGTTGTCATTATTATTATCCTCATCATTATAATCATTATCACGGCATTATTATTATTATTATTATTATTATTATTATTATTATTATTATTATTATTATTATTATTATCATTATTATTATTATTATTATTATTGTTATTATTAATTATCATTATTGTTGTTATTATTATTGTCATTATTATTATCCTCATCATTATAATCATTATCACGGCATTATTATTATTATTATTATTATTATTATTCCCCTCAAGGCCAGACGTGGCACGTTGGGTTATGCTGCTGCTCAGGCATCTGCTTAGCAAATATGGATTTGTCCGAACTCCAGAGTCGCCTCCTTGAAACTTGAAACTGAACTGAACTGAACTGTCATGTACTGCACCATGTCAATTTCAAAGGCATCAGTTTGACACGGTAAGCATACCATTAACCAAACAAAAGGAATGTAATATAAACTCCCCATTTTGATGCCGTAAACTGATGCGTTTGAGTCTGACATGGTAAGCATATTTAACGAAACAGCGAAGTTTGATACAAACTCCCTTTGTCAGCCTTTGAATTTGATCTTCTGGGTCTTGTTGTTACCATGTGGAGTGATAAAGGAATTGCTTGTTGTCATTTTCAGTCCGGTGTTGTAATTCCCCCTCCCCCCCCCCCCCCTCGCCTTCCCTTAGTAACAGTTGTGGCGTGCAGCTAAGAGAAACCAAAACAAGAATTAATCTTTTGATGTTGTAACCTTCTCATTCTACTAGTTACTAAACACATATTACATTATGTGCATGTGGGTGGGCGTGTTTGTTTTATGCCCCAAATAAGTCCGTAAACGAAAACAATACCTACAATGATGCTGTAACAAAAAAAAAAGGAAAAAAAAAAGATGTAACCCAAAGATGGAATCAAGAACAGTACAAAAAAAGAAAATCACAACAACAACAACAAAAAAGACTTACAATGATGACACCTATCGAAACCATTGTCCGACGGGCGCAATAGCCGAGTGGTTAAAGCGTTGGACTGTCAATTTGAGGGTCCCGGGTTCGAATCACGGTGACGGCGCCTGGTGGGTAAAGGGTGGAGATTTTTACGATCTCCCAGGTCAACATATGTGCAGACCTGCTAGTGCCTGAACCCCCTTCGTGTGTATATGCAAGCAGAAGGTCAAATACGCACGTTAAAGATCCTGTAATCCATGTCAGCGTTCGGTGGGTTATGGAAACAAGAACATACCCAGCATGCACACCCCCGAAAACGGAGTATGGCTGCCTACATGGCGGGGTAAAAACGGTCATACACGTAAAAGCCCACTTGTGTGCATACGAGTGAACGCAGAAGAAGAAGAAGAAGAAGAAGAAGCCATTGTTCCAGTGTTGGTGTAATGCAGGATATAGAAACAGTGAAGATTTGTAGAGTGGATGTATTATGGAAACCTGCAAAATACATAACTCTGTCTGAACACATGAAACAAAACCAAAACTAGTGATAAGGAACAAACAACACTGCTGATGAAAAAACAAATAAAGCGGAAACTTTCAGGTTTTTTGTTTGTTCGGGGTTGTTTTTTTGTTGTTGTTTTTTTAAGACGAAGACAATTTGCATTGCTGCATGCTTTTCTCTGTTATTTCGTTCGTTCGTTCTTTAGTTTAACGTCTTTTCACTGTAAGTGATATTAGACGAGGGTAGGAAAAAAATCGAGCGGGAGGAGGGGGAGGTGGGGGGGGGGGGAATTACTGTGTATGCATGCGAGTAAGTGAAAGTGTGTGTGTGTGTGTGTGTGTGTGTGTGTGTGTGTGTGTGTGTGTGTGACATATAGAAAATGATTGATTTAAGTTTTGTTTAAAAACAAAGCAAACAAAAAACACAACAATATAACATATTTCTAATGAAAAACTAACAACTATAACAGCGAACCAACTGGACTATTTAATAAGCAGTTGTTATTTTCTCTGTTACTTTCCGCAGTTGTTGTTGCTGTTGCTGCTGTAGGATGAGGCACACATTGAGAACACACAACGTGACCATGATGAAACTGTAGCCCCTGCGATGATACAGTCTTGTATCTGTCTCTTGAACCCCACATCATGTTGAAACAAAAGTGTAATAACCTTTGATCACTCATCATCGTGTTTGAAAAAAAAAGTGATTCAACAGAATGGCACACGGCTGTTTTTCATGTGCCTTCGCTTTACCCAGTGGTAAATAGTTTACCACCTACCCACTGGTAGCTGATTTACTCACTGGTAACTGGTTTAAGTGATTTTCCTTGTGACAACTGGCATACCTACTGGTAACTGGTTTAAGTGATTTACCTTGCGGCAAGTGGCATACCTACTGGTAACTGTTTAAAGTGATTTACCTTGTGACAACTGGCATACCTACTGGTAACTGGTTTAAGTGATTTACCTTGTGGCATACCCATTGGTAACTGGTTTAAGTGATTTACCTTGTGGCATACCCATTGGTAACTGGTTTTGAGTGATTTACCTTGGTGCAACTGGCATACCCACTGGTATCAGGTTTCAGTGATTTTACCCTGTGGCAACTGATTTCACTGATGACTGGTTTTCCCACTACCAAATGGTATACCAGATAGCAACTGACTTCAACCGGTTTACCCAGTGGCAACTGATTTAACTGGTTTTAACTTGCGTCAAACCCTTTACCCTGTGGTAACCTTACCCCCACCATGGAATTGATCTGTTGTGCAAACATTGCTGCAAAACTCACGGTGGGATAGAATGGATGTATTATGTATACTGTGCAGCGCACGTGTGCCAATGTGCACGTGCAATAAGTTTTGATCTTGCAAACAGCACAGACGATGAACCGAAGGTGGAGTGTGCTGGGATGTTTCTTTCTTTTTCTTTTCTTTTTGATATTTTCTTCATTGTATTGATTGTTCGCTTTTTTTTTTCGCTTTGTTCCTTTGTTGGAGTGATCATTGTGCTGCTGTTGGTGATGACAATGGTGATGAGATTGTTGCTGCTAGCTATACACAACATGACGCCTTTCGGTGAAAGATAGACTCTGTAATGCTGAGATTATTCTGTTGATTCTGTTATTGTGGCAAAAGGTTTTGGGTTAAAAAAAAAGTGCCTCGGATGTGTGTGGGTGGGTGGGTGGGTGGGGGAGGCGGGGGGGAGGGGGCTAGGGGGAGGGGATGGGAAGGGGGTGGGGAGGGGGTGGGTGGGTACATGTGTTGGTCAAGGGCTGGGGTTGTGTGCAGACGCCTGTATGTACATGTACGTGTGTGTGTTTGTTTGTTGGTTGGTTTGTTGTTGTTGTTGTTGTTGTTGTTGTTGTTGTTGTTGTTGTTGTGTGTGTGTGTGTGTGTGTGTGTGTGTGTGTGTGTCTTTGTGAGATGTAGAGATTATTGGTGTGTGTGCTTGATCATTATAGTTGTACTCTCTCTCTCTCTCTCTCTCTCTCTCTGTCTGTCTGTCTGTCTGTCTGTCTGTATCTATCCTTCCATGCTTTTTCTTTTCTTTTTGCGAGGGCATGATGAAACGAAGCTTATAGATATCCTTTTTTCTTTTTTTTTCATTAATAAGACAATCGAGTTGCAGATGAGTTCCCTCTCTCTCGCTCTCACTCTCGGTCTCTCTCTGTCTCTGTTTGCCTGTCTGTCTGTCGCTCTCTCTCTCTCTCTCTTTCTCTCCATTAATTTTTATTCTTATTTACCATACCATTGTTACATGATCCGATTTCTGAAACATGTTTATGCTCGTGTTTTGTTGTTTTTT
The DNA here is from genome assembly GCF_041734735.1 of Babylonia areolata. Lineage (NCBI taxonomy): Eukaryota > Metazoa > Mollusca > Gastropoda > Neogastropoda > Buccinidae > Babylonia > Babylonia areolata. The sequence goes on along the minus strand of NC_134897.1, from coordinate 13,216,280 downwards.
TGGTGAGAGGTGTGTGTTTACTTTGCTTATTTCTTCTTCTTTTTTTTTTCCTGAGCTGAAGAATTTGTTTGGATGGGACAAACAGTTACAAGTCATTTGCATGTGAGGTTGAATGGTATGATGGCCTTAATTGAAATGGAGATGTATATCTTAATAAACAATTGCAATACAACACTTATTTTTGTCTGTATCAGTATAAGAGTACTGTGTGTGTGTGTGTGTGTGTGTGTGTGTGTGTGTGTGTGTGTGTGTGTATGTGTCTGTGTCTGTGAGTATAATGTGTGTGTGCGCGCGCGCATGTGTGTGCGTCTCTGTGTGAATCTGTCTGCCTCCCTCTCTCTCTTTCTCTTCCCCCATCTCTGTCTCTGAGTCTCTTGTCTGTCACTCCGTCTATCTCTGTCTCTCAGTCTCTGTCAAACCGTCTCTCTCTGTCTCTCTGTCTCTCTCTCTCTCTCTCTCTAGCTGTCTCTGTTCCTCTCTTTGTCTGCCTCTACCCCCCACCACCCCAAAATGTCTCTCTCCTGATGACAGAAGGATAAAAATAAAAATATAAAATGCTTCTAAAGATCCAAAAACTAGCACATCAGTACATCTCGCTACTATCCGAGCCGACAATATACATTGTAACTTTGCTAAGCTTCAAACAGCTTCTCCAAGCCTGACTAAGCGCGTTGGGTTACGCTGCTGGTCAGACATCTGCTTAGCAGATGTGGTGTAGCGTATATGGATTTGTCCGAACGCAGTAACGCTTCCTTGAGCTACTGATACTTATACTCAAATAGGCTATCATATAAAACCAATAAGGAGTATGACTGAAATTCTGCTTAAAACAATCACAGTAAAGATGAAGGCCACGCAGATTCCCCCCAAATCCTGACAGTAAAAAGTGTTGTTTTCTAGAGGCTGTGTCCGACAGTATGACGTTCAGACCTACCGACGCGTGCAAACACGCGGCTTGCACGTGCATTCAGAATGCTCAGCTGTGTGCTGTTGTGTGTGGAACAACAAAGGGCACGATATAAAATTAATCACGTACATCCTTTAAAACAAAAGCACGCAAACAAAA
>NC_134897.1:13200214-13205214 GCF_041734735.1 Babylonia areolata | reverse complement strand
AAAATTATTGATCAATACGACAATGTTCTAACAAATCAAAAGGATATCTTAAATGAAGTACATAATTTTTATAGATCTTTATATGTGAATGTTGGGGTGGAACATTGTGAAATTGAAAATTTAGTGAATTATATTCCATGTTTGAATGAGTCAGAAGCAAGCGATTTAGAAGGTATGATTACAATGGAGGAAGCGGCACAAGTTATTAGAAATATGAAAAATAATAAGAGTCCAGGTACAGATGGCTTTAGTGCAGAATTTTTTAAAGTCTTTTGGAAGAAAATAGGAATATTTGTTGTTAGGGCACTTAATGCTAGTTTCAGGAAAGGAGAAATGTCTTCTGTGCAAAAGGAAGGAGTGATTACGTGTATCCCCAAAGGTGATAAGCCAAGACAATATTTGAAAAATTGGAGACCCATCTCTCTTTTAAATGTAGTTTATAAAATTGGGTCATCTTGTATTGCTAACCGCTTGAAACCAGTATTACCTAACATTATAAATGAAGATCAAACAGGGTTTATTAGAAATAGATACATTGGAGATAATTTGAGGTTGATATATGATATCATAGCTTACTTAGATAAACATAATCTACCTGGTTTATTACTGAACATAGATTTCGAAAAGGCTTTTGACTCAATAAATTGGGATTTCATGTTTAAAGTGTTAAAGGCATTTGGGTTCAAAGAAAATATGTGTAGATGGATTAGTGTATTTTACACAAATATTAAGTCATGTGTGATTGTGAATGGTCAGGTCTCTGACTGGTTTGAAGTTAAGAGAGGTTGCAGACAAGGAGACCCTATATCACCTTATTTATTTGTAATGTGTGTAGAAATATTAGCTATAATGGTAAGGGAAAATTCGGATATCCGAGGAATAAAAATTAACGATGTTGAGAATAAACTGACCCAATATGCTGATGATACAGAATTTCTACTTGCTGGGAATAGGAAATCTTTTGAATGTTGTGTTACAACTCTTGATAAATTTGGCTGTGTCTCAGGTCTCTATTTGAATTCAAGCAAAACTAGTGTCATTTGGTTAGGGAGCAAAAAGAATTCTAAGACGCGTTATATGGAACATTTAGGTATGGACTGGAATCCTACAAGATTCCGAATTTTAGGGATTTGGTTTACTAATGATTTAAAAGAATGTGTAACTATAAACTATTCAGAGAGATTAGCAGAAATAAGATATTTGTATAGGATATGGGTAAAACGCCAGTTAACGCCTCTAGGCAGAGTAGCAATTCTGAAATCTGTTATTCTTTCCAAACTGACTCATCTGTGGTTGCTTTTGCCAAACCCACCGGATACATTTTTTAATACATGTCAACATATTTGTTATAAGTTTGTTTGGAACAATAAACCAGATAAAATTAGCCGTAAAACTGCTCATAAAAGTGTAAAAAATGGTGGCATCGGTCTTCCTGATGTTAAATTGTTTGCCTTATCTTTAAAGCTTTCCTGGATTCGTAAAGCTGAAAATTCAAATCACAAGTGGAAGCACCTCTTGCTTTGTAACTTCCCCCAATGGCCAGCTATTGATAAATATGGTCCAGAGTTTATCTTAAATTTTGCCAAATATAACCAGTTCTGGACAAATGTGTTTGAAAGTTATAAGATTTTCTTTTATAAATGTGAACCAAAAAACTCAGCGGAACTGCTTGCAGAGCCATTGTGTTATAATAATCGTGTTCAAATTGGTAAAAGGTGTATTATATCCAGACTGCTCAGTAATCATGATGTGTATTGTCTTGCACAGTTTTTTGATGATGATGGTAAAGTTTTTTCATATGTACGCTTCAAAGAAAAATATGATTTGCACATTGATTTCCTTACTTATGCTGGATATAAATCAACAATAAACGAATTAGTTAAAAAGCATAATATTCATGTGGATAGCAACAGACACACAAATACTTCGCTCTGCTTCAAACACTTGTTTTCTGTTTCTAAAGGCTCAAGACCATATTATGATGTGTTGATTGAAAATGATATGAAACCAAAATGTTGTGAAAAATGGGACTTAAAGCTTTTGATGCATCATAACTGGAAATCTTGTTTTATGCATGCACACAAGATAGTTGATGTAAAGCTGAAATGGTTTCAGCTGAAAATAATACACCGATGTTTATGTACAAAAATTGTTTTAAAAGAAATTGGTGTTACGGATAATAACAACTGTAGTTTTTGTAGAGAACACAAAGACAGTATTGATCATGCTTTTTGGAAATGTAATTATGTGCAAATGTTTTGGAACGCTTTAACGGACTTGATAAAAGAGAGATGTGTAAACGCAGGAAATTTAAAGTTAACAGAATCACTTGTGCTATTTGGACATGATGTGACAATAACAACTGATGCTGTTTTGTGTTTTATAATATTGTTTGCAAAGTATTACTTATATTTATGTAAAATTGAAGACAGCTTTCCACAAATATCAGTTTTTTTGAACAAATTAAAAACTCGATATAGAATTGAAGAATATAATGCATATATTAACTTTAACCATACCATTTTCTCTGCCAGATGGCTGCCTTACAAATTATTGATCACAAATGATTAGTAACCTGTTCATGATTAACGAAAAATAACCATCCATATTTATTTTCTTTTTATTGATATTCATAAGAAATGATTGAGGTGTTCACTTTCCGTAAACGTGTTCTAAGATACTTGACAGTTTGTATTCCTTGACAGCTTGTGTAAGATCTTAAGAAATGAATGATAATACTCCATGATGATAACCAACCAGTGTATAATCCAGCTGCTTGGCTGTTTCTATCAGAGTATTTATGGTGTTTGTTTGTTTGTTTTTTGTTCTTTGTTTGTTTTTGTTTTCTTCTTTATAAATGTCCATTAAGATGCTGTTGTTGTTGTAAAATGTCAACCTGCCAAAATGGAATTAAAAAAATGTTTAAAAAAAAAAAAAAAAAGATTGAATAAGCGTCAGTGAGCGCGTGGTGCATATGCAGGTACTTTGATGTCCACGCAAAATATGCATGGACACCCAGTATACCCGCAAATGCCTACATTCAACACACACACTTGCGCACGCACACACACACACACACACACACACACACTTGGTAAGGACGGACCGCAAAAAATTCCGTCGTCACTCCGACAATTAAATCGCAGGTGACTTCTCACTTACAGTCGCATACAATGTATAAAAAAAAAAAAAAATTAAAAAACCAACAAAAAAAACAACAAAACAACTTTATTGTGTGGGCAGGAAAGGGGGGATGGGGGCTAGGAAGATATAGCTGACTTTAATGACCTATCGGCTTTCACACTTAAAGTCAAGTTTTTTAGTTTGGTTTTTTTTCGTTATTGTTTTTGTTGTTCTCTCTCTCTCTCTCTCTCTGTGTTTTCTTTTTTTTTCTTTTTTGAAGCAGCAGTCTTGTATTCCAGCATTTCAGTAATTTGTTGTGGCGAGTAATGTGAGGCACACCACAAGACAGTGAGACAAGGGGGGTCCGGGGTGGGGGGATGGGTGGGGAGGGGCGTGGGGGGGGGGGGCAGAGAATCCCTCCCTGCCTTTTCACAGTTTCCAGCAGATTGGGGGATGCCCAGTTTCCCAGGCATTTGGGATTCTACCCCGTGAGAGGGCGCCATGTGAGAATCATGGTTTGAGTGTGCGTGCCAGCTGTCTGGGCATCAGTTCGTGTCTAACTCGTCTGGGTGTCGGTCGCTTACATCACAGCTCGCGTCACTCGGTTGATGGGAGTGTTTGGTCGCGTAACTGATTTCAGTTTTCAACCGGTTAATGGGATACCTGATGTGTGTTACAGTCTGTTGCAGTTAATCATTTCTGTACCAGGATTTCTGTTATCTGTGTTGTTTCCTGGATGCAATGGATACATTCTAAACCTGTGAGAGAGCACTACATTAGAATCACAGTTGAGTGACTCTACGATGAAGCGTACTCACTAGACCAGTGTGATGACGTGTCCGCATAGGTCAGGTCAGTCGTCTCTCGCGTCTCTCTGTTGATGTGAGTTATTGTGTTGTGATCATTACGTCTCCGTTCAGACCAGCGCTTGTGTGTCCACAGTAACGGTTGTTCAGCTGTTCCTCAGTGATTGCGTCTGTGCTGTATCTGTGTTTTCTCTTGACACCCTGGGTTTTTGACTCACTTGTGTAAACAAAGTGAGTCTATGTTTTAACCCGGTGTTCGGTTGTCTGTGTGTGTGTGTGTGTGTGTGTGTGTGTGTGTCCGTGGTAAACTTTAACATTGACATTTTCTCAGCAAATACTTTGTCAGTTGACACCAAATTAGGTATAAAAATAGGAAAAATTCAGTTCTTTCCTGTCATCTTGTTTAAAACAATATTGCACCTCTGGGATGGGCACAAAAAAAATAACAAATGAAGCCTAATTATATGCAAACTGCATTTACTGTTATAGTTATATTTTTTGTATTCACTAAACTTGGCACTTTGATCTGATATTCTGACCCAACAACAAGAGCAGTCATTATTATCATTTTTTGTTCAAACAGGAACTTCTTTTGCTCAGCATGGAAATTTTATTTATTTTGCAAACGTTTTGGTGCAGATAGTAAAAAAGGGAAATTACTCTGTAATTAATGCTAGGGGACTTAATTTGCTTTAAACTGATCTTTCTCATCTTAAACATTACATTTTGAAATTATACTCAATGCATTCAAAGCTTGGATTTTTTTCTTCTTTTTTTAAAGTGTATCACAAGTGAGTCTTGAAGGCCTTGCCTCTCTTGTCTCTGCTGTGACTGAACAGCTCTGCCACCTCTCTCTGGACAGGAGCTAGTAAGCTGGCCCCAGTCTGGCTATAGAAATAAAAAGTCCTAGGGAGTTGGGATTCTGTGTCTTTTCTGTCCTTTTCTGGAATCTGCAGATTGATTGAGACACTTACACTTGACTTTGGTGTTGACGGGCGCAATAGCCGAGTGGTTAAAGCGTTGGACTTTCAATCTGAGGGACCTGGGTTCGAATCACGGTGACGGCGCATG
>NC_134897.1:13195214-13197714 GCF_041734735.1 Babylonia areolata | reverse complement strand
TGCCACTGCTGCTACTGGCCGAGTGGTTAAACCGTTGGACTTTCAATCTGAGGGTCCCGGGTTCAAATCTCGGTAACGGCGCCTGGTGGGTACAGAGTGGAGATTGTTCCGATCTCCCAAGTTAACATAGAATTATGTGCAGACCTGCTTGTGCCTGAACCCCCTTCGTGTGTACACGCACGCAGAGATCAAATATGCACGTTAAAGATCTTGTGATCCATGTTAGCGTTCGGTGGGTTATGGAAACAAGCACATACCCAGCATGCACACCCCCGAAAACGAAGTATGGTTGCCTACATGGCGGGGTAAATAAAAAAAATAAGATATATGGTTTAAAAAAACAACAACAAAAAACAACGGTCATACACGTAAAAAATGTTACATGTCTGTCAGTCGGCTCTACCCAGGTAGGCAGCCTGTTGTGCAAATGACCCCGCGCTTGGTCTCCGACCGAGGACAGGCGCTATGTAAGTAACCATATCAATCAATTAATCAGTCAACCAACCAATCAATCGTTCAGTCAATCAGTCAATCTTCTACTTCGTTCGTGGGCAGCAACTCCCACGTCCACTCGTATGTACACGAGTGGGCTTTTACGTGTATGACCGTTTTTACCCCGCCATGTAGGCAGCCATACTCCGTTTTCGAGGGTGTACATGCCGCGTATGTTCTTGTTTCCATAACCCACCGAACGCTGACGTGGATGACAAGATCTTTTACGTGGGTATTTGATCTTCTGCGTGCGTATACACACGAAGGGGGTTCAGGCACAAGCAGGTCTGCACACATGTTGACTTTGGAGATCGGAAAAATCTCCACCTTTTACCCATTAGGCGCCGTTACCGAGATTCGAACCCGGGACCCTCAGATTGAAAGTCCAACGCTTTAACCACTCGGCTATTGCGCCTGTCAGTCAATCAATCAGTCAGTCGATCAGTCACTACCTTTTCCACCTGTGCACGTGCCGATAATCAGTGCATGCAGGTAAAAGGTAACCCTTGTCCCCTCAGTTATCGATAAACAGGTCAGGTGTGGTGATCATAATATTGATGCGGATTTCCCTTTTGTCACGGGTCACTGAGACTGCCTCTGGTCTGCCGTCACCTGGCGTTTCTGGTGTGCTGGGCGCCGAGTTGTTTTGGGGAGTGTCTGGTAACAGATTACACATTACAGAATAGTTTGTGAAGCAGTTGTATCAGAATACAGAATACTTATTATTATCTCAACAAAAGAAATTCATTTGTGGTGTAAAACACATATAAACAATACACGGAAATCACAGTCATTCAACATGTACACATAAAAGACATAAAATGTTTAGATGGCAGCCCATGCGTACAATGAATGATCACATTAGATAACAAGAGAGGCAAGGCCTTCAAAACTCACTTGCGATAAATAAAGTCCCCTAGCATTAATTACAGAGTAATTTCCCTTTTTTTACTATCTGCACCAAAACGTTTGCAAAACTATTTTTAAAAAAATCATGCTTAGCAAAACAAGTTCCTGTTTGAACAAAAAATGATAATAATGACTGCTCTTGTTGTTGTGTCAGAATATCAGATCAAAGTGCCAAGTTTAGAGAATACAAAAAATATAAATATAACAGTAAATGCAGTTTGCATATAATTAGGCTTCATTATTTATTTTTTGTGCGCATCCCAGAGGTGCAATATTGTTTTAAACAAGATGACTGGAAAGAACTGAATTTTTCCTATTTTTATGCCTTATTTGATGTCAACTGACAAAGTATTTGCAGAGAAAATGTCAATGTTAAAGTTTACCACGGACACACAGACACACACACACACACACACACACACACAGAGAGAGAGAGACAACCGAACACCGGGTTAAAACATAGACTCACTTTGTTTACACAAGTGAGTCAAAAAAAGATTATGATAATGCAACAACACTTTGATTTAAGATGTCACATTCCACATACATACACTCTGGCATACGTTTTGTTTTGTTTTGTTTTTTATCACATATCTGATTATCAATTATTGCGGTTTAATAGTTGAATCGAGGCTGGTATAAAGCTGCATTTGATACTGACAGTATCCGATTGAAAATGTCAGGTCGTTGAACAGCCATTGAAGAATGTTGCAGCAAAACATAATGGAAACGTTTCAGGATTCGTGGCGATGACATCGCTGTAATTCTTTCCAGTCGCCTTCCATCGCGAGGGTGTATGCTTTGAGACGAGTTCGCAAGCGCGCGCACACACGCACACACGCACATACACACACACACACACACACACTCACACACACACACACATACACACACACACACACACACACATACACACACACATACACACGCACACACTTGTACATGCATGCGTGCTCGTGTTTATCTGCATACCTCTGTGTGTGTGTGTGTGTGTGCCAGTATGTATGTGTGTGTGCCAGTGTGTGTGTGTTTATGCCAGTGTGTGTGTGTGTGTGTGCGCGCGCATGCGCGTGTGTGCGTGTGTGTGTGTGCGCGTGCA
>NC_134897.1:13182714-13185214 GCF_041734735.1 Babylonia areolata | reverse complement strand
TTGATCTGGAAAACGCGTTGTTTTGTGGGTTTTTTAACCTGTTACAATCCTTTCTTAGACTCTTTTCAGCTCTGTCCGCTGTGACCGTCTCCTCAGTGCTGTTACTGTATCTAGAAAACTGGTGCATAGGGCTGTGGAACTGTACCAGAGGAGCGTTCTGTGACGTCCCTTACGACAGCAGCTACTGTTTATATGGAGAGACACTGGCCTGCTTCAAAGGAGAGTGTACAGCTGTGATATTGGATTTTTTGACATGCTGTTTTGAATTTGACAGTACTCGCATAATTTGCGTCCGAATCTTGAAATATTTTGCAGACATGTTGATGATACCCTAAGGCTACTGTGTGAAATTTTTTCTATGAATTCGGTTTCTCTATCACTGAGAAAATACTTGTCAAAAAGCGGTTCCTTTTTGGGGGGACACCCGATATAGAGAGAGCTGGTCCTCCAAACTATAAGTCAACCAGAGTAGTGCATTGTAATAGTCTCTGTTACAGATGCTTATGTCAAGAATACAGCATAGAGCTCCGAGATGTATTAGACATACATGTGCTTTGTAAGTGTTTAAAACAGCAGCTACCTTATATACAGAGAGAGAGAGAGAGAGAGAGATCTGAACTATTACGCCTGCTTGTGAAGAAAAATGTGCAACCACTTTATAGTGCAGCTGCTACTGTTTATGTATAGAGACATAGGCCGACTGGTAAGAAGAGTGTGCTATATCGCTCCTTAATACAGCAGTCATTGTATATAGAGAGGGCTAAACCTCTTAACTACAAGTCAACCAGAGTAGTGCATTGTAACAGTCTCTTTAACAGCTGCTTTTGTTAAACTGGAGCAAATTGAAGAGCTCCTGGATATGATATGCTTCTGCTTATATACAAAATAGAGCTTTGAACGATATGCTTATTTGTGAAGAGGGGTGTGCAATAAAGCTTCCTTTTACAGCAGCTGCTGTTTATATAGAGAGAGACATAGGCCTACAAGTAAGGGGAGTATGCTGTATCAACACCCACGTACAACTGTTACTGTTTATATAGAGAGATTGAGCTCTCAAGTTTTGGCCCAGTAGTAAGAGGAGTGCTGTATATCGTTCCTTAATACAGCTGCAACTGTTTTAAATATAGATACAGCTCTGAATTATAGGTCTACAAGAAAGAGGAGTGTTCTATATCGTTCCTTAACTCACTCAGTACGGCCAGTCCTCTCTTCTCCTCTACACAGACCCCTCGGATGTCCAGTGGGTGTCTCAATGACCCAACCTTTAGCTTCAGTCGTCAGAATTGTGGTATTGTTTGTCAACATTCACCTCTTCAGTATAAGAGCCTTCCACTTGCAATATTTTGATGGTGGTAATTGGGGTGAAACGCTGTTAACGTCGTCTCTTTCGCCGTTCGTATGGAGAGAGTTAATACAGCTGCAACTGCTTTAAATATAGATAGAGCTCTGAACTATAGGTCTACAAGAAAGAGGAGTGTTCAGTATCGTTCCTTAATACAGCTGCAACTGCTTTAAGCATAGATAGAGCTCTGAACTATAGGTCTACAAGAAAGAGGAGTGTTCCATACCGCTCCTCAATTAATACAGCCACAACTGTTTACATAGAGAGAGATAAAGCTCTGACTTATAGCTCTACAAGAGAAGTTCTCTGAAACGCCGGTCTGAACACTACAACAGGAGTGCCCGAAAGTAGAAATGTTTCATCAAGGACCTGGTTTTTTGTTGTTGTTGCAGCTGATAGAGCAGGCGTGTGAGTGTGTGTGTGTGTGTTGGTGTACAAAAGACTGTGACTGATGAACAGCTGAAGGTTTTGACGAATGGAGGAGACACCGTGGTACGTTAACTGGACGGGGGAGTGGGGATGAGGGGAGGGAGGGGTGGAGGGTACCCGGGTTAAGTTGGGGGAGAGAAGGGGCTGGGGGTATGGTAGGGAGAGAGGTGTGGGCAAGGCGAGAGATGTATGCATGAATGTTTTCAGCTTGAACGATCGACTTAAGCAGCGGCACAGAACGTAAAATCGTGATGTTTATAGAGTGCGTACGTGTGTAGTAATTTTTTTATTAATTTATTTTTCTCAAGGCCTGACTAAGCGCGTTGGGTTACGTTGCTGGTCAGGCATCTGCTTGGCAGATGTGGTGCAGCGTATATGGATTTGACCGAACGCGGTAACGCCTCCTTGAACTACTAATACTGACACTGATACTGTGTAGTGATGTGACTTTGATGAATGTTGAATGTTCTCAGGTGTTGTTCACTGGTGTGAGGAAAATGCTGGACCAGGAAGAAGATAGAAGAGAGGGTGGGGGGGGGGGGGGGGGCGAGCGGGGGACAAAACAGAAATGAAATGAAGGCTACAGGAAACCGAATAGTGTGGACAGAACAATACACCAAAACGTATCAGCACGATACTCTAACAGTTCAGTTCAACACAACACACAGCACACAGGAACACAGCAGACATGTGGTCTCCCTAACACATACACTCGTGCACGCGCACATA
>NC_134897.1:13167714-13170214 GCF_041734735.1 Babylonia areolata | reverse complement strand
AGTGGTGATTTCAGTTGTGAGATTTGGTGGTAACAGTGGTGATTTCAATTGTGGAGATTTGGTGGCAATAGTGGTGATTTGAGTTGCGGAGATTTGGTGGTGACAGTGGTGATTAGGTGGTAACAGTGGTGATTTCAGTTGTGGTGATTAGGTGGTAACAGTGGTGATTTCAGTTGTGGTGATTTGGTGGTAACAGTGGTGATTTCAGTTGTGGTGATTTGGTGGTAACAGTGGTGATTTCAGTTGTGGAGATTTGGTGGTAACAGTGGTGATTTCAGTTGTGGAGATTTGGTGGTAGCAGTGGTGATTTCAGTTGAGGAGATTTGGAGGTGATAGTGGTGATTTGGTGATATGTTGGTGATTTCAGTTGTGGTGAGTTGTGGTGACAGTAGTGATTTAGTCGTAACAGTGCGGCTGGTAATGTTTGTTCATTGCCTTTGGTGTGCCACAGACATGTCTTGGACCTGTCTTTTACGGCGGTTTTTTTTTTTTTTTTTTTAGATTTTCTGTCCGTAACTGATTATGACTGAATCGTTCTGATTATTCCAGTTTTGTGTCAGATATCAGTTTGAATATCTGCGTTTCCTGATCGTCTGTGTGTCCTGGTCGTTCTGGCGGTGTCGTTGTTTCATGTGTTTGAGTAGCGTCTGTTCTGTCTTTGTATGGGGATGGGTATTTACAACAATAACTGAATGAAAAGTTTGATGATGGACCGGCTTTGGTGAACTATGAAGATAGAAGAAGAAGAGGAAACTGAGTGTGACGATGAAGATGAAGGCGGTGACGAAAAAGAAAGAATGAAGGAAAGGGAAGGGATCTGGAAAGGGAAAGTAACAAGGAAGGATCTAAGTACTTAGAATTCACTTTTTGGCATTCTGGTAACTCCTGACAACAGAGTAATAGAGAAGGCAACAACAACAAAATTGATCGCAGTAATGATGACATGACGACTGCTGCTGTTGCTTTTGTTACTACAACAACAACCTGCTACTTCTGCCACTGTTGCTGCTGTTACTGCTTCGACTACTACTACTACTACTACTACTGCTACTGCAACTACCACCACCAATCATCATCATCATCATCATCATCATCATCATCATCATCATTTCCTCAACCTCATCATAATGATAATGTTCTGTTGCAGAATACAAGGTTGAACATCACTGCAGCAGCTCAGTGCCATAACCATCAGCCAGGATACTCCCATCAACAGCTGTCTTCAGGTTCAACACAGCTGCCATGACACCACCCGTTGGTGTGTGGAGACGTCAGGTTAACTCCGTTTTAGTTTTGTTTGAAAGGTGCGCTGAGAACCTGACCAGATAGTTCACTCTGTGGAACAGACTCACTGTCTGATTCAGCTACAGATCATGGCATCTTCACCCAGACGGACGCAGACGCCTCGAAACAAATATGGCGTCGCTTCCGGTTCCGGCGATTCAATTTCCGTTTCCGGTACGAAGAGAGCCGGGGGCGGGGACGACGGTGACTCCGGCAGGGTGAAGCTGGAGCTGTGCAGGGGGAGGGAGGAGGGGCTGGGCATGGTTCTGGTGCTGGAGGAGGATCACGACTCCCCCTCGGGCAGGAAGGTTCTGGTCAAGTCCATCACGCCGGGCGGGGCCGCCCAGCTCGCGCGCCGCCTGTCACGTGGGGATGACGTCACGACAGGCGGCCGGGCAGCGGGGTTTCGGATCAACGACGTGGTGCTTGAGATCGACGGGCACGTGCTGGACGAGATGGGCGAGGAGGACTGTCTGGACGTGCTGCACGACATTCCCGACAGGAGCGTCTTCCTCGTTCAGCGGGGGGAGTCGGCAGCGGCCAAGACCTCGCGTCTCTCCTCCTCGCCCTCGCCAACCACCACCACCCTCGGCACGGCCTCGCCTCCACATTCGCCCTCGTCAGCGCTCGGGAAAAACGACTCTGAGCAGCATACCACAACGTCATCGCCGCCTTTATCAACAGTTACTGACTCTTCCAGGAACGCTCCGAGCAAGTTTCTTCAAGCGGCAACAAGGTTAGCAGCAGACTCTTCAGAAGAAAGAGGACACCCCTCCGCCGGGGCGGGACAAACCGCACCATCTTTCGTCGGGGGTGAGGGCTCTGGAAGGAGAGCCGCGTCGTCCTCCGACAGAAGCGAGGCGGCTCCGAGGCCGGCGGCGGCGAGGAAGGTGAGGAGGCAGAAGTCGACGGCGGCCCACCTGGCGGAGAGGGGCCTGCCGGGGTTCCTGGTCCGGCGCGTGACGGTGTGCCGGGCCGAGGGCCAGGGTCTGGGGCTGAGCATCGTGCCCAGCTGTGGGGCCACCAAGTTCTACTACCAGGTGAGTGAGGGGGTGGGGGTGGGGGGGGGGGAGCGGGGGTGAAGTGGGCGGGGGGCTGTCAGGGGTGGTGTTGCGGGATGTTCGTCTCGGGGGTGTAGGGGTGATCGTGTCAACAGGATGGTGGTGGTGGTCATTGTGTCGGGGTGGTGGTCGTGTCAGGGTGGTGGTCGCTGTGT
>NC_134897.1:13152714-13157714 GCF_041734735.1 Babylonia areolata | reverse complement strand
CTCTTTTTCTCCCTCCGTCCGTTCCTTTGGATGAGACGAGGTTGACAGGCAACGAGCAGGTAATCAGTAGGTGGGCGAGTCAGCATGAGACGACCACAGTAGCCAGAGTGATGACCACTGGATTTACATTGTTCGTGAAAACACCAACAGCTGTTCCGTGTGTCTCTTTCCGTACCCCTGGTGTGTGTTGTTTGTTTGTGTGTGTCGTGTGTGTGTGTGTGTGTGTGTGTGTGTGTGTGTGTGTGTGTGTGTGTGTGTGTGTGTGTATTTGTGTGTGTGTGTGTGTGTGTGTATTTGTATGTGTGTGTGTGTGTCTGTGTGTATTTGTTTGTGTGTGTGTGTGTGTCTGTGTCCGTGTCTGTGTGTATTTGTGTGTGTGTGTGTGTCTGTCTGTGTGTATTTGTGTGTGTCGCTGTCTGTCCATCAATCCATTCACCCATTTATCTGTCTGTCTCTCTGTCTGTCTATCTGTCTATCCATCTGTCTGTCTGATCTGCGTGTTGGGTGTGATCAAAGCGGGGGCAAGACATTGTTGTTGGTTGGGCGTTCAGTTCTCTTTGTGTATGTAATATATGGGCGTGTGCGATAGACACGGCTAAGAACACATAAAAGGAATACATGTATGTCAATGAGGAACTCCTCCATTACTTACCATACAACAATGATTGGCCACGGTTCAACCCCTTCGGTCTGCGCATGCCCCGTCACACACACACACACACACACACACACACACACACACACACACACACACACACACACACACACCCCACACACTCACTCCGAAATCAAAATCAGATCCACTGATTTTTAAAAAAAATTAAGTTACAAACGAACGTTGTCAGGAAATGCTCAATCAGTTTCTTGCATAATCCCACCACCACCCTTCCAGAAACACACACACACACACACACACACACACACACACACACACACACACACACACACACACGAGAAATCCAAATCACAGAGATCCGCCGACTGAGACCTTTCACACAGGACCCTGTACTGGTATGGTCAGGACGAATCTTATCATTAATTTCCTTACACATCCCTCTCACAGCCAGAACCACCCATCTGACCCTGCCTTCCTTAACCACTCACACACGTCGGAACACAGCTGATTGAACGCCATCAGTTCTTCTTCTTCTGCGTTCGTGGGCTGCAACTCCCACGTTCACGTTTTTGCATTCATTATCAGTTGTTTCGCTTGTCAGTTTAACGACTTCTCTTTTACGAAGTCCTTTAAGTAATTTCCTGTAACTGTATTTAGAGGGGGGTTTTTTTTGTTTGTTTTGTTTTTCTTCCAAATTTCACCCACATTTTTACCCTCATTTGCCCAGTTTCCCCCAACCCTCCATTCATCTACATCTCCCACCCCTTCTAACCGATAATACTCAGATGTATTCATAAATACTTTAACAAAATGTCTTCAATCACCGATATGTGTGACGGGACATTAAACAAAAAAATCCTCCTTCCTTCCCACGTTCACTCGCATGTACACGAGTGGGCTTTTACGTGCATGACCGTTTTTACCCCGCCATGTAGGCAGCCATACTCCGCTTTCGGGGGGGTGCATGCTGGGCATGTTCTTGTTTCCATAACCCACCGAACGCTGACATGGATTACAGGATCTTTGACGTGCGTATTTGATCTTCTGCATGCATTTACACACGAAGGGGGTTCAGGCACTAGCAGGTCTGCACATATGTTGACCTGGGAGTTCGTAAAAATCTCCACCCTTTACCCACCAGGCGCCGTCACCGTGATTCGAACCCGGGACCCTCAGATTGAAAGTCCAACGCTTTAACCACTCGGCTGTTGCGCCCGTCACGCCATCAGTGAATCATTGACCATCTGCTGCTGATCAGTGACACTGTGCCCTGAGTGACGTGATTGGAATTCCGTAGCGGGCGAGTGTTATATTTGGGGGAGGTGACAAGCCCGTCTTTACGTCATAGTGATGACGGGTGATGGTCACTGTTATGTCTGTTGTGATGCGGGAGATTAGAGTTCAGCACATTCCAGTGACACACCCCCTCTGTCTCTCTGTCTGCCTCTGTCTCTCTGTGTCTGTCTGTCTGACTGTCTCTCTCTCTCTCTCTCTCTCTTTGTCACTCTCTCTCTCTCTCCCCTCTCCTCTCTCCCTCTCTCTCTTTGTTTGTCACTCTCTCTCTCCCCTTTCCTGTCTCTCTCTCTCCCTCTCTTATTTATACTTGTTTGCACAATGTTCATGTGATCCCCTTCACGTGGGGCTGAGGCCTATATGTGAATAAACCATTCCGTTCCGTTCTCTCTCTCTCTCTCTCTCTCTCTCTCTCTCTCTCTCTCTCTTTATTTCTGCCTGTCTGTCTGTCTGTCTGCCCCCCCCCCCCACACACACACACACAAACACACACACACACAACACACACACACACACACCTTCACCCTCCCTCTTCCCCCCTTACACCCCCCCCTGCCCCCCCCCCACACACACACACACAAACACACACACACACACACACACACACCTTCACCCTCCCTCTTCCCCCCTTACACCCCCCCCTCCCCACACACACACACACACTACCCACCTCCCATCTTCACCCTCCGCCCCCAACACCTCCCTTACGCGTCACACTGACGCACTGGCATCACTCACCCCCCACCCCCACCCCACCCCCGAAATCACCCCTCCCTTCCTTCCCCTCTCCACATGTCCCCTGCAGGACCTATAACGAAAACTCCGTAATCGTAACACGATGAGTTGATCCATACCTGTAGGTCCATATAATTATGATTCGTAATAATTATTACATTTTGTATTCTCCATACCTGTAGATCCGTATATTTATGATTCATAATATTACATTTCGTGTTCTCTGTACCTGTATGTAGATCCATATAATTATGATTCATAATATTACATTTCGTGTTCTCTGTACCTGTATGTAGATCCATATAATTATGATTCATAATGTTACATTTCGTGTTCTCCATACCTGTAGATCCATATAATCATGATTCATAATATTACATTTCGTGTTCTCTATACCTGTAGATCCATATAATCACGATATTACATTTCGTGTTCTCCATACCTGTAGATCCATATAATCATGATTCATGATATTACATTTCGTGTTCTCCATACCTGTAGATCCACATAATCATGATTCATGATATTATTACATTTCGTGTTTTCCATAGGTCCATATAATCATGATTCATAATATTACATTTTCGTGTTCTCGATAACCGTGTGTATTTACAGAAATGACATAATAAATCATCTTCCTTGGATCGGGAAGGAGGGGAGAGTGTTAGGACTGGGAACGAGGGGCTGTGGAGAGGAAGGAGGGAGGGAAGGAGAAGGAAAGTAGAGAAAGAGGAAGGGTAGAGAGATAGGGAGAGAGAGAGAGAGGAGGAGGAGAAGACGAAGAAGAAGATGGTTTATTCACATTAGGCCTCAGCCCATCGTGAAGGGGAATGTGAACAATATCTTACGAGCTATAATCATGAACATAAGTTGACTGGATAAGAAACAGAAATAAATGTTAAGAGAGAGAGAGAGAGAGAGAGAGAGAGAGAGAGAGAGAGAGAGAGAGAGAGAGAGAGAGAGGATGGAAAAGTGGGATAGAAAGGGAAACTAAAGTGGTTGGGAAAGAGAAAGAGATCAGAGTAAGGAAAGAGAAGGGTTGTTTGTTTAAAGAGACAGACAGACAGAGACACGAAGAGAGAGAGAGAGAGAAAGAGAGAAAGAAAGAGAGAGAGGAGAAAGGGTGGAGAAGAGAAGTCACTGCAGCTGAGAGGGGGAAAGAAAGAGAGACGGAGGGACTGAGAGAAAAAAATGAAGAAAACAAGGAAGGCATTGCAGAAGAGAAAGTGACAGAGAGAAAGAGGGAGAGAGAGAGAGTGTATGTGTGTGTATGTATGTATGTGTGTGTGTGAAAGGATGAGAAAGAGAGAGAGAGTGTGTGTGTGTGTGTGTGTGTATGTATGTATGTGTGTGTGTGAAAGAGAGGATGAGAGAGAGAGAGTGTGTATGTATGTATGTGTGTGTGTGAAAGGATGAGAAAGAGAGAGAGGGAGGAAGAGGGAGAGAGAGAGAGAAGGTGAATGAAGAAGAAGAATTGGAGTGATGGATTAATATTCAATTGACAAGTGAGTCACGTTATGGCCTCAGGCATTCAGTGTGTGTGTGTGTGTGTGTGAGCGCGCGCTTGCCTGTGTGTGTGTGTGTGTGTGTGTGTGTGTGTGTGTGTGTGTGTGTGTGTGTGAGCGCGCGCACTTGCCTCTGTGTGTGTGTGTGTGTGTGTGTGTGTGTGTGCAGGAAGGATTTTACCGCACTATGTCACAGCTGACAGGACTGTGAAGTTGACTGTGAGGATAGAAGAGAGGATAGTGTAATGCAGCCACCACATGATTAAAGTGTGTGCGATCAGTTGATTGTAGCTTCAATATAAGATTGCCCACTCAGCAGATTGGACAGGTCCATGCGCGCGCGCGTGTGTGTTTGTTGTTGTTTTTGATTGTTTATCTGTGTGTGTGTGTGTGTGTGTGTGTGTGTGTTATTGGGTTTTTTTTCTTGTTATTGTTGTTGTTGTTTTTTTATTGTGTGTCTTTGTGTGTGTGTTATTGATTTTTTTTTCTTGTTTTTTGTTGTTGTTTCTTTGTTGTTGTTGTTGTTTTTGGTAGCGGGTCGGGGGCGGGGGGGGGGGGGGGGGGGGGGGGGTTCGGGGGGGGATGTGAGAGGGCTGGAGGGTGAACTGGAGAGAGGTGGTTTTGTCCATGCTTTTTAAACAGCCCTCTGTCGATTTTCACTTTTGAATCATTCGCTGATTGCCTATGACTCTCTCTCTCTCTCTCTCTCTCTCTCTCTCTCTATATATATATATATATATATATATAGAGAGAGAGAGAGAGAGAGAGAGAGAGATGTCTATCTCTGTCTCTCTATCTTTCTGTCTCTGTCTCCGAGTCCGTCTCGCTTCTTCGCACGGTGTGTCTCTTTC
>NC_134897.1:13135214-13137714 GCF_041734735.1 Babylonia areolata | reverse complement strand
CCCTGGAAAAATAAAATTTATTTTGTTCTTTCGCGTCTCTCTCTCTCTCTCTCTCTCTCTCTCTCTCTCTCTCTCTCTCTTTCTCCTCCCCTCTCTTCCCCCCCTCTCTCTCTTTCTCTCCCCTCTCTCTCTTTCTCTCCCCCTCTCTCTTTTTGTCACTCGCTCATTATGGATGAATCAGCACGTATAGTTTACGCGAGTTTGCATGTGAGCTTGTTAGCATTCTGTCTGTCCGTCTGCCTGTGTGTGTGTGTGTGTGTGTGTGTGTGTGTGTGTGTGTGTGTGTGTGTGTGTGTGTGTGTTTGATAAGATAGGAGTTGTGTGGGGTGGACATGAAGAAGTAGGCACACAACACACGCGCACGCACACACACACACACACACACACACACACACACACACGTGTCCTGTGGAGGAAGGATGGAGGACCTTTTCAGGGGGCTCAACAATTCTTGTGATGGCCCCCAAAGAAGCTTCTGGCAGGACACAAAGAATAAAAATAACAACAACAACAAAACAACACTGACGTTGGTCCCTGGCAAAGAAGTTTACCGCTTTCCTTGGTGGGGGGTCAGGCCGCTTTGGGGATGACAGTCAGTCCCCTCCCCTTTACCCCCCCTCCCCCAAACGTCCCGACACCACCCACCCCCATCACCCATCACCTCCCCCCCCCCTCATCACCACTTTC
Organism: Babylonia areolata; assembly: GCF_041734735.1. Classification (NCBI taxonomy): domain Eukaryota; kingdom Metazoa; phylum Mollusca; class Gastropoda; order Neogastropoda; family Buccinidae; genus Babylonia; species Babylonia areolata. The sequence goes on along the minus strand of NC_134897.1, from coordinate 13,137,027 downwards.
CTCTTTTGTGTTTTATCTGGTGTTGTTATTTCGTTCTTTTTGGTGGTGATAGCAGTATGTTTGTTTTTTGTTGTTGTTTTTTTTTCTCTTTCATATTTTATGATTCGTTGGTTTTGTTCCTTCTATTCGTCTTGTTTTCTGTATTTGTTTCTCTCCATCTCTGTCTCTCTTCCCATCCCCCCTCTCTCTCTCTCCCTCTCTCTCTCTCTCTCTCTCTCTCTCTCTCTCTCTGTCTCTTTCTCGCCTCAAAATGCAGGGTGCGCGTGACGAACTTTCGTTTTGATCCCTTATCGACCCCATTCCTTTTGTATTGTGGCCCAAGGCCGATGTACATTAACTCACTCAGTACGGCCTTCTCTTCTCCTCTACACAGACCCCTCGGATGTCCAGTGGGTGTCTGAATGACACAACCTTTAGCTTCCGTCGTCAGAACTGTGGTATTCTTTGTGAACATTCACCTCTTCAGTATAAGAACCTTCCGCTTGCAATATTTTGATGATGGTAATTGGGGTGAAACGCTGTTAACGTCGTCTCTTTCGCCGTTCGTATGGAAAGAGTTAAAACAGTTCTGAGTTCCCTGTTTTTCTCCATTTCTGTTGTATGTTTTTTGTTAGCTTTTGTTGTTGTTGTTGTTGTTGCTGTTGTCTGATTTTTGTCCTCCCCATTCGTCTGTATGTCGTTCTTTCTTCATTCATTCAGTTATTTTGTTTAGACAATCTTTAATTATTCTACAGTACACATGATTACAATGCAGCCAAAGACAACGGAGCATCATCAACAAGCTGAAAGTTTGCTCACAACGTAGCACTTCAGTTTTAACATGACGGCTGGTGAACTATATCATCCTTTACTGGTTCCACAGTACACATGATTACAATGCAAACAACGACAAAAAGAGCATCAACAAGCTTAAAGCTCATACTGTGCTCACAACGTTGCACTTCAATTTTAACATGACGGCTGGTGAACTATATTATCATTTGTGTCAAAGAACTTATTCGTGAACATTAAGTAAAGAAGTAAAACAAACGATTACACAAATATGTAAAATAATGCTACTACTTAGTGGAGTGATGGCCTATTAGAGGTAACACGTCCGCCTAGGAAACGAGAGAATCTGAGCGCCCTGGTTCGAATCACGGCTCAGCCGCCGATATTTTCTCCCCTTCCACTAGACCTTGCGTGGTTGTCTGGACGCTAGTCATTTGGATGAGATGATAAACCGAGGTCCCGTGTGCAGCATGCACTTAGCGCACGTAAAAGAACCCACGGCAACAAAAGGGTTGTTCCTGGCAAAATTCTGTAGAAAAATCCACTTCGATAGGAAACACAAATAAAACTGCGCGCAGGAAAAAATACAAAAAAATGGGTGGCGCTGTAGTGTAGCGACGTGCTCTCCCTGGGGAGAGCATCCCTAATTTCACACAGAGAAATCTGTTGTGATAAAAAGAAATACAAATACAAATATCAATATTACCATGAAATTAAATTCATTGTCACCAGAGGTATCGGTGATATTCGTTTATTTCACTCTTCTATCTGCCTGTTTATTTCTCTTTCTTTCTTTCTTTCTTCCCGCCCCTGTAATTACTTAATTAATTGTCCTGGTTTTGGGGGGTTTTTTTCAGTCCTGCTATAAGGCCATTGACATGATTATCATCAGTTTCCTGCAAGGTGTCTGTTTTACCATCAGTCTGAATTTTCAAAAAAAGAATTTCCACAATGATTGGTTGTTTAGAGGAAATGATTGTAACGGAATAATTAACTTACCTGGCCTCTAACCCCACGTAGTATCGACACCGACATAATGCTG
>NC_134897.1:13127714-13132714 GCF_041734735.1 Babylonia areolata | reverse complement strand
GTCTGTGGCCTGTTTTTGCCTGTATTTATAGGCTTCATGTTGAAGAGGGCAAGAAAAGTGTCAGCCCTCCGTATCGCCATTGTCACGCTTCGACGACGGGTAGACGGTGTCAGTTTTGGCCTCCTCCTCTGTTATTTGTTCTGGGGTAGTTTGCTCCTTCGATGTGGGGACATTGAAAGTAACCCAGGACCAAACACTAATCCCACCAAAGATAGCATGAGGCAGACAAGACTCGCAAGTGCAGGAACCTCTCGGAGGGCTAGTCTGGAAAGATCAAGTGGTGCTGGTGCTTCGGTGTCCTCCCCTTCGCCCACAGAACCCACTCTCAGTGACATCATGGCAACTATTAAAGCCGTGAGTGATCAGATGGGGTCACAGATGGAGACAAAGATGGAGGAGCTGAAGCAAGAGCTGAAGCAGGAAGTCCGTGACATCAAAGAGGAATGTACAGCTCTGCGAAGTGATCTGAGGGGGATGAGGGAGGAGATGGGAAAGCTGAGAGAGGAGAACGAGGAGCTGAAGAAGACGAACCAGGACCTGTCCCAGAAGCTGACCGACTGCGAGACTAGGATCGACGATCTAGAGGGCCGCTCCAAGCGCAACAACCTGATCTTTTACGGCCTTCCCAGGGGAGCCAACGAGACCAGTGCAGACTGTGAGTGCCTAGTGCAGGAACTTCTGACGGACAAGCTGGACATGACTGATGTGGTGGAGCTTGACCGAGTGCATCGGCTGAGTTCCAGGCCTGACTCTCCTGTGATTGCTCGTTGTGCTTTCTATAAACAAAAGGTAACTATCCTTAAGGCTAAAGGCAAACTGAAAGGCTCTAACATATTCATTGGTGAGGATTTTTCAAAAGGTGTAAGAGAGATAAGACGAAGATTAACACCACACTTGAAAAAAGCTAGACAGGATGGAAAGAGAGCCACGATGGTGTACAACCATTTGCTTATTGACGGCAAAAAGTTCTCTGTCAATGCGAATGACAAGCTTGTCGAGTATAAATAGGGAATCGGCCAGCCCGTAGTTTTTACAAGCTGTGTATTTTTGAATGAGGCGGGCAAAAGAAAGGGTACACCGGTATTGTCGTCCTGTGCTGACCGAAATGACACTGAACCGGCACGTGTTTTAAGTGACGAGAACGGTGTGCATATGGGGTTTGCTGATGAAAATTTGCCGTGTGTGACAGTTGAAAATCCTGTTTGTGAGCATAGGCACAGGGTGAATGACGATTTGTTGAATCAAAGTTATAATTTTGTCAGCAAAGGAAATTTGAAAAATAAATCGCTATCTTTCATTCATTGGAATGTCAATGGACTGCTACCAAAATTACATGACAATGATTTTGTTTCGTTTCTTGACTCTTTTGACTTTATTTGTTTAGTTGAAACGTTTATTGATGAATTTAAGTCTTCTGCATTTTCTGGATATACTAGTTTCAGTGTACCTGCAATTAAATTTTCAGTAAAGGGGAGGCGATCGGGAGGAGTTCTGTGTCTTGTCAAAGATGTGTTTGTTCCATTTGTGAAGCAAGTTGATGTGAAATCAAATAGTTTTGGTGCATTAATTGTCGATAAAAATGTGTTTGGTGTTGATAAAGATGTGTTGTATGTGTATTCTTATGTGCCACCTGAGGGTTCTCCCTATTATGCTCATTTTGACTGTGAAAATGGTATTGCGTTATTAGAGGAGTTCTTGACTGATTGTTTGTTAGCCTGCAGGGATGTTTATATATTGCTGTGTGGGGATTTGAATGGAAGAACTTCTAATGTCTCTCACTACTGTCAGAATGTTTCAGATATTTCAGAGTTCCAACATGTAAGCCACCCAGTTAGTGTTAATCGTTGTTCTGAAGATTCTGTACTTAATAACTATGGTAAATTGTTGTTGAACATGTGTACTGCCCTTGACTTGTGTATTCTCAATGGTATGTGTCATGGCGACCAAAACGGTTGCTACACGTATGTGTCAGACAGTGGGTGCAGTGTGAATGATTATTTTCTTATGTCTTGTGACCTGTATGCATTGTTGTGTGATTTATGTGAGGTGCGAGTGTCTGAAAGAATTGATTCAGATCATATGCCTGTGGAACTTCATTTTAGGAATATTGGTGCTGAGCTGGAAAATACAAAGTTAGAAAATGACTTTATGTTGGATAAACTTGTGTGGAATGAGGATTATGCTGATGTGTATAATAACAATATATCATCTGAAGAATATCAAGAAAGGATTAACTTTGCAATTAATCTTATTGATGTTGATATAAATCAAGCGTTAAAAGTGTTTAATGAATGCATTAAGGACGCTGCTGAATGTATGAAGAAACAAATATGTGTAAGGAATAAACTGAAACAGAAAGACTGGTTTGACGCAGAATGTCGCAGCAGTAAAAGAAATGTTCGCATGCTTCTTAACAAATTTAGACGCACATTAGATGCTAACGATCGTAATTGCTTTAGGAAGGCCAGACGGGAATATAAGTATCTGCTAAAGAGAAAGCAAAAACTCTTTAATGCCTCTTTGCTGTCAGAATTAGTTGCTTCGATTAAAAATCAGAAAGATTTCTGGATCAAAGTTCGTAATATTTCATTGAAACGAAAACAGCCTGTTAACAATATTAGTGAAGATATGTGGTTTGAACATTTTAAGACTCTTCTTACAAAAGATGTTGATTCTGACAATGAATTTCAGTGGGTGCAGGGGGAAGGGGAAGGGGAAAATTATTTAAATCGCCCGATTTCAATAGACGAAGTATTGTTTGCTGTACGTAAAATAAAAAGCCGTAAAGCTGCAGGACCAGATGGCATAATTGGTGAATTGTTAAAGTATGGTAGTAAAACTGAATCAATTCTGAATTTTTTTGTAATGTTTTTTAACTGTTTATTTAACAGTGGTGTCTATCCGGAGAACTGGACCGAGTGTGTTGTCTTACCTCTTTACAAAAAAGGAGATGTGAATAATCCAAGTAATTATAGAGGTATTTCTCTTTGCGATATTAGTAGTAAACTTTACAGCACTATCATTAATCATAGATTGCAAGAATGGGTAGAAGACAATAACATCACAGGCGAATACCAAGCAGGTTTTAAACGGGGCTACTCTACTGTGGATCATATGTATACTATAATGGCTTTCGTTCAAAAACAATTCTCTTTAAATCGTAAATTGTATGTAGCTTTTATAGATTTTGAGAAAGCCTTCGACTCTATAAATAGAACAATTCTTTGGCCGATTCTTTTGAAAGCTGGTGTTCATGGAAAATTGTTGAAATGTATAATGAGTATGTATGCATGTGTGAAAGCTCGGGTAAGGTGTGGGGGTAGGATGACAGATTATATCCAGTGTACTTCTGGGGTGAAACAAGGTGATGTTTGCAGCCCTATTCTGTTTTCTCTTTTTATTAACGAACTAACCACTGAAATTATTAGAAACGGAAAACATGGTGCTCAGTTTACGGGTGATATTTTAGAGTTGTTTATTCTTCTTCTAGCAGATGATGTTGCGTTAATTTCTGAAACTATTATTGGTTTGCAAACACAATTAAACAATCTGTTTCGTTCTGCAAATTCACTTCAGTTGAAAGTAAACATGTCAAAAAGTAATATAATTGTTTTTAGAAAAGGTGGGTATTTAGGAATTAGAGAAAGATGGACGTATGGCGGGGTTATAATGCCTGTAGTGAATGCATATAAATACCTAGGAATATATTTTTCAACTAAGTTAAGTTTCACAGCTGCATGTAAGGATTTATCAAGTAGAGCTAAACACGCATTACTTTGTATTATGAAAAAAATGATAACTTTAGAAAATCATTCTTTTGAGTTGCTTATGAAACTATTTGATTCTCAGATACAACCTGTTGTTCAGTATGCAGCTGAAATTTGGGGTCTGTCTAATGCTGCAGTATTTTGTGAGAATGTACATTTATTCGCGTTGAAAAAGTTTCTAGGAGTAAGTATGAAAACGCCTAATGATTTGATCTATGGCGAGACAAAAAGATATCCGATATATATCAATTCTGTGACGAGATGTATCTCTTACTGGTTAAAATTAACACAAATGGAAGATTTTAGGTTGCCAAGAAAAGCATATAATATGTTATATGATTTGGATGTAAGGGGTAAGAAAAACTGGGTATCAATGGTGAGAATTAAGTTATGTGAAATGGGATTTGGTTATGTGTGGTTACAGCAGGGAGTAGGGGATATAAATGGATTTATCCGTACATTTCGAAATAGATTAATTGATTGTAGATGGCAAGTATGGTCGTACCACATTCAAGATAGCGATCGATTTGAGTTTTATAGGCAGTTTATTTCTGTGCATTCACTTCCGGTTTATCTGTCAATGAAGATGGATAGGCATTTGAAATGTATTATGACAATGTTTAGATTTGGAATTTCCGATCTCTCTCTTCATCGTTATCGTTATAGTAAATTGAATGTTCACGATATTATTTGTCCCTTGTGCAGATGTGCTGAAGAAAATGAACTTCATTTCGTGTTACGTTGCCCTGCCTTAAATGACCTTAGGCTACAGTTAATTCCACAAAAATATCATAGACATCCATCTCTGTTTCGACTTTCCTTGCTAATGTCATCAACAAATGAAACCATTGTAAAACAGTTCGCTATATACTTGTATAAGGCATTCAAAATCCGCAGTTTGATATGTGATTAATTGTGCTTTTTGTGTGTGCATGTGCATTGCTAGAATTCTAGTTAAATGTTTTCTGTTCCACATTGTTCTGGAATGTAACAATTTATGTTCACTGATCCCCTTCATGAGGGGCTACGGCCTTTATTGAATAAAAATGTTCGTTCGTTCGTTCGTTCTCTCAGTCTATCTCTCTGTGTCTCTATTCCTACCGCACTCATCAGCGCTTAAATTACCGCCACCACCCATTTGATTAATTATCTCATCTGCCCCCACCACTACCCCCGACTGTGACACGTGCGCCATTTCCCCAGTCTTTTCATCTGCTGTTCACTTCACGTGCG
>NC_134897.1:13115214-13125214 GCF_041734735.1 Babylonia areolata | reverse complement strand
TGAGAGAGAAACAGCTTGAAGAGACAGACATTAATTTAATGAAGAGGTACAAGGGCTGGGGGGTGGAGGGAGGAGTGGGGGGTGTCAGGATATTGAAGCCTGGAGGGAGCAGGGGGGAGGGGGGGGGACATCCTTTGTTGTGTGGGCCCTGCTAGCCTGGCACCACCACCCTCCTCCTCCCCCCTCCACCCCCTCCCTTCACCCACACACACAGACTTGAAGCACGCGCATCTGTCGACTTCTCGTACCGGCCGGGTACAGCTCAAATTTGATCCCATGTACCCATATTTTGACCCACCCCCAAACCCGGCGTGGCTTGTCGAAACGATACCCACTGTAGTTTGTTTCAAGGCATAGTTTGTAAATACCGCGTGTCTCCACCGGTTTTTTTTGTTTGTATGTGTGTTTGTTTTGTGGGTTTTTTGTTTGTTTGTTTGTTTTTGTTTTGTTTTGTTTTGTTTGTGTGTGTGTGTGTGTGTGTGTGTGTGTGTGTGTGTGTGTGTGTGTGTGTGTGTGTGTTTTCTCGTTTTTTTGGGGGTGTGTGGAGGTGTTGTTTTTGTTTTTTTTGTTTTTGTTTTCTCTCTTCCTTTCTTTCCTGTTTCTTTCTTTTTTCTTATTACATTGTTATTCTTTGTACTCTTTCTCACTGTGACGCAAATTTGAAGAGAGATTTAAATATGTCAGTTGTTTTTTGTTTGTTTTTGTTTTTTTTCAAATGCGCCATACGTGGACTAAATTAAAGTTATCGTCTTGTCTTCATTCGTGGATTGCGACTCCCGCGTACACTCCTATACATACAAACATATATGTGAGTGGTCAATTTACATGCATGGACCCGTCAGTGAGGTAGCCAGGTAGCCAGTGCCCTTCTTCAGGTTTCACTCCCACAGAGAGGTGGACCAGACACAAGGTGGGTTGCTGTGTGAGCCCGGCCCTGGGGCCTGTTGCATTGCTCGGACGGAAGAGCCCAGTATGGTCGTAACCCGCTACTAACTGTGTGTAGTATGGAACTGACCAATGGCGTAGTTCGGTCAGCGTGGGCATTTAGTCACGTCGTGTAACTGTTCAAACCGTTAGAACCAAGCAGTGCAGCTGGCACCTGGTGGACAGCTGCAGACACAGTCTTCAGCTTGTGTGAGTAGTAGTTCCAACCAGATGCGGGCACACCTTCACGCGAAGGGTTTGCTTGTTGTTTGTTTTTTCTGATGACGCGAATTTGTTTGTAGAGTGTGTTTGTGTGGGTGGTTGGGTGGGTGAGAAGGTGGGTGTAATTTTGTGTGTGTTTGCGTGCGTGCGTGCGTGTGTGTGTGTGTGTGTGTGTGTGTGTGTGTGTGTTTATGTTTGTTGTTGTTTGTGTGTTGTTGTTGTTTTTTTTTATTGCACTATCGTGTTAAAATGTGCAATACTCTATTTACCTATCAGTCTGTCTATCTATGTATCTATATTCTTTTTTTTTTCTTTCTTTTTACCCTTGACTTGTAGCAGGTATTGACGTGGAGATAGCCTTGAGATGGGCTTAGTGGTCGGCGAGGCTCTAAGCACCATAATTTGATTTGATTTGATCTATCTATATCTGTGTATCTGTCCGCTATCTATCTATATAGATTATCCACATCGTCCTCATCATTGTATTTTGTTTGATGTCATTCTGATACAAAAAAATACAGCAACAATAATAATATTAAAAAATAAAATAAAATAAAAAAATAAAAACCGGAACCTTTCACAAAATAACGTAACTCTGATCACCGTAAATCAAAAACCCCTGGGAGGCAAAATTGACTGGTGAGGGTGACGATTCCCTTACGCCGCCCTGTGGACAGTGGAACCACTGGAGAAAGGGGTTGGAGCAGACCGCAGAACCAAACAGTGGCATTCCCGCAGCAGCGAAAAGTTTCCTTTGTGTGTGTGGGTGTGTGGCGAGAGGACCGTCGGGGGTAGGGCGTGGAGGAAAAAACTGTGGGAGTTTGTGATTGTGGATAGTTTGTTTTGTTTTTGTTTTTGTTTTTGTTTTTTTTTGGTGCTGTGGGCGAGCATGTATAGGTCTGTGTGTGTGTGTGCAATGGTGCGGAGCGTATCATGAGAGCTGATTCTGGTAAGTAGTTTATTAGTTTTTGTGAAGAATATGTTTTGTTTGTGTCTGTGTTTTCTGTCTGTCTGTCTGTGTCTGTCTGTCTGTCTGTCTCCCCCCTCTCTCTCTCTTAGTAAATCTCACTATCTCTCTCTTTCTTTCTTTCTCTCTCTTTCTCTACCCTCCCACCCCCCCTACACACACACACACATACATACACCCCCCTGCCCCCCTCCTCTCTCTCTCCCGTCTCTTTCAGTCTCTGGCGATCTACTTGTGTATCTGTCACCCCCTGCCCCCGAACCTCCCTCTCTCCCTGCTTGTTTTGCCACAAGTCATTTACGTCTCAATGTCCAAGTGAACCAGATTTAGCACAAGGCCGTCTTTGTTACAGTGCAGAAGGAATTACCGTGTTTTTGTTGTTGTTGTTTTGGTTTGTTTGTTTTTGTTTTTTTGTTTTGGGTTTTGTTTTTTGTTTGTTTGTTTGTTTTTTTGGAGCGGGGGTTGTTTTTGTTTTTGTTTTGTTTTTTGCCGCTTTTTTTTTTACTTTCAAGATTAATCTTTTCAGGTTTGTCTAAGTGACGTAAACTAAGGAGGATAAGTGGGGAGTATTTCACATGGAATGGATCCCTGCTATCAGTGGCTATTTCTGGCGTCGTCAGTGAAAGAAAGAAGGGATTGAGTGGAGGGAGGGAGGAGGCCGGGGTGTAGATAGCCATGGAGTATTCACTTCCTGATCTGCTGCACACCGGCTGAAATTAGTGTGCACTAAAACCTCCCCTGTCTCTCCCCCCCCCCCTCCTCACCCCCCCATTCTCAGTCACAGAAGTATTCTGATTATATTGGTGGTTTAGAGTTCCGGCAATCTTGAACAAGTCGCTTTGTTCCGAATGTAAATCGTGTGCGTGCATATGTGTGTGTTTTCGAGTGCTGTGTTTTGTGTTTTTAAAGTGCATGTGACTGAACAGACGGAAAGTGTCTGTATGTAAAACAGCTGATGTGAAGAGGTAAACAGACCCAGCTCAAAAGTGTTTTCTGTCTGAATTTATAGTTTCAAAACTTCATTGTCTGTGTGAAGGCTAGTCGGCCTTCACACACACACACACACACACACACACACACACTCTGACACACACACACACACACGCGCGCGCGCGCGCGCGCGCGCGAGCGCGCACGCACACACACACACACACACACACACACACACAAAGAAAAGAAAGAAAAAAAAAAACAGACCCAAACAAGAGAACGCATTATAACAAGAAACAGCCCACCATTGTTTACACAATGATAACAATTTCCTACATCAGGACGTGGCTATGGCAAGTATTTATTACTTACAGTAAGCTGCGCTGTCATACATGCATTCCACTTTTTTTTCTTTTGAACAAACAACGTGTCTTGTCTTGTCTTGTCTCCACTGTGCCTCTGTTTCTTCAGGTCTGTTTGACCTGCACTTGTTGTTTTCCACAACTCAAGTCTGTGTGACTGTCTGCTGAATCAGTGGAGACCGCGTCTGTTTGTGGATCCGGGTAAAGGTTGCGTCAGTGTCAGTGTTGTGTTGTGACAGTGTCAAGATGTCTGACAATGTGGCCACGAAATGTCCCATTTGTTCAGTTGTCGGCGTGGCCAAAAGCAACAGGACTTGCCTTGAGAAAGCTTGGCTTTCACCCAGAACAACACACGGCTGTTTTGGTTCGCAGTTTTTTACCTCTTAACTGTTTAGCGGGTTTTTATGAGGAAGGCCCCAAAACATTGTCGTTTTTATATTGTTGCTTATCCATACAGCGTATTCCTGTGTTCGTATTAATTTTCTGTCCGCTGTGTGGATGCCAACCTGTCAGTTATAAACGGCATCACCGCATGCTGTAAATTCCGCGGGGACTGCATCCCCTCCAACAACGGAACCCTCCACAGCACAAAGACCCCAGCTCTGAACGGCTTGATAGCCAAAGACGCCAGCTCTGAGCGACTTGATAGCCAAAGACCCCAGCTCTGAGCGACTTGATAGCCAAAGACCCCAGCTCTGAGCGACTTGATAGCCAAAGACCCCAGCTCTGAACGACTTGATAGCCAAAGACCCCAGCTCTGAGCGACTTGATAGCCAAAGACCCCAGCTCTGAATGACCTGATAGCCAAAGACCCCAGCTCTGAACGACTTGATAGCCAAAGACCCCAGCTCTGAACGGCTTGATAGCCAAAGACCCCAGCTCTGAGCGACTTGATAGCCAAAGACCCCAGCTCTGAGCGACTTGATAGCCAAAGACCCCAGCTCTGAACGGCTTGATAGCCAAAGACCCCAGCTCTGAACGACTTGATAGCCAAAGACCCCAGCTCTGAACGACTTGTTAGCCAAAGACCCCAGCTCTGAGCGACTTGATAGCCAAAGACCCCAGCTCTGAGCGACTTGATAGCCAAAGACCCCAGCTCTGAGCGACTTGATAGCCAAAGACCCCAGCTCTGAGCGACTTGATAGCCAAAGACCCCAGCTCTGAGCGACTTGATAGCCAAAGACCCCAGCTCTGAACGACTTGATAGCCAGTTTGTCCTTATACTCGAGTCTGTCTCTTGAAATTCTGTGCTGATCTTTTTTTTCTGTTCCTGTCTTATTTATCTGTCTTTACTCCCTTCTTTGTTGTCTTTGTAGTTTTGTTGTTTTTTTTTCTTTTCCGTATTCACGTCCATTTGTTTGGATGTTTCCGAGAGAGTGTTTGGCCTTAACCCTGTGCTACCAGATTCCAGTGCACGTTAGTTGGCTGGGCTGTTTACACTCTGATGAAGAAGAAAAAAAGAGTCGAAATTCACTGAAAATGGGTCACAACATCTACTAATGGTATTGGAGAGAAGAGTCGAAATCCACTGAAAATTGGTCACAACGTCTACAAAAAAAAAAGAAAAAAAAAGAAAAAAAAAAAAGCGTAAGACGAGACAGAGCGAAAACCTTACAAGATGGCGTGGAGAGCCTTGGCCAAAGGAATGATTCAGCGCTTATAGCTTTTAGAGGCGTTTGATTGGCTAAGAGCGGACCGGGCAAGAAGGGGCGTCTTTTCACTGTTAGCCGCGCGAAATTTGGCCAAGCAGAGCAAACCGATAGGCGTAGTTTGCATCAGTTTGACATGGTAAGTATATGTATCACCAAACATGGAGTATAATACAAACTACTCCTTTCGCTCATGCACAAAAAATGTCGGTAAGATACTTCCTGAATTTAGGATGCTAGAACAGGACTTTACCGCCTGACAGTCTGTAGGCAAAATGAACGTATTTGACAGTCTGTAGGCAAAATGAACGCACTTGACAGTCTGTAGGCAAAATGAACGTATTTGACAGTCTGTAGGCAAAATTAACGCACTTGACAGTCTGTAGGCAAAATGAACGTATTTGACAGTCTGTAGGCAAAATTAACGCACTTGACAGGCTGTAGGCAAAATGAACGCACTTGACAGGCTGTAGGCAAAAAGAACGCGCTTGACAGTCTGAAGGCCAGATATTGTTACAGGTTGTAGGTTTGTCTTTAGTACAGTGCCAGCAAAACCGCTCGACTGTACTCTAATGATAAACATTTTTTTCAGCAAAAGTTTACTACAAAGAACAGAAATCTTTAATTTAAAAAAAAAAAGTGAAAATAAAAACAACAACAACAGCAACAACAAAAAACAAACAGACTACAATTTGCTCACGTTGCTTGCAACCTAACCACCATGCCTGTTTGTGAGAGAGAGAGAGAGACATAGAGAGAGAGAGAGAGAGAGAGAGAGAGAGAGAGAGCGCAGACGTAAAACGCCCTGTACAAATGATGATGTTTGCCGAGAATGCAAACAAACAGGACAAAAACAAGGTGACCCCCTTCTTGCGCGGAAGCTGAAAGACACGCACACTGAAAAAACAAACAACAACACGGGAAACAACTCCTACACTCTACACTGGCTCCACAATGAAGCGAGAATTAAATGCAAAGTTGCGTGTCAAAAAAAAAAAAAAAAAAAAAAAAAAAGTATGCAGGCGAAACGGACGTACTTGTCATTCTGTAGGCGAAACGTCAGTAGGCAAAATGTGTGTTGGGGCATAGGCGAAACGCGGTGCACGGGCTGTGAGCAGAGGTAAAGGGGTCATTTCCTGAATGGTGTGACGTCCTGTCGCACTGTCGTGACAAATCAGTCCCCGTTGGTCTCACAAGGGTCCCTCTGTTGGTTCTGCCAGGAGCCTGCAAAAACCTTTGGTTAACAGCTTAGGGGCGTTTTACGTCTGCTCTCTCTCTCTCTCTCTCTCTCTCTCTCTCTGCACTCCTCCCCTCTCCGTCTCTGTCTCTGTCTCTATCTCTCTGTCTCTCTCATTCGTTCTTTCCCATTCTCTCTCTCTCTCTCTCTCTCTCTCTCTCTCTCTCTCTCACTCCCTCTTGGTCAGTTGCTCGCTCGCTCGTCTTGGGTACACGTGCACGTGTGTGTGTGTGTGTGTGTGTGTGTGTGTGTGTGTGTGTGTGTGTGTGTGTGTGTGTGTGTGTGTGTGTGTGTGTGTGTGTGTGTGTGTGTGTGTGTGTGTGTGTGTGTGTGTGTGTGTGTGTGTGTGTGTGTGTGTGAGATATCTTTCTCTTTGTCTCTCTGCTTGTCTCTGTCTGTCTCTGTCTCTCGCTCTCGCTCTCTCTCTCCGTTCTACTTAAGCTTCCTGTTTCCATAAAATGGGGGTTAGGATGGGGGTGAGGGGGGTCGGGGGTGGTGGAGTGGAGTGGAGGAGAGGTGGACAAGTTAGTGTCTGGACTTTGGTCAATGGGGTTCATCGTTGTGGTCTGGGCTGGACCTTCGGGGTGGATGTTCGAGAAAACGGTTGCTGGTGCAGTCGTGTTGGTTGTGGTGGAAATGTCTACCGTGTCCGCTTGCCTGTGTGTCTGTCTGTGTGTGTCTGTCTGTCTGTGTGTGTGTCTGTCTGTATCTCAATTGTTTAATCCTTTCGGAGTGTTGAGGATGGCCACGAAACATCTCACACATGTATGCGAACAGCAAGTGAAGCTTCTAAGATACACTTCTCAAGGTCTTAAAGAAGAAGAAAAAAAACCCTGCCCCCCCCCCCCCCCCCCCCCCCCCCACACCCCCCCAAAATAGAAGTTTAATCTGTATTTTGTATTTGTCACAAGTTGTTCCAGAAATCTGTCAATAAACCCACCATTCCTCTCTCTTCTCTCTTTCACTATGTCTGTTTCTCTCTATATCTGTCTGTGTACCGGTCAGTCTGACAGAGAATGTCTCCATAACAACACGTGTTTTTCACCTTTCGTTCAACAAAGAAGAAGACGAAAGACGACGACGACGACGACGACCTTCAGAGCTCAGATCTCAAAACGTTTTTTATTATTCAAGGAAGAAGAAGAAGAAATTGACAGCCAGAAATAACCCCAGTCATAAGGAAAAAAAAAAGGAAAAAAAACATGGTCAAACAGGCTTTACAAGACCTAACTCCCCGCCCAGACACCAACTCCCACCCCCTTCCACCTCCCCGAACCTCCCCCCTCCACTCTCCTCTCCCCCTGTTCACCCTCCTCCCTCTTCCCCCTTGCCCCCTACCCTCTCCCCCCACCTAATGTAACAGGCCATAGTGTCATGATTGTGAGTGGCTAGCTGAAGCATTATTGACGGGTAATTAGGTCCGATCGATGTAGTTTCCTGGCCCCCTTTTTTTTTCTCTCTCTCCTGTCGTTTTGTTTGTTCTGGTTTTCGTTTTCCGGGCAAAGACCTTTTGTGAGTGTGTAGACATTCTGGCTTTGATCCTCTGTGTGTGTGTGTGTGTGTGTGTGTGTGTGTGTGTGTGTGTGTGTGTGTGATGTGATTGCATGTGTGTCCGTTTGCGTGCACTCCATGTTTTTCAAGTTGCGAGTCGGTGTTCGTTCTATGCGGTTTGTGTTAACCGAGTGTTAATTTTTATATGTTCGTTTTTGGATTTATGAGGTAGGGGATGGGGGGGGGTATGGTATCAGTCAGCACATGGCTATCATAGCAGTCGACACACAGGTATATCAATAGTCAACAGACAGGTATACCAACAATCAACACACAGAGGCATACCAACAATTAACACACACACACACACACACACACACACACACACACACACACACACTCACGTAAACACACACACGTAAACACACGCACACAGACATCACAATGGACAGGCAGAGAGAGAGAGAGAGAGACGGAGACAAACTCCAGACCTGTATTTTTTTTCCCCACCCCACTGTCTGTCAGTACAAACAAAATACAAACGTTGAGGTGAGACATTGTTTGCTGAATAAAACTTTGATTTTCAAGTTGTATTGGTTGGTTTGTATGTTTGTTGGTTAGTTGGATTAAGTTGGGTTAGTTCGTCAGTTAGGCAGTTTGTTTCGTTGATACTTTAGTTTTCTTCGGTATTTTACTAATAGTGTTGGTATACCTGTCTGTTGGCTATTATTATTATTATTATACACCTGTGTGTTGACTGATCATCACACCTGTGGGTGCGTGCAGGTAAAACGGCTGCTGCCTGGCGGGGTGTGCGCGGGGACCCCAGGCCTTCACGAGGGGGACCGCCTGTTGGAGTGTAACGGCCACAGCCTGCAGGGGCTGACCCAGGCCCGCTGTCTGCACATCCTCAAGGACGCCGGACCACGCGTCACCTTGACCCTGCTGCACGAGCAGGACGACGCGCGGGGAGCGCGTGACGGCGAGGTCAAGGTCAAGGCCACGCCCACCACCACCACCACCACCACCTCTCCCCGCCGCCCTCGGTTGGAGGCGAAAGCAGGGCAGAGGAGTGGGATTGTGGGAGAAGCAAAGCGAGGGGTACCCGGTGTGGAAACCCACGGAAAGAGACCTGCAGTGCAGGACCAGACAGACACAGGTGCTGACAAGAGCGGGGAATCCTCGGTAAACGGTTCCTCCCCGCTGTCTTCCCCGTTGAAAACTTCCCCCCGGTCCGACCCCCACACCAGGAATTCCGAACCCCGGACAGTTTCAGACCGGTCAAAGAATGGCACAGTGAGTGACGACAACGCCTCGTCCTCAGCCTCGTCCCGCCAGAAGAGAACGCCGCCTCGCGCGTCACGTGCCCGAGGCATGTCCAACCCTTTCCTGGACCCGGACCCTCCTCAGGCCGAGGGCGGGGGCCAGGCCGGGGAGGACGGGGTGGAGCAGCGCCGCCTGTCGGCTCTGAACCCCAACAACCCTTTCTACTCCGACGTGGTGTTTGGGGGCAGCGGGGCGGGGTCTCAGCCGTCGGGTGTACCCAGCTCCAACCCCTTCTACGCTGACGTGGTGCTGGGCGGTGATGAGGAAGGAGTGTGTGTCCCCCCTCCACTAGGGTCCTTCTCCGGTGTTGAGCACGTGGTGGGTGAGGGTGGTGGGGAGGAGGGGGTGGTGGTGATGGAGGAGGACGTGCTACTGGAGCTAGGAGGTGGGGAGGGGGGTGAGGAGGAGAGACCCCCCACCACCTTCACCGGCATGACCGGGGCCGTGGACCTGTTGGGCGGACTGTCCGGGGAATCTGACGACGTCGTCGGCGGCAGCGGTGGTGGTGGGATCCCGCCCCCCGCGGAGTTCTCCGACCTGGGCGGGCTGCCCGTGCTGCAGCCACAGACTGTCCACAGTCCTGCTGCCACCAGCGACGATCTGGTGAACCTGGGGGAGTTTGCCACGAGTGCCACGAGCCACGTGTCCCCGGCCGGCGAGGAAGCCTCGGAGGGGGGGGGAAAGACTCAGTCTGGATCCAGCTCCTCTGGTTTTGACTTTCTGCTGGACGCCGGAGAATCCAGACAGACGGGTCCTTCCTTGCTGATGGACATTACGGAGGAGGAACAGGAATCCTCCTCCTCCTCCTCCTACATCCATGCTCCCTCTCCCGCTCCTGTTCTCCCCCCGTCTCCCCCAGACGCCGCCCTGTCTCCTCAAGTTCCCTCAGTGG
>NC_134897.1:13102714-13105214 GCF_041734735.1 Babylonia areolata | reverse complement strand
GACACACACACACACACACACACACACACACACACACAAATACACACACACACACACACACACACACACACACACACAAATACACACACACACACACACACACACACACACACACACACACACACACACAAATACACACACACACAAATACACACACACACACACACACACACACACACACACACACACACACACACACACACACACATAGACATGAATGCGCGTTCTCTTTTTTTCTTTTTTTTTTTTTTAATGTCCGTCAGTGCTGTTTTATAGATTAAGGGCTACATCAACATAGTGGGGCCATTTTGCGATCCGGTGGAATGTCTTCTTGTGTCTGACAAACAGCACTTGCTTGGAGATGCCGGTGAAAGGGAAGCATGTTAATGTGGTGGGGCCCCATTCCATCATCTTGCCGAGCAAAGGAAGAGTTATCTCCCTCCCGGCAAATCATCCCCCTTCTCCAGTCGCCGGCCGTGTTGGTTTTGGCCCACGTGCCGGCGGATTACCCGGATGTCCGAAAGGGGAAGTCACTCCAAGTGACAGTTTGTTTTGACTTGTCTGATCTTGGTGCAGTTTTTCCTTGTTGACCTGACCTCCGTGGTGATGGCTGTCTGGCCTTGATGGTCAGTACTGGACAGCAGTGAAGATGATAATAATAATAATAATGGATACTTATATAGCACACTATCCAGAAATCTGCTCTAGGTGCTTTACAAAAACGCTTTGTTAACATAAAACATTACATCTATGTTACATGCACACACCAAAATATGACTACACACACACACACACACACACACACACACACACACACACACACACACTGCATACATACATTTTAACAATACATGTGTATCTAACAGCTACCCTAACACATACGCACACATAGGCAGGCACAAACTTACATAAACGCACGCACACACAATACACATTCATATACATGCATGTAGTTATGTACACATACATATGTATACATACATAGTCAAGCACAGCTAAGATTGTACAGTGTGGGTGGCTGTGAAAGAACGCGAGGGGCTTTTGATCGTTCACGAACAGGTGAAGGAAGGTGTGCAGGCACACTGCAGAGTGGACCAGTCATGCTGGAAGGAACGTTGTAAAACTGAAACTGCTCTTACGCCCTCGACTGAAAACGGAGTACGGCTGCCTACAGGGCGGGGGGTGAAAACGGTCATACACGTAATAAAAGCTCACTCGTGTACATAGTACGAGTGAACGTGGGAGTTGCAACCCACGAACGAAGATGAAGAAGAACTGTTTTTGCCCGAGAAAGGTGTCATGTTTGTTTGAGAAACTGAAGGGGCAATGCTTTAAAACTCCTGTCATGTTTTTGGCCTTCATCGGCCGGTTTTGTTGTTGTTTTTGATGGTCGAGCTTTTTTGTTTTCCTTTTTAATTTTAACAATATGTTGTATTTTATGATGTTGGTGTTGTTGTTTGTCGTTGATTTTCTTTTTGCTCTTAGCAATGTGTCAGTTTCGCTGTAAACCGTCGTTATTCTTTTGCTCGTGCATTGTCCCCCTTGCCAAAGGATAGTATTGTCAATGGCAATAAAACAGTGTCTGTGTCCGTCCCCCTCTCTCTCTCACTCACTCTCACTCTCTCTCTCTGTCCCCTCCCCTCCACCCCCGCTCTCTTTCTCTTTCCTCTCTCTCTCTCTCTCTCTCTCTCTCTCTCTCTCTCTCTCTCTGTCCCGTCTCCTCTCTCACTCTGTCTTTCTCTTTCTCTTCCCTCTCTCTGTCCCCTCCTCTCTCTCACCCTCTGTCTCTCCCTCTCTCTCTCTTTCTCAATCTCGCTCTCTCTCTCTCTCTCTCACTCTCTCTCTTTCTCTCTGTATGTCTCTCACGCTTCTCTCTGTTTCTCTTCTATACTCTCTCTCTCTCCCCTCACCCCCCCCCCCAACCTCTCTCTCTCTCTCTCTCTCTCTCTCTCTCTCTCTCTCTCTCTCTCCCCCCCTTTGTAAAGATAAGTGCATGCATGTAATTTTACGATAAACACGCATTTGCGTCAGTTTGTTACGTTTATATACATTGGGTGCGCTTTTCAAGAGCGACACATAGAATGTTACCTTTACTAGAACGTAACTTACCTGGCTGTAAGTCCGTACCGTACACAGGACAACAGACTACGACGGCAACCTGTACAAGAAGGCCTCAGGTAAACCTACACCCAGGGAAGGCGAAGGTAATCTTATTAGGACCTGAACTCCTGTTTCCAGACCACTTGCTTTGAAAAAGGGGACATGGTTTACCGACTCCACCTGTTCGTGTGGGAAGAAAAGACACTTTTGGGGCGGGGCGGAAAACTCATCATGAAACGATATGGTCATACCCTCCCTCCCTCTCTGTCCCTCCCTCCCTCCCTCACATCACTCCCTCCAACAACTCTTGTATCATCTTCTTTCGCGTGTGAGAAACAGGTGCAAGGTGCGCCAAGGGTCTCGCCCATGTCAGATTTGCCTCCCAGGAAAACTTTTTTTC
>NC_134897.1:13082714-13097714 GCF_041734735.1 Babylonia areolata | reverse complement strand
GTGTGTGTGTGTGTGTGTGTGTGTGTGTGTGTGTGTGTGTGTGTGTGCTGTGTGTGTGTTTTTTCACTCGTCAGTGAGACAGGTACTTAGAGCGAAGTACTGAGCAAAATCATTTTAATATCTCTCCACCTTTGTCTCCTCACAGACAACTGTCTCTCTTTCTCTCTCTCTTTCTCTCTGTCTCTCTCTCTCTCTCTCTCTCTGTCCCTCCTCTGTCTCTCTCTCCATCTGTCTCTCTCTCTCTCTAACGTTCTGTCTGTCTCTCTCTGTCTGTCTCTCTGTCTGTCCCTCTCTCTCTCTCTCTGTCCCTCCTCTGTCTCTCTCCATCTGTCTCTCTCTCTCTCTCTAACGTTCTGTCTCTCTGTCTGTCTGTCTCTCTATGTCTGTCTGTCTGTCTGTCTGTCTGTCTCTCTCTCTCTCTCTCTCTCTCTCTCTCTCTCTCGCAGACCCGGTGGCTCTTGTCTATGTTTTATACCCAAAACACGTACCCCCGAAAAATGCGTGGTTGAAAGTTTATACTTTGGCAGGTCAGTCATGGCTGAGTGGTATAAGAATTTCGCGCTGTGCACTGCTGGTGGTGGTTGGATTACGATCGTTTTACGGCTTCCAACACGGCGGCTTTGGGTCTTTCCTTCTGTCGTCCTGAGTTTTAGGTTGAGCTAGGTGTTTGGAGCGTCAGTGCTGAGGATGTCATAGCGACTGTTTTGTAGCCGTCGTGAAGACGGTTAGTTGGTTCATTGCATCGCCGGCGTGTTAATGAAGGAGTGTGTGTGTGTGTTGTGGTTATTGTTGTTGTTTTAATCTTCAGGAAGGCGACTGTTGGGTTCAGTGGAGGTTTGTGGGTTTTTGTTTGTTTGTTTTTTGGTGTGGGTTTGTTTTTGTATTTTTTGTTTTTGTTTTTTTCCAGTGTTGATGTGTTTGGTAGTTCTGCGCGATTCAAGGACAAATTCTTGTGGCTCAGTGGGGTGGGGTTTTCGTGGAATTTGTCAGGGTAAACGTTTGTGGTAGTTGTTGGTTTGTTCGGTTTGTTTTGTCACGGTTTCTTTTTGTCTGTATGTGTATCAGTGTGTGTGTGTGTGTGTGTGTGTGTGTGTGTGTGTGTGTGTGTGTGTGTGTGTGTGTGTGCATGATGGTGTGTTTGCATGTGCATCAGTTGTTGTGTTCCGTTTGTGTTGGTGCATTGGATGTTCCTTCTGCTACTTTTTTTTCTCATTTTTTTTCTTTTTTTGTTTGGTCTCCATTTTTCTGTTTTGCTCTTGTGTGTGTGTGTGTGTGTGTGTGTGTGTGTGTGTGTGTGTGTGTGTGTGTGTGTGTGTGTATCTGTGTCTGTGTCTGTATGTGTGTGTGTGTGTGTGTATGTGTGTGTGTGTGTGTGTGTGTGTGTGTGTGCCTGACTCTCAGTATCTGTGTCTTTCTTTCTTTAATTTAACATCTTTTCACTATGAGTGATATTAGATGTGTGTGTGAGTGAGTGTGTGTGTGTGTGTGTGTGTGTGTGTGTGTGTGTGTGTGCACCCAGGTCTTCTGTCGGCTTATGGTCTGTTCCTCTGTTGAAGCGTCTCGAGCGACGCAGCAACTTGAACCATCTCTGTATTTCTGGTCACACAATCAGCACAACAGCGATGATCGATCCGAATTAATTTTTGATCTTGTAGTTTGCGTCAGCTTGTAGCGGGATGGACTGACGATGATCTGTGTGGTCTGTCTGTGTCTGGGCCGTGTTGTGTTCGGGGAATATGGTCTGTTTTGTGTTGTGTTGTATTGTACTGTGCTGCATTGCATTGTATTGTACTGTATTGTGTTGTATTGTATTGTACTGTATTGTGTTGTATTGTATTGTACTGTATTGTGTTGTATTGTATTGTACTGTATTGTGTTGTATTGTATTGTACTGTATTGTGTTGTATTGTATTGTACTGTATTGTGTTGTATTGTATTGTACTGTATTGTGTTGTATTGTACTGCATTGCATTGTATTGTATTGTATTGTATTGTACTGTGTTGTGTTGTGTTGTATTGCATTGCATTGCATTGTACTGTATTGTGTTGTATTGTACTGTACTACGTTGTATTGTATTGTGTTGTATTGTATTGTACTGTACTGCATTGTATTGTATTGCATTGCTTTGTATTGTACTGCATTGCATTGTATTGTACTGTATTGTGTTGTATTGTATTGTACTGTACTATACTGCATTGTATTGTACTGTATTGCATTGTATTGTAATGTATTGCACTGTATCGTATCCGTCGTATTGTATTGCATTGCATTGTTTTATAGTATATTGTATCGTGTTGTATTTCATTGTATACTGTATTGTATTTGTGTCGTATCATATTGTATGGTTTTGCATTATATTTCTTTTGTGTCGTATTGTATTGACATGCATGATATTTCTACTGTATCGTATCGTATTGCATTGTACTGTACTGTGTTGTACTGCATTCTGTTGCATCTCATTACATTGTATCATATTCTATTGTATTGCACTGTATTGTACTTGTATTGCGCTGCCGTATAGTATTGTATTGTATTGTATTCATATGATGCGCTGTGTTGCACTGTATTACCCTATATCGTGTTGCAATGCATTGTGCTGTGTTGCGTTGCGTTGCTTTGCAATACAATGCATTGCATCACTGCTTGTCACAGCAGATTTCTCTGTGTGAAACTCAGGAGTGCTTTCTATAGGCAGTCGGAGCGCATCAGTCGCCACGATGCAGCCACGCCACCTTTTTTTTCTTCTTCTTCTGCCTGCGCTTGTCTGTCTTTGACTACCGTGTTGGGTTGTTGTTGTTTTTTGTCTACAGACTTTTGCCACCCTGTTGTTGCCGTGGGTTCTTTTACGTGCGCTAAAAAGCATGCTGCAACACAGTGGCACCCACCCGGCAACACCTGTTAACAATCCCGAAAGCCAGCGCCGTCCGTCCGTCCTCTTTCTCTCTTTAGTACCTCACACATAGCACGCTATTCCCAACACATGTTCCCACGCGTTCCACGCACTGTCTACACCCCACCCCCACCCCCACCCCTCCCCTTCTCCCACGTCCCTCTCCCCCTGTTCCCCCCCCCCCCATCCCCACCCTTCCCCCTCATTCCGACATAGACCTTATAACTCCTGACTGCATTTCCAGCACACGTTGGGACGGATACCTCGCGACCTATACACACACAGAAGGAAATTGTCAACAGAAACAACCATGAATTCATTACACACACACACACACGAGAGCAAGCGCACTTTCCAATGCATTCACAGGCGTGCGCGCGCGCGTTTACACACACACACACACACACACACACACACACACACACACACACACACACACCGCGCACACATGCGCACACACGAACGCACACACAAACGCACATCAAGTTGTCAGGCATGTGTGCCCATGCACACACAGAGCCACACGCATGGACTGGATGCACGCGCGAGCATACTCTCTCTCACACACACACACACACACACACACACACACACACACACACACACACACACACACACACACACACGTGTGTGTGTGTGTGTAGAGGGATAGAGAAGGAGAGGGGAGAGGGAGAGTAGAGAGAGAGTGGGAGAGGAGACATTGACATTGACACCCAAAGTCATTTTTTCATTCAAGGAAAATGAATAAGCACACAATCCTACCCCTTTAAAAAAAAAGAAAAAAAGATGAATAAAGAAAAAGAAGAAATCAGTTGTGCGAATACAAATGAAAGGAAGAAAAATAACAAAATACACATGAAATGGTAAACAGAGAGAGAGAGGGAGAGAGACAGACAGACAGAGAGAGGGAGAGAGAGACAGAGAGAAAGAGAGGGAGACAGAGACAGAGAGAAAGAGAGGGAGAGAGACATGTCAAGACAAGAACACCGTGGCACTGAACGGTATAATATATATGCGCACATCTGTACACACAAAAGCTTCCCATCTGAACGGCACAGGGCCGCTATGCCCGTACACACTGAAGAGGGCGACAGGTCCCGCCTGTATGTCTTGAGTACATGCCGACACACATAGATGTTGATTTATACCTACATGTACACACATGTATACTCACATCTGTCTGTCTGTCTGTCTGTCTGTCTCTCTGTCTGTCTGTCTGTCTGTCTGTCTGTCTGTCTGTCTCTCCCTCCCTCTCTCTCTCTCTCTCTGTTTGCCATGTTGTGTACAGTTTCTTATTTTTCTTCCGTATTTTCACACACACACACACACATACTCTGTGTGTGTGTGTGTGTGTGTGTGTGTGTGTGTGTGTGTGTGTGTGTGTGTGTGTGTGTGTGTGTGTCTGTCTCTCTCTGTGCCACGCTGTGTACAGTTGTTTTTTTTTCCCCGTATTTTTTCGCACACACACACACACACTCTCTCTCTCTCTCTCTCTCATTCTCTCTCTCTGTCTCTCTGTTTCTCTCTCTCTCCCCCCCCTCTCTCTCTCTCTCTTTCTTTCACACACACACACACGTAAGCACACATACACACACACACGTAAGCACACACAAACACACACACACATACAAGGCCCGTGACAATTCTTCCGAGTAGAGCCATTTGTCATACCTTTGTTCACCTGTTTGGCTTTCAGTAATCCGCAGGTAATCCCTACGGTCGTGCATACTACTTACAGTACCTGTGTGTTCGGGATCCTGTTCGTGTGGGGTGTGTTCGGAGGGGGATGGGGGGTGGGGTGAGGGCCTAAAGTTGTGCAGGTTTGGGTACTGGTAATATTTGTGGTGATAGCGGTGCTGGGGTGATTGTGGTAACTGGATTATCATGAAATTAATGTTGTAGTCTCTTTTTTTGGGGGGGGGGGGGAGGGGGGGGGGAAGGGTTTTTGTTTGATTTGGTTTGGTTTCTGTTTCATCATATTCACTTCTTCCTCATGTATCCATGTCTTCTTCTTCCTCCTCCTTCTCCTCCTCCTCTTTTTTTCTTTCCCTGCCGTCAACTTCTGCTTGTTATCCACATCCTCTCTTCTTCCTATCCTCTTCTTTTTCGTCTTCCTGCTCCTCCCCCTCCTCCTCCTCCTTCTGTCTTCTTCTTCCCTTCCTTCCTTCTTCCCTTCCTTCCTTCTTTCCTTCCTTCATTCTTTCCTTTCTTTCTTCTTCTCCTTCTTCTTCTTCATCTTTCCTTCACAAACTTGAGCCATGTAAAAGAAAAAGAAAAAAACGGTTTCAGGACAGTGTTAAAGCTGTATAATTCGTGTGGATTTCCGATCCGGAGAGAGAGAATAAATCACGTGGAGACAACAGCAAATACAGAAACTGATCAGGTCGTTTAGTTTGTTGTCGGGTGTGTGGTGGTTATGTACATTGCAGGTCTGTGTACTTGTCTTTGGTATGGGAGATATGCTTTAAATCATTCAGTGTCCTTTTAATCAGAAAGGAATGGTTCGGTGTGACGGACAGAAGTGGTGGTGCATACTTGAACGGCCAGGGGGGGGGAGAAAGAAGTTGTATTTTTTTTTTTACTCATTGTCACAGCAGATTTCCCTGTGTGTGGAGTTCGGGCTGCTCTCCCGGCGCCGCGGAGAGAGCGCGTCGATACAGTGAGAGAGCAGCCACCCAAGGAATGCTGTTGTGTGTTATTGATGTATCGCGGTGTTTGAGTTTTCGAAGTAAAGGTTGGTTTTAGTGGTGGTGGTGGTGTTGTTGTCGTATCGTTGTCGGTGTTGTTTTTATGATGATATTAGCTTTGTTTGGTTTTATTTTCTCTGTTTTCGTTGTCGTCGTCGTCCTCGTCCTCCTCCTTTCTTCTTCTCCTCCCCCTCCTCCTTCTTCTTCTCCTCCTCCTCCTCCCTCTTCTTCTTTTTCTCTTCCTCCTCCTTCTCCTCCTTTTTCTTCTTCTTCTCCTCCTCCTCCTCCTTCTTCTCCTCCTCCTCCTCCTCCTTCTCCTCCTCCTCCTCTTCCCCCTCCTCCTCGTCCTCCTCCTTCGTCTTCTCCTCCTCCTTCTCCCTCTCCTCCCCCTCCCCTCCTCCTCCTTCTTCTCCTCCTCCTCCTCTTCCTCCACCTCCCTCTTCTCCTTTTTCTCCTCCTCCTCCTTCTTCTCCTCCTCCTTCTTCTTCCCCCTCTTCTCCTTTTCATTCCTTTCTTCCTCCTTCTCCTTTTTCTTTTTTTCCCTCCTCCTCCTCCTCCATCTTCTTTTTCTTTTCTCCTCTACCTCCTCCTCCTCCCCTTTCTTCTTCTTCTTCTTCCTTTTCCTCCTCTTCCTCCTCCTCTTCCTCCTCCTGCTCCTGCTCCTCCTCCTCCTTCCTTTCTTCCTCCTCCTTCCCCTCCTCCTCTTTCTCCGTGGCGAGCTTCGTACTGTGTACCCCAGTGGACCCGCCACCTGTGATACTGCCCAGTGGTCATTGTGATCGGCTTTTTGCCTTCCACTAATCCCCGCGTAATCCCTGGCCAGCTTGCCACTTGAGTGACCCCTGATTAGGGTGCTTGCTGATGTGGTGGCTAGCGGGGTTTGTGGCCCGTTGTGTTTCGTCTTCTTCTTGTTCTTGTTCTTCCATGGCCGTCTCTTCGCCTTCTTGTTGTTCTTGTTGTTGTTGTTCTTCTTCTTCTTCTTTTATTTCGTCGTCGTCGTCGTCTTTTTCTTCTACTTCTTCTTCTTCTTCACCATCCTCCTTTTCCTCCTCCTCCACTTGCTCCTCTTCCTCCCCTCCTCTTCCTCTTTCACTCCTCCTCCCCCACCTCCACCTCCTCCTCTTCCTCCTCCTCCTCCACCTACTCCTCTTCCTCCTCCTCCTCACTCTTTCGCTCTTCCTCCTCCTCTTCCCCTTTCACTCCTACTCCTCCTCCTCACCCTCCTCTTCCGCCTCCTCCACCTCCACCTCCTCCTCACTCTTTCACTCTTCTTCCTCCTCCTCCTCCCCCTCCTCCTCCTCCTCCACCTCCTCCTCACTCTTTCACTCCTCCACCCCCTCCTCCTCCTCCTCACTCTTTCACTCTTCCTCCTCCTCCTTCCTCTTCCTCCTCCTCCTCACTCTTTCACTCTTTCTCCTCCTCCACCTCCTCCTCACTCTTTCACTCCTCCTCCTCCACCTCCTCCTCACTCTTTCACTCCTACTCCTCCTCCTCCTCCACCCTCCTCTTCTTCCTCCTCTTCCACCACCTCCTCCATCTCTTTCTCCACCTCCTCCCCATTCTTCTTCTTCTTCGTCGTCTTTTTTTTTTCTTCTTCTTCTTCCCCCTGCTCTTCCCTTCCTACTCTCCATTTTCTTCCTCCTATTCCTCCTTTTCCTTCTTTTGGTGTAGGTCGTGCTTGCGTTGTTGTTTTATGTACTCAGTCCACTTCTGTGACCACCGTTGCCACCACTGTGAACACTTCAACAAGCACTTTTTTTTTTCTTGTTCTCCCTCTCGCATTTCCCCTTCAGCCCCGAATGGAAACGGAGCCTCTGCGGTCGGCTGGGCGAAAAACGACACGATCTGATTTTCCATTTGTCTTCTGTTCCTGATCCTCCTGCTTTTCCTCCTCTTCCCCCTCCTCCTGAACCTCCTTCTCCTCCTCTTCCTCCTCCTCTCCCTCTCCCCTCCTCCTCTTCCCCCTCCTCCTGAACCTCCTTCTCCTCCTCTTCCTCCTCCTCTCCCTCTCCCCTCCTCATCTTCCTCCTCCTTTTCTCTTTCTCCTTCTTCCTCCTCCCTCCTCTTCTTCCTCCTTCTCTTCCTCTTCCTACTCCCCTCCTCCTCCTCCTCCTGTTCCTCGTCGTCCTTTCCCCCTCCCCTCCCCTCCTTCACCTCTCCTCCTCATCATCATCCTTCCTCCTCCTCCTCCTCCTCTTCATCCTCCTCTTCCTCCTTTTTTTTCTTTCTTTGTTCTCTGTGTTTGTTTTGTTTTCTGTGGGGCTATGTTGGATTTTGCAAGTGTTGAAAAGGCCTTGTAGCCATTCAGTGAGATGTTCAATAGATATCTCCCGGAATTTAAAAAGGAAAAGGAGATGATAGATGAATTAAGAATCAGTCCTTCAAGCCGTCACTACCCGGTACAATAAAAATGACCATGTTCGGAGAGAATGGATAACTTTTATGAGGATGGCGTGACTCAGGATTAGCGCCCACAGCGGCTGTGTGTGTGTGTGTGTGTGTGTGTGTGTGTGTGTGTGTTGTCTGTCTGTCTGTCTGTCTGTGTCTGTGTGTGTGTGTGTGTGTGTGTGTGTGTGTGTGTGTGTGTGTCTGTCTGTCTGTGTGTGTCTGTGTGTCTCTCTGTGTGTGTGCGTGTGTGTTTGTGTTTGTGTGTGTGTATGTGTGTGTGTGTGGGTGGGTGTGTGTGTGTGTTGTGCATGTCGTGATGGGGCAGATTTTCAGATCATCTTCCTGATAGGACACTGACACTTTTATTGTTTTCATACAGCGGCATCTTTTCAAGCCTCACACAACAGCCCTTGAATGTTTATGCTCTGTCTCTCTGTCTGTCTCTCTGTCTGTCTGTCTGTCTCTCTGTCTCTGTCTCTGTCTCTCTCTCTCTCTCTCTCTCTCTCTCTCTCTGCGAAATACGCTTTCTCACCAACACACTCGTTCACCCAGCACATACTCCATCACACACACGCGCACGAACGCACGGACGGACGCACGCACGGACGCACGCACGCGCGCACACACACACACACACACACACACACACACACACACACACTCAACACACAAACACGCTCACGCACACATACACATACTCGTATACACACACGTACCCACGCACGCACACACACACACACACACACACACACACACACACACACACACACACACACACACACACACACAGAGAACACTGAACAGTGAAATGTTTAATGTCATTAGCTGTAAAGCTCTAGTGACATGGTAGGTACAAATCAGAAGAAAAATGGTGCAAAACAAATAAAATGGAACAGAAAGGAGAACGTAACCAAAGTAAACTAAACTACTAAGGGATAAGCGGCACTTTGGTATTTTGTCGTTTGCTTTAAATGTCCATGTGGCAGGCGGGTACTGTGCCTTTTTTTCCCCAGTCGTTCGTCTCTAAGGTTTGAACAGTACACAGGAAAAAAAGTACATATTATAATCCGAATAATAATTATCTAAGCATGTGACATTGACACACATCATATCAATACGAACACATAACAAAATACATGTGAAACATATAACACATCAGAACAATACATTGTCGAAATTGACCATCCAAATGTAACCCTTCCTTTTATCTATGCCTAGAGAGAGAGAGAGAGAGAGAGAGAGAGAGAGAGAGAGAGAGAGAGAACCACTTAACGAAAAGTTACATAAATATTAACCCACTTCACAGTTACTGTCACCAGGGAAAACGGGACTCAGTTACACACACACACACACACACACACACACACACAACACAAACACAAACACAAACACACGCACACACACACACACACACAAACACAAACACACACACACACACACAACACAACACAACACAACACACGCACACACACGCACACACACACACAAACACACACACAAAACAACACAACACACAAACACACACACACACACAACACAACACAACACACAAAACACACACACACACACACACACACACACACCACAACACAACACAACACAACACACAAACACACACACACACACACCACAACACAACACAACACAACACAACACACAAACACACACACACACACCACAACACACAACACACACACACACACACACACACACACACACACACACACACACACACACCACACACACACACACACACACACACACACACACACACACACACACAGAGCAGATTATAAAACATCACTGAAACTCCGCGCGAAGGCGAGAAGTAAAACATCAGTGGGGTTACACACCACACACATCCATTCTGTGTGGGCGAGAACAATTGGTGGCAGCTTATATGTGCTGTAAGCCTGTTTTAAGGTCGTTACCTTGTTTTCTAGAAACAAAAAACACGAAAAAAAAAAAAAAAAAAAAAAAAAAAAGCTCTGGTAGGAAGCAGGATCCATATGTAAGCCCCCCCCCCCCCCCCCCCCGCCCCTTAAATAGTTCTAACGGTTCTGGGCCGACTAATGCATTCTACCGTCTGTCGTTTTCTTTGGTTTGCGTGTTTTGTACCAAAAGGAATGCTGACTTCTTGTGTGTGTTGTTGGCTTTTAGAAGGACGTGGGTTTTGTTTGTGAAACCTTGTGCATTCATTGAAGGTGAGTCGTGTGTGTGTGTGTGTGTGTGTGTGTGTGTGTGTGTGTGTGTGTGTGTGTGTGTGTGTGTGTGCGTGTGTGTGTGTGTGTGTGTGTGTGTGTGTTGTTATTGTTGAAAAATGTTTGTGGTGGATAGATTTGCATAAATTTGCATTCCAAATGACAATAGGCGCTTTGTGTATGATCTTTGTTGGACGGAGGTCAGTTTTGGGGATGTTGAGGTGTACTGTTTCTTTACTTAGCAAGGATGTGTGTGTGTGTGTGTGTGTGTGTGTGTGTGTGTGTGTGTGTGTGAATTGGCGCGCTTGCATATGCGGCCACGTTTATGCACGTCTGTCTCTCTCTCTCGTCACTCTTTCTGTCTGTCTGTCTGTCTCTCTCTCTCTCTCTCTTTCGCTCTCTCTCTCTCTCTTCCTCTCCCTCCCTCTCTCCTTAACCCTCCCTCCCCCCTCCTCTCTCTCTCTCTCCCTCTTTCTCTCTCTCTCTCTTGTCTTTCTCTGTGTCTTTCTCTCTCTCTCTCTGTCTCTCTCGGTGCCTCTCTCTCTCTCTTTCTCTATCTTCCCATGTCCCCCTCTCTCTCACCCTCTCTCTTCATCACCATCGCCCTCTCCCTCTCTCTCCCTCTCTCTTCCGCACCCTCCATCCCTCTCCTCTCCCCCTCTTTTCCTCCTCCTCCTTCCTTCCCCCTTCTCTCTCCACATCTCACTATCTCTATCTTCATCGCTCTCTCTCTATCTGTGTTCACGGAAGCGTAGCAATTGCGCATGGAAGCGCAGGTGAAGAAAGAACGTGTGATGTGGACAGTGCAGCGTGCAGTGCATCAACAATGAGTGACACCCCCCCCCCCCCCCCTCAGCATCCTGCACCCCGGGGGTTTTCATTGCCATGACGGGCGCAGTAGCCGAATGGTTAAAGCGTTGGACTTTCAGTCTGAGGGTCCGGGGTTCAAATCACGGTGACAGCGCCTGGTGGGTAAAGGGTGGAGATTTTTTTTTTTTACCGATCTCCCAGGTCAACAAAATGTGCAGACCTGCTAGTGCCTGAACCCCCTTCGTGTGTATACGCACGCATAAGATCAAATACGCACGTTAAAGATCCTGTCGTCCATGTCGGCGTTCGGTGAGTTGTGGAAACAAGAACATACCCAGCATGCACACCCCCGAAAACGGAGTATGGCTGCCTACATGGCGGGGTAAATAAACGAAACGGTCATACACGTAACATGTTACATATTTGTCTGAGTGTTTACGTGTGTGCCTGAAATCTGATTGAATGGCACAGGAAACGAGTGATGAGCGCCCAGTGGCAGTTGTCAGTCGGCTCTACCCAGGTAGGCAGCCTGTTGTGCAAAATACCCCGTGTATGTAAAGCGCTTAGAGCTTGGTCTCCGACCGAGGATAGGCGCTATATAAGTATCCATATCAATCACTCAATCAATCAAACCATGTGTATAATGTATATATTATTGACTTCCCCCAGCCCTGTCCCTCCCTCTCTCTGTGTCTCTTTCTGTCTGTCTCTGTCTCTCTCCCCTCTCTCTCTCTCCCCCCTCTATCTACTCCCTCTCTCTCTCTATCTCTCTCTCTGTATGCGTCTTGCTCTATCTGTATTTATCTCTTTATATCTCTCTGTGTGTCTCTGTCTCTGCCTCCTCAATCTCTCTCTATCTCTTCCTCCCCCCCCCCTCTCTCTCTCCCTCCCTCTATCTCCCGTTCTCTCTCCACCCCTCTCTCTATCTCTTTCAGTTCCTCCTTCTCCATCATTCTCTTTCTTCTCCAACCCCCCTCCACCCTCTCGCCACACATGTCAACAGAGCATGCATGGAACTGCGACACCTTCGACATGCAAAAGACCGCCTGTCATGGTATGTTACTGGAGGATTTTGGCCGGGGAGAGGTCTGTGGAGGGGGCTGGTGGGGGGTGGGGGAGAATGTGTGTGTGTGGGGGGGGGGTGAGGTGTTGGGGGTTCGATATGATTTAGAACTATTTTCTGCATCACTGAGCTACGGAGGGACTGGGGACAGAGAGACAGAGACAGAGATACCGACACAGTCACACACACATACTATTTATCCATTTGTGTCTCTGTCTGTCTCTCTCTCTCTCTCTCTCTCTCTCTCTCTCTCTCTTTCTCCCCCCCACCTCTCTCCTCTCCCTCGCACCCCACAGGCCAACAGAGCAGGGAACTTCAAACATGTTGACAGATAGATGACCACCTGTCATGGTATGTTATTGTAGGATGTAGGTCATGTATAGGTGTGTGTGTGTGGGGGGGGGGATATGATTCAGACTCGCTGTGAACTACTTTCTGCTTCACTGGGTTGTTAAAGAGGGAGAGAGAGAGAGTTATGGACACACACACACACACACACACACACACACACACTCTTATGTGTGTATGTGGGAAGGGGGGGGGGTCAAGAAATGGTCAACGGTTATTCCCTCGCTGTGTATGTGTGTGTAGGGGGAGGGGTTGAGGGGTTAAAACAACAGAGGTGATCCCCTTCGTTTCAGCCAGCAGTCGCTGAATAGTATCGTTCTCTGTCTGACCAAGTACTGGCCAACAGGGAACGTATGGCACACAGAGAGTGTAGCAGTAATCTGAATGTTATGATAGCACCTCCTGTACCAAATTTCAAGCAGACTGGTTCTTTTACACTGCCTTTTCGGAGCCTTCCGAAACATTCTATTTGGTGTCAAACTCCTCCTTTTGGTGTCAAAAACTGTACCATGTCAAACTGATTATTGGTGTTGTTTCGTTTCATACGGTGTTGTTGTTTTGTTGTTGTTGTTTTTAGCGCGTATTGCAGTTGCTGGTTCCAGACTCTGTTCTGAATCGTTTACCCTCGTGCATGTGAGTCTTCGAACGCCATAGTTTTAAAAACTACAGGTCGATATTATGATGATGTGACTACCAAGTTAAACCGATCTCTCAGTCAAAGAAGGCTACTCACTCGCGTATAGCTTTCGTCGGCGATCCGGCCGGCTTCTTCAGCGCAGCTGCTGGGTTGAGAACGTGCAGCTGTACGCATCGCCGTGAGCGAATTCACGACAATAATTATTATGATGTTGTTTTTTTCTTGATCTGAGAAAAAACATCTTCTTTCCTCTCTAAGTCGAATGTGAAGTTGACTGGTTTCACCGCACCGAGGGAGCAGGGTGAGTGAGAGTGGTGGTGGTGGAATGGATGACGAAGGGGTATTGTCCCTTGATCGTGGAGGTGAGTTGGGGGCCAGGGTGAGAATGGGGGTGGGTTGTGGAGGCGTGTTGAAAGCGGCGAGAAAAAAAATACTGTCACAATACTTTCGCTGATTCATGGTATACTCGAAAACTCGTGTGTATTTGGTTTGTTTAGGTTGTGTGTGTGTGTGTGTAGTGTGTGTGTGTGTGTGTGTGTGTGTGTGTGTGACAGTTGTGACATATCTGAACTCTTCTGTGACTACCTACCTAACTCACACGCACACACACACACACACACACACATGCAAAGACAAAGGCACAGACAATGGGGGTAGAAGAGATAGAAAAAGAGAAAAGAGAGACGTTTACATCACGTAGCTCGTGATGACGTAGTTGATGACACGTGTAATGACGGTGACGACGATAAACTTATCAACGTAAGCTGCGGGCAAAAGAGGGACAGACAGATGTTGCGGGGGATGCCAGTTAATGATAAGAACGACAATTAAGACGACACATAGAGGCTGACGACCAGCAGTTAGACAGTAAACTGCGGGCTTTGTAGTTTTCTGTCTTGTCTGTCTCTGTCTCTCTCTCTCTGGTCTGGCCAGACAGGAAGTAGACGCCAGCACGTGACGTGCCTGACCCCGCGTGACCCTCCCACGTGACAAGCTGTCAGCGTCCGTCACACCCACACAGACAGGTCACTCACTTCCATCACCCCGAGGTCAGGCACTCATGTGGCCTCATGAATATTCATGGCACGCACCTCTGTGTGGAAGGGGGAGTGGGGAGCCAGGGGGGTGCAGGGGCGGGGGGGGGGGGGGGGGGTGTCAGGGCCCATCTGTCTTTGGAGTTTGTGTCTGTCAGTGTGGACCTTGCGGTGTCCGTCCTCAGTTCTTCTTCATCGATCAAGATCAGTTGGCTTCACTGATCGCTTCAAGCCACCTTGTGGGCGCTGGGTAATTTTTTTTTTTTTTTTTTTTTAAATAGGGGATTCCTTGTGTGAACTGGGTTTCTTTTTGGTCCCAGTGTGAAGTGGGTTCCGTATGTTCTCTGTGTGAATGTTGTTCCTTTGTATGTTCTCCATGTGAAGTGGGTTCCTTGTGTTCTGTAAGTGAAGTGGGTTTCTTATGATCCTTATGTGAATTAGGTTCATGTTCTCTGTGTGAAGTTTGTTCCTTTATATATGTTGTGTGTGTGAAGTGGGTTCCTCATGTTCTCTGTGTGAAGTGGGTTCCTTATGTTCTCTATGTCAAGTGGGTTCCTTGTGTACTGTATGTCAAGTGGGTTCCTTGTGTTCTTCATAAGAAGTGGGTTCCTTGTGTACTCTGTGTGAAGTTTGTTCCTTTGTATGTTCTCTTTGTTATGTAGGTTCCGTATGTTCTCTGTGTAAAGTTTGTTCCTTTGTATGTTCTTCACGTGAGGAGGGTTCCTTATGATCCCTATGTGAATTAGGTTCCTTATGTGCGCTGTGTGAAGTTTGTTCCTTTGTATGTTCTCTTTGTTAAGCAGGTTCCTTATGTTCCTTGTGTGAACTTTGTTCCTTTGTATGTTCTCTTTGTTATGTCGGTTCCTTATGTTCTCTGTGTGAAGTTTGTTCCTTTGTATGTTCTCTTTGTAAAGTAGGTTCCTTATGTTCTCTGTGTGAAG
>NC_134897.1:12900214-13075214 GCF_041734735.1 Babylonia areolata | reverse complement strand
GTCGTTGATTTTGTTGATAAAGGGGAAAAAATGGAGTTCAAAGAGGAAGAAGTCCATACAGAGAAGGGTGACTGACATCCTGACATGTAAACCCTGTCTCAGTGGGGGGACAGTCCTTCACTGACATCCTGACATGTAAACCCTGTCTCAGTGGGGGGACAGTCCTTCACTGACATCCTGACATGTAAACCCTGTCTCAGTGGGGGGACAGCCCTTCACTGACATCCTGACCTGTAAGCCCTGTCTCAGTGGGGTGACAGTCCTTCACTGACATCCTGACCTGTAAGCCCTGTCTCAGTGGGGTGACAGTCCTTCACTGACATTCTGACCTGTAAGCCCTGTCTCAGTGGGGTGACGGCCCTTCACTGACATCCTGACCTGTAAGCCCTGTCTCAGTGGGGTGACAGTCCTTCACTGACATCCTGACCTGTAAGCCCTGTCTCAGTGGGGTGACAGTCCTTCACTGACATTCTGACCTGTAAGCCCTGTCTCAGTGGGGTGACAGCCCTTCACTGACATCCTGACCTGTAAGCCCTGTCTCAGTGGGGTGACAGCCCTTCACTGACGAGCGTACTCATCAGCAGCAGTGGAAGTGTTAAATGTCTGTGTGCTCAAAAACTGTATTTCTCGTTCCAGTGGGTGACCCATCTGTGATACACCGCCTTTCTTTGTGTGAAATGTAGCCAGTCAGTCTACAAATGATCATGTCAGATAATCAAACAGCTATGGCTTTCATAACAACAACGAATTAGAGCAGCAACAGCAACAGAAACAGTTCAGCAACGGTCATTTCATCATTTGCTCGACATTCTCATTATAGTAGACAACGCCTACAACTACAACATTGTATGCAGCAAAGACCACAAAAAAGAAACAAACAATTAAAAAAAAAAACAAAAAAAAAACGACAACCAATAAGTCACAACACCTCACTTTGTTGCAGAAGCTGACAGTGCAGAAGTGACAGGAGCAGGCGACAGCAGTTCCCCGCGGTCGGCAGGCTCCTTCAGTCAGTATGGCGTGAGGCTGTCCCCCCAGCCCTTCTCCCCCTCCACTGATGGCCAGCCTCCCTCCCTCAGCCCCCACCCAACACCACCACCACACACCGCCCCAGCCCACAGCGGAGAGCCACTGACCGTTGACGTGGAAGAGGACGACGACGACGACGAGATGTCCATGCGCAAGCTGTCCAAAGCTCTCAGCCCTCGCTCCACGCAGGTGTACACCCCGGACACCCCCACCCCTCCCAAGCCCACCCCTAGGCAGCGCGTGCTGCCCACCTCCCTCTCCACCACCCCGAAGGGCAGCCCCAGAGCCGAAGAGCCCCCAGCGGAGGTCACGCCCAGAAAACCCGAGCGCCCTCTGACGGTCAGCGAGCTCGTGGCGGCCGCCTCACGACGACCTTCAGGGCGGGATGACGACCTGCCTCAACCTCCTCCCCCTCCCGTCAGTCCCCCACCTGAGGTGACAGAGAAGGACGAGGGTAAGTTTCAGGAGAGTTCTTCTAAGCACCCTGCATCTGACCTTGATCCCGTGCTGAAGGTGTCCAGAACTGCTTCAGGGCATGGCGGGGACCTTGAGGACGTCCCGGTCTTCGCCGCCGCCGCCAAGAACCTGGGCCCTGTCCCCAGCCCCAGGGTTACATCCACGTCTTCGTCTGGAGACTTGCAGGACAGTATGGACACAGCGCTCACTTCTAGAGGACATGCTGAAGACGTTGCAGTGAAGAAGCCTGAAGAACGGAGTGCAGCAGTACAGGAGGTCGTTCAGGCACAGTCATCACACGTGTCCCACGCGGCTCCATCCCCGCCAGTGGCTGCCAAGTCCGCCAAGGTCCCTCCCCCTGTCGCCCCCAAACCCAAGCGCACCTCCTCCGTCAACTCCGACAAGTCCTACTCCTCTGGGCACTCGGACGACGCGCCTAAGGACCTGCCCTCACCCACCTTGGTGTCCTCCAAGCTGAAGGACTTTGCCGACCCCGGGCCACCCGCCTCGGAAGATCCGGCCCAGAGCCGCAAGTTCGTGTCGTCCGCCGCGCGAATGTTCGAGAGGAAGGCGACAGAGGTGAAGCCAGTGTCTCCGCTGACCAGACCCACCAAGTCGTCCCGGCCCGTGTCGTCAGTGGTCAGCTCCTTCAACCGTGCCCAGGACTCGGAACCGTCCGGCAAGTCCGAGGTGGTGATGAGGAGGGTGTCAGTGGGGGTGGGTGGTGGTGGGGGAGTAACGGAGGGGGAGGGGGGGAAACGCCTCAACAGCGCCCTCCTCCCGCCCGGCGAGCGGCGGAGGAGCACCCCGGTGCAGTTCTCGGGGACCCCCTCCTCCTCCTCTTCACTGCAGCTGACCAAGCCCAGCTCCCTGTCCCACCTCCGCCACCCCCACCAGCAGACCCCCGCCAGAGGAGGCCCGGCCCCGTGGCAGGACGGGGAGGACCGGGACAAGGCCTCTCCCCGCCTCCCGTCCTCCCTCAGACCCCGCCAGGGCCCCTCCTCCCTCCGCTCCGTCATCGCCTCCAGGGAGCAGCGGGAGGACAGAGGGGGCACTGACAAGGATGCGGCAGACACCTCTGACGTTACGTACAGGTCACAGCCTTCCAGCGCCAGGGAGGTGACGTCACGGAAGCACGCGTCCTGGTCGCCTCAGTCCGGGGACACGCACACCCCGAGGATGATCTTCACGTCGTCCTCCCTGCACCACAGCCCCCGCTATGGCTCCTCCTCCACCTCCTCCACCACCACAGAGCACCCCGAGCACCTGGAGTCCACGATGAAGAAGTTTGATGACCTGCTGTCGGACAAGCACACCTTTGACTCTGACGAGGAGCTGCCCAAGGTGTCCAACAGCGTGTCCCTGGACCTCCTTAGGAACAGGAGCGTCGGCAAGGTGGCGGCCACCATGAAATCTTCAGAACGCTCCACTCAGGATCCAGCCTCTGCATCGGAACGGAAGGAGGACGGTGGTGTCGGTGGGGAGAAGAAGTCTCCCGGTGAAGAATCATTGGAGAAGCCTGACGCAGTTACTGAAAAAGCCAGCGTCCCTTCACAGAAAGCAGAGGATGGTCCCAGTCTGACCCCTGCCGCAGAGACTGCACGTGAAAGGCTGGCACCAGTTGAAGAAGACTCCACTGCGGTTACTGCAGGGGCCGCTGAATCATCACCTGCTGACAAAGCCGACAAGGCTGAAGAAGAAGAAAAGGTGGAGAAGACAGACGCCCAGCTTCAGCAGTTAGGTCCTGAAGGCAAATCAGAAACGAAAGCAGAGGAGTCAGAAAAACCAGGCCGTCATACTCAGACCCTGGTCGACCAGGTTAAAACTGAAACAGAAATCAAAGCAAACGATGAGTCTTCAGAGCAGCCACAACACGAGCCACCACCGGAGCCACAGCGAAAGCCGCGGAAACCAAGACTGGTGGAGGAAGAAGCGGCGGACGCTTACCCCGAGGAGGACACTGCCGGCCCACCTTCTCCACGGGTGCCGGGTCACCGGGTGTGTCCGGCAGAAGGGGAGAAGGCGGCTCCGGTGACGGAGGACGACTACCCTCCCGAGGACAGTGCCGTGCCCGTGGACCTGGCCCACGAGGTCGTCTTCCGGCACCAAGCATCCACCATCGTGCACACCGTCATCTCCAACGCCATCAAGGACGTGGCCTCCAGGCCCAGACAGGAGAAGGTTCAGGAGGTGGAGGAGGAGGATGACGGGGCCCCTCCCCCCCTCCCCAGTGAAGAACCACCCCCCTTACCCGGCGCCCCTCCCCCTCCCCTCATTCTGAGGAGCGCCGTGCAGCCGGTGATGGCGGCAGAGGACCTGGTGGGGATGCTGCCTTCACAGAGCGGCGCCTCAGCCACGTCCTCCCCCCGGTCGCTACCAGACACTGGCAGCCCTCAGGTCACCCCCAGGAGGCAGCCCCGCCACTCTGACGTTGTAGAATCCGAAGACGTTGAGGTGGAGATCCAAGAAACTGTAAGCGCCGACACAGCTGCTCGGGACTTGGCTTTGCCGCTGGGGCAGAACCTGTTGGAGCCAGAGCCAAGGACGGAGGGGGCGGACGACAAGGAGGAAGCTGTGAGAGACTCTGACGTGCTGATATCTTTCCACTCCCCCACCCAGACCCTGCCCCCTGCAGGGGACGTGGCGGACAAGGCCCAGGAGGAGCACCCCCCGGTGAGCGACACGCTGTCCCAGGACTCAGGCGTGCAGGACGAAGACATGTCCGAGGACGGGCTGCGGTTCTCCCACGATGAGTCGCCCACCAGCCAGGGGGACTCATCCTCGCTCTTCGACACCGCCGTCACCCCTGAGGAGCTGCCGGCCTCTCTCCTGAAAGAGACGGAGGAGGTGGGAGTGGGGATGAGTCACGTCCCTGCCTCAAAGTCGTCGCCCCTTCCCTCCCCCCGTTCTAAAGCGCCCCCGCCTATCTCCCCTCGTTCGCTCTCTCCCTCCTCCCGCCCCGCTCCTACTCAGACCGCCCCAGCTGAAGTCGAGGCTCAGAACAGTGCGGACAGACATCGGCACTCCGCACAGGGGTCGGCATGTGTTCAGAAACCGGCGGAGCACGTGCAATCAAGAAACGCTCTCAAAGCTGCGGAAAGTTCCAACGCGGACACTCCCAGCAACAGCGTCAGCGTCAAAAAGGGCGGTGTCAACAGTGTAAACACCACCGTCAACAAGCAACAGACCCCAGACGTCCCCCGCCTTCCCTTAACAGACCCGCCACCACAGCCACCCTCACCATCGCAACCGTCACCACAGTCACCCGAAGACAACGACGAAGACGACGACCCGGACTCGCACTCTGCCACGGTGAAGAGCCGGCGCAAGTGGTACATCCTGGATCAGAGCGGCAGCCTCTTCCTGCACGGCGAGAAGGACTCGGAGGTGAGGGTGGGGCGGGGCGTGCTCCGGCAGGTGTCCTCCCTGTCTCCCGGGGACCTGCGGGCCATGGTGGCTGAGGCCAACGGAGACCTGGACGGGGCGGGGCTGCTGGTGGACGGGGTTGAGGTGAGGGTGGTGTCCGCCCGGGGCCTGACCGGCAGGACCCTCAGCCTGGAGGTCGCCCAGAGACCCGACTACCTTGTGCAGGTGGGTGTGGGTGGTTCTGTGTGTGTGTGGGGGGGTGGGCGTTGAGGGGCGAGTGGACTGGGCTAGTTGGGGACTTGCATGGCGTTCGGGGGCTCCCGGAAGGATTGATGTTGTGGGGGCGGGGTGGAGGTGGGGGAGTGGGGGTGGGGTTAGTGGGATACTCACATGGCGGGGACGCTGGCGTTTAGGGGCTTGGGGGGAGGATTGATGTGTCTGTGGGTGGTGTTGGTGGTGGTTGGGTTCAATGGTGTGAGTGAAGGGTGTCGTTTGATTGATATGTTTGTTGTGAGTTCGGGCTGGAAGGAGTTTGTGTGTGTGTGTGTGTGTGTGTGTGTGTGTGTGTGTGTGTGTGTGTGCTTGCTTTGTAAGGACAGGTGGAGATGACGAATGTTGTTTTTGCTTTACAAATTTGTGTTTGTTTAGTTCGTAGTGTTTTTGTTATGGACATGTACGCGTAAGTATGTGTGTGTGTGTGTGGGGGGGGGGGTGTTTGTGGGTATGTGTGTAGGTGTGTGGTTGTGCGCGTTGGCACATTCACTCACACATTCACTCACACATTCAAGCACCCGTTCTTTGTGCACATATGAACGTGTGCATTATCAGAGACGTGTAAAATAGACAAGTGCGCCTGCTCATAAACATTCATAAATGAGGGAACACGTGCAAACACACGCAGGCAGACACACAGATACAAATAGAGAATACTTTAGTATCTCGACATGAGAAATTCACGCGCGCGCGCACACACACACACACACACACACACACACACACATACCTACCCCCCCCCTCGCTCCCCCCGTCCCCCCCCCCCTCCTCACACACACACACACACACACACACACACACACACAACCCACTCAACCTAACCCCAACCTACTACACCACCAGCGTTAGCAAAACGCAGCCTTCACCTTGCCATGTCAATTGAATCTTCCCCCCTCCTCTCCCCCTCTCCCCTCCAGGTGACCCGCGTGCACAGCAAGGAGAGTCCAGTGCAGGAGGGGGACCTGCTGATGTTCGTGGATGGGCGCACTCTGAAGAACCGGCGCCCGGCCCAGGTACAGTCACAGCTGGAGAGCACCGGGCCCAAGGGCGTCCTGCTCACTGCACGCGGCGTCCGGCTGCCGTCCTCGCTGGCCAGACTGCAAGGTAACTGTGGCGCTTTGTATGTGTGTGTGTGTGTGTGTGTGTGTGTTTGTGTGTGTGTGTGTGTGTTGGGGATAGGTGTTTGTGTGTGGGTGGGTGGGTGAGTGTCTGTGTGTGTGTGTGTGTTTTGGGGATAGGTGTGTGTGTCTGTGTGTGTTGGGGATAGGTGTTATTGTGTGTGTGTGTGTGTGTTGGGAACAGGTGTTTGTCTGTGTGTGGGTGTGTTGGGGATAGGTGTGTGGGAGGGTGGGTGGTTGGAGTGTGTGAGTTGAGGACAGGCGTGTGTGTTTGTGTGTGTGTGTGTTTGTATATTTTTGTGTTGGGGATAGGTGTGTGTGTGTGTGTGTGTGTGTGTTGGGGATAGGTGTGTTTGTGTTAGTGTGTGTTTTGTTGTTGCTGTTCTCTTTACTCTCACTATGAATATCTGTGGTAATGTAAATATGTAAATTTTGAAGAAAAAAAATGTTTGCAAATGGACAGCATCACTTGAAGTTGATCAATGAAAAAACAGAACAGAACAAAAGCAAAGGTGGATCGTTTTCTTGGGTGTGGAGTATTTTGATGCTTCACTGGTTGACTGGTTGGCACTGGTCAGATCGCAAAACGCAGTCAATTATCAGCATTTGTAACTATTTGGTCCAGCTCTCTGCTTTAGTCAGCTTGGAAGGTTGAAAACAAGTTAACTTTGGTTAGTTTGTAGGGTTGGTCCCGAGCTGAAATCAAACCAGATCATGTTACCAATGGCCAAACCAACCGCAAAGAGCCATTTTCAGGGCGGAATAGCCGACAGTTGTTAAAACCAGTGGAAAAACCAAAATAATGTGAAAAGATCAACTTGATCAAATATGAACCATCTTTGTCATTAATCTCCAGTCCCAAACATGGCCAAGAGGTAACACGTCCTAGGAGGCAAGAGAATCTGAGCACTTTGGTTCGAATCCCATAGTCACCAGTATTATGTCCCCCTCCACTAGACCTTGAGAGATGGTCTGGACGCTAGTGTTTCGGATGAGACGATAAACCGAGGTCCCCCCTCTGTAGAAAGATCCACTTCGTTAGTAAAACAAATAGAATTGCAGACAGGAAAAAATAACACACACACACACACACACACACACACACACACACACACACACACACACACACCCCGGCCCCCACAAAAAAGGGTCACGCTCTCAGCGTAGCGACGAATTTCACACAGAGAAATCTGTTGTGACTTAAAAGAGTAATACAGTACAACGTTCCTGTTTGCAGAGGACAGAAGCTCAGAGTCGGACTCGAACTCTGAGTCCCCACGCTCGGTGTCCACCCCCACCTCCTCCACCCCCGCGGTGCTGGTGAGGCCGGGGGTGTACGACGTCATCATGGTGAAGGGGGCCACGGGAGTGGGCTTCTGTCTGGAGGGGGGCAAGGCCTCTCCCAAAGGGGACCTCCCCATCCTCATCAAGCGGATCTTCAGAGGTCAGTGGTCTGGGAGGGAGAGACAGAGAGAGGGGATGATGAAAGAGAGATGGAAGGAGAAAGTGAGGTGAAGAGATTGTGTGGTGAGGGGGGTGGGGGGGGGAGACAGAGAGAGGGGATGATGACAGAGAGATGGAAGGAGAAAGTGAGGTGAAGAGATTGCATGGGGGGAGTGGGGGGTGGAGAGACACACAGAGAGGGAGAGTGCAAGAGAGATGGCAGAAGAAAGAGAGCTGAAGAGATTGTGTGTGTGTGTGAAAAAGAAAAAAAAGTGAAGAGATAAAGAGGAGGCAAGAGAGAGATGGAGGGAGAAAGAGGAGTGAAGAGATTGTGTTTGTGAAAGAGAGAGAGAGATGGAAGTTGAGGGAGAGAGAGAGAGAGATGGAAGGAGAGAGAGAGAGATGGAAGGAGAGAGAGGGAGGGAGGGAGAAAGAGGAGTGAAGAGATTGTGTTTGTGAAAGAGAGAGATTGAAGTAGAGAGAGAGAGAGAGAGAGCGAGATGGAAGTTGAGGGAGAGAGAGAGTGCGAGATGGAAGGAGAGAGAGAGAGATGGAAGGAGAGAGAGGGAGGGAGGGAGAAAGAGAAGTGGAGAGATTGTGTTTGTGAGAGAAAAAGAGAGAGATGGAAGGAGAGAGACAGAAAGATGAATGGAAAGACATAAAGGCATCCACCCATATTTTAAACTGGAACTGGTAGCTGGACTGGTCAGATCGGCAGACAGGAAAGTGGGCAAGCAGAAGACAAGCACATGGTACATGCTCTGTAGCAAAAACATACAAACAAACAGAAAAACTAGTGTGAGATGTGTGTGCACGCACGCATGCGTGGTGCCAAACAACTTGGCTTCATTGAACACTTGTGTGTACAAATCAGAATCACATTTTATTTTAGCGTGCATGTGTGTGTGTGTGTTAGTGTATGTGTATGAGCTTTCTGTGTGTATGAGCTCATGTGTGTGTGTGGGCGCACATTCATGTTTATGCCATGAGCTTCTTTGTGAGTGTGTGTGTGTGTGTGCATGTGTTTGTATGTGTATGCACACATACTTATACACCAGATGATAAACAGCATGACTTCACCACAACAAACCATCTCTCTCTCTCTCTCTCTCTCTTCCTGGACACACAGGAGGGCCGGCCGAGAAGTGTGGTCACCTGAAGGTGGGGGATGAGATCCTGGCGGTGAACGGAGTGGACTTCACCACCATGCGGCACTACGAGGCCTGGAACCACCTCAAGTTCCTCGACGACGGAGAGGTCCAACTCCGCATCCAGCGACAGGAAACATAACTCCGCACACTTCTCCAGCCTGCTCCACTCCTCCTCTCCCACCCACCCCAACCCCTGTGCCGAGTTGCATGAGCAATGTTTGCGGCGCTAAGTTCACATAGCGTTAAGAATATTTCTGCATGGATTTAGGAATGTTCTTCATTCAGCAAACTTAGTGTTGCAAACATTGCTTGTGCGATCCTGCTTTGCAGAGTTAGAACCACACCAGTTTCTTGTGACAGTGGAGAGATTTGTTGGTGTTGAGACAAAGGTTCAGCTATTGCAGTAGTTTCTTCTCTTTAGCTCATCTTCTCAGCATGCCACACACCAGCAAGACTGGGTTCGTGTGAAGTTTTGTAGGTACTGAGGGGGTGCTTTGCTGAGGAAATAGGAGACTGGAAGAATGAGAAGTGTATGTCAGCATGGATTTTTTTTCCCCCTTTAGTGTGGAAGTATGAGCAGTATGTTAAGTGACTGACTGGCTTTGGAACCCCTCTCAAGATGAGGATGATAGAATTGTACACCTGAATCTTAGTCAGCATTGCTTTTTATACATCTCCTTTTTTTTCTTCTTTTTTTTTTTCTTTCTTTTTTTTTTTTTAAAGATTATTACCATCTGTCAACTTGAGATGACACATCATACTTCAATATCAAGCTGCTCTGTTGGGAGGGGAGGGGGAAACATTTTTTCTTTCCAGTCAGAAGGTTTGGAACATCTCTTTAGTTTGGATGATCAAAAGACTCAACCAAGATCAGGAAGAGAAACACTTTATGATATGCATTGTTAAGACGGTTCCATTTTTAAATTTTTTTTTTTTATATATAAATCTGTCCAGGAACAGTGTTATGTTTCTGGTGCCGAATCATTGCGTAAAATAACTTGGTTTGGAAGCCAATTGCTTCCCATTTTTTTGTAGCAGGTGGACTGATCATGACAGAATTCTTCAAGCAGCATAGTCACTGATGGATTGGGACTTGAAGAAGGAAGGACTCATTGATCACTAATTATAATCACTGGTGTATGCTTTCCTTTGACAGAGGAAGATAAGATGTTCTCATTTCAGTTTCAACATCACTGTATGAGGTTTGAACATAAATGTACAGAATCGTCTCCCCTTTCACTGTAATGATTGGAGAAGGGGAGAATACTATGGCCCAGAGGATATTTTTGTGTGCGTGTGTAAATGGGAGTGCATATGCGTGCATGTTTTTGCACATGTACATATATACATATGGTTTTTGTTCTGTATGCTTGCAATTTGGATCAGCTAAAA
Source organism: Babylonia areolata (assembly GCF_041734735.1). Lineage (NCBI taxonomy): Eukaryota > Metazoa > Mollusca > Gastropoda > Neogastropoda > Buccinidae > Babylonia > Babylonia areolata. Next base: position 13,064,986 of record NC_134897.1, on the reverse strand, counting down.
ACACCAGCAATATTGTTATTTAAAGCTGTTGATTTAATCACCAAATTTTAACAGGGATTGATTTTTAGGAAGTGTACCAGCATATTATCAGCTGAACCTGTAAACTGAGAAGAAGACTGAGAGGCGAGAAAGCATTTTGCTGGTGCAGAAGGCTACAAAGCACAAAATATAAGCTGCAAGGGTGATGAGTTTGACCTCACCAGCCCCTCCCTCAGCTTTCCCTCAATGTGCTTCCCCCAGGGTTATTGGCAGTCAGCTGTTGACAAAGTGATTGGACAGATTGGTGGGGTGGACACATACAGTCATCACACAGGTACAGATTGATGGGGTGGACACGTGCAGTCATCACACAGATACAGATTGGTGGGGTGGACACATGCAGTCATCACACAGATACAGATTGGTGGGGTGGACACATACAGTCATCACACAGATACAGATTGGTGGGGTGGACACATGCAGTCATCACACAGGTACAGATTGGTGGGGTGGACACATACAGTCATCACACAGATACAGATTGATGGGGTGGACACATGCAGTCATCACACATATACAGATTGATGGGGTGGACACATACAGTCATCACACAGATACAGATTGATGGGGTGGACACGTGCAGTCATCACACAGATACAGATTGATGGGGTGGACACATACAGTCATCACACAGATACAGATTGATGGGGTGGACATGTGTAGTCATCACACAGATACAGATTGATGGGGTGGACACATACAGTCATCACACAGATACAGATTGGTGGGGTGGACACGTGCAGTCATCACACAGATACAGATTGGTGGGGTGGACACATGCAGTCATCACACAGATACAGATTGGTGGGGTGGACACGTGCAGTCATCACACAGATACAGATTGATGGGGTGGACACGTGCAGTCATCACACAGATACAGATTGATGGGGTGGACACATACAGTCATCACACAGATACAGATTGGTGGGGTGGACACATGCAGTCATCACACAGATACAGATTGATGTGGTGGACACATGAAGTCATCACACAGATACAGATTGGTGGGGTGGACACATGCAGTCATCACACAGATACAGGATGTACCTTTCTGCCATGATGTATGTGAAACTGACGACATGAGATTCTGATGACAAGCTTGGGCATTGTCAAGTGATTCATGTCAATCCTATCAGTTAATTGTTCGTCAATATATGACAGTTACTTTTCAAATTCCTAACAACATATCAGTGGGGAAATGTATGAGAAGAATCGTAATTTCTTAAATGAAGGTCAACACACATTGTGTCTCGATGATGAATACTTATACTGGTATTTTATATAACATGTTTTAATCTGTAAATGGGATCTTTTGCTTTAAGTATTGTCCACCTCCTGGTTTTATTGCCATTATTGTAGCGGCCAAGTTCATATTTTCACTGTCTCTCAACCCCAACACATCCAGCTTCACCCACCTTTTCCTCCCAGATGCTATATCAGTTCATAGAATTTTTAATTGTTCTCAAACAGATTAAATCTATTTATCCTTCTGTTGGCCCTCCTGCCTGTGTTCCACATATTTATTATGTATTGGTTCAGTCTTTGTTTAACGTTGATTCATATCACAAATGGCGCTTATTATTATCCACAATGTTTGTCTCGGCTTTTAAATCCATTAAAAGGAGGGGTTGTTTCAAAATGATCATTTTGTATGAGTAAAAATGATCACGGTGTGTTTACTGTACAAAGAAAGGCAGTGTTAAGGAGAGAGTGACTGACCAGTGCCATGCGATGTGTGGACTGCACTGTGTGGACCATCATGTTGGGAAAGGAGGTAGACGGTCATTATTAATGTCCAGCACTTTCTTGACAAACTTGTTGTTTTTTTTCATCCAGACTTCTAACCACGTAAACTACTTATCACAAACAACATCAGTGTTGCTGTTGTTTTTTTTATTAACACTTTGGAACATCTGCACATTGCAAATAACAGCAGTCCATTGGACATACTCCTTCCACCTCTCTTTAAGGATTTTGTCCCTTGATGAATGACATTGATGTTTATCCTCATAGTCTTCTTTTTTAACGTACATTTTGTTCAAGTGAAGACAAAGGCTGACTTAGGTATTGAGCAGTCGACCAGACTAGACAAAGGTGGACTGTGCTGAGGCATCCACCTTTGTCTGCATGTAAAACATGTAACAAACAAAGGGACTTCGTGACTTGTTTCTGGTTATCCAGCTCTGTTTTGATTTGGTTTGGGTTTGTCGGTTTGTTGTTGTTTTTGTGTGTTCAGATGAAGGCAGACAATTCAGGATGGGTGGTGTCCTGACACCCTGATTTCCACTCGTTTCATATTTATGACGGTCTGAAACAAATGTGCTGCAGTATGCTTTGAATTGAGTCACGTAAAGAAAGTGATGTATCGATTATTTTTATGTTTGGAAATGTTCAAAAGTTCATGTGGAAATAGATAAATTAGATATATGGCATGTCCATCTTGTGATTGGGTTCAACATTCAGAACAAATGTGATGTGCCGATGTCTAGTACTGTGATTGCTGTGTATGGAGTCAATAGTTGCAGTATATGGAAGTATGGGAAGAAATCAAGTACATGTAGTTATGCATTTGCTAACAACTTTCTCAAGTGGTTTTGATGTCTAGTTCCTATGTAAGTATGAATGTACAAAATTTGATAAATAATATAGCTAGCTTTTGGTTTTTGACGAACAAGTAAAGAATTCATTATCAATGAAGCTAACAGTCTGTTTTGAAATCACAACAAATGGATTATTTGGTATATGTAGTTTCTGGTATGACTCGATGCAATATGTATACAAATTAAAACTATATGTAATTTGAAACACACAAAAATAGTAGGTCTGGCATGTTATGGGGTTTTTTTTGTTGTTGTTTGGTTGTTTTGGGAGGGGGGGGTGGTATGTAGGAGAGGTGGATCAAATAGCTTTCGTATCTAGCTTTGTTTTTGTTTCTTTTAGATAACAGAAGACATTTTTATTGTCATAGAAAGGTGCAGTAGCACAGTCCTTGTTAGAAGATGAAGACTGACGTGCAATGTCTCTGGTTTTTGTGTTGACAACAGAGGTGAAGAATGCATAATTGTGAATGGCACAAGCACTTAAATGTGAATGAACATGTTCTGAGCTCTTTCCCCACCTGATACACTTATATTTACACAACTGTAAAGCTTGTTTAGATTTGTGTCATGTTATTTTTGATTTATTATATTAGTGTAGGAATAACAAAAATGTATTTCCACTGATGTTCAAAGTACTAGAGATCATTATAAACATGTTCTGTTCAGTTGAACTTGTCATTTTGGTTTTTGAAGACATTTTGATTTTCATTTTGACTGACACATAAATCTCAGTAATTTACTATCCATTTATTCAGGTTTTGCATCTTATTTAGATTTTAAAAAAACACAAAAAACAAACTTATTTGAAACATTTTGTTATAACTGATTTGAACTGTGTGTGCAGTTTAAGTGGTTTGTCAAAAAATGTTTGAAAAGATTATTAATTCATACTAAAGCAATAAACATCTGCCTGCATGGGCAGTTTGCTATTCATATGGGAAGAGGGGGGGGGGTATAGTTCTTAGCCTGTTTTCTTTTGTTTTTTGTTGTTGTTTTTTTGTATTCGGAGCAATAATCGAATAAATAAGTTCATGAGTATACCGTGAATACTTCCTTTTAGTATTTTCATTATAGTTTTGCTTGTCATGGTTTGGTCATGGGATCATTGCTAAAAAAAAAAAAAAAAAAATCATGAAGTCTTTATTTTACACTGAAATCTTTGATTTGGGACCAAAGTGATAATGATCAAGAGCAAAGGAACAAATAAACTGGACACATTTAAATCAATTACAGGAAAAGCATTGTCAGGAAAAAATACAGCGTCTCAATGTTGTATAGTATGATACTCATTTGCAGTGCTTAAGTAATAATGATGTAGGCTGTATGTTTTCATTTTAAAATCTATTTATTATTGTATTTAGTTAGTTTTGTATAATACACAGTATGGAACAATGTATTAAATAGCAGTCACAGGTGTGTGTGTGTGTGTGTGTGTGTGTGTGTGTGTGAAAGAGAGAGAGATCAAGAAAAGTGTGTAGCATTTGTGCATAATATCTGTAGTTTATTATTTTGATTTTATGATATACAAAAATCATCAACAAAAAATACCTGTACCTCATAAAAACAAAAGGTTTGTATAATGTCTGACAATTTTAACCTCTGGGTTGGCTTGCAATAAAATTAATATGAACTGATTTAACTCAGAGCAGACAAAATAATCTTCTGCTGAGAGCACAGTAAAAATTCATTTTCACATAAGCTTTCTTTATTTAAAAGAAATTCATATATCAGTTGCAGGTTTGTGCCTGCATTTGTACTAACTTGGCTGGAAAACTTGTAATGAATTCAACTTGGCAACAGAAAAAAAATGTAGATGTTTTCTAATTGGTTTTGTTGCTTTTGTTTTCTTACATATCGTTTGTTATTTCTGGTGTCTTTAATGACTAATTATGATCCTTGTTGAACAAAGCAAAAAAATGTGCTTTTTACTTTTCCCCATGTATTGATTGCAATGTGCTCCAAATGTATCTTTTCTCTTTTTTTTTTAATATATGCTGTGGTCTTGGACCCTCTCTCTCCTTCTCTCTCTTATTTGCTCGGTTTAAAATATTCCAATCCGTTCTTTTGCAAAAAAAATTTAGACGTTTGTCTTGATTCTTTAGTGCTACATTTTATTTTATATTATTTTTGTTATCATTTGTTTAAGATATATAGAACCAATAGCTGTTTTTCAAAACCATTTACACATTAATCTTTCTTCTTTTTTTTCAGTGCTTCCAAGTGAATTTCAGTGCTTATGACTCAAACTTGATCATTTTATTTTGTTTTGTATTGATCAGATTCAGTGAAATATGCCTCCCCACCTATAATTGATTCTTACTTCCCTTGACCCGCAATTTGATCACTCCATACATTTTGAGAGAGACAGACAGGAGGATTTTTTTTTCCCCAGAATAAAAAGTGTTCATTGACCCTATTGTTCCAAATCAGGTTATCAATTCGCTTCACAAACCACCTTTGACATGCCTCCTATCACATGACGTTATTTGCCTTGGTATTGCATCATCAAATGGAATGACGTCATCAGCAAACTTTTCTCGCTTTTTTTTCTATGGATGTTTGCCGCGTGTTGCTAACAGGTCGACTTCGGATATGACTCGTTTTTGGTTCGTGGCAATGTTCATCTGTATGAAAGCAATATTATTATTTTACGAGGCAATGTATAGGATGAGTGTTGTAACTATATGTTTGTATTTATATGGCTGTAACCAGATATTATGAATAAAATTCTGGATAATAAAATGTGAGGATGTGTTGCTTGTGAAATTGGAGAAGAAATGTGGCCTGTCTGTTTCGTTTGTACGTGCGTGTGTGTCAGTAGTCTGTTCGTGGGCTGGTGTGGGTTCAGTGCAGATCATCTCTCACTTCCGAGAGAGTGAAGTTTGGATGCATTCATTTTACATTGTTTTGTATAAAGTTGTCTGGGTGTAAAACAGGGAGATGGATGGATGGTCTGTTCATTTTATGCCGTTGCCATTGACATCGCGAGGGAGACAGGAGAGAGAGACAGAGAGAGACATGGAAAAAGAACTATGCACCTATGATTCTCTCTCTTTCACACTCTCTATCTCTTTCTCTACTATCTCGCTCTTTCTCTCCCTTTCTCTTCCCCCCCCCCCTCTCTCTCTCTCTCTTTCACTCATACACACCACAACACACACACACACACACACACACACAACAGCACGCACAAACCTTTGTTGGAGTACCAAATGCAAAGTCCAGTCTCTTTTTCAGGTGCACGTTTTCCTCCCTGATCCCTCACCCCCCCCCCCTCCCACCCCACCCCCTCGCCGCCCCCTCCCCCTCCGTCTTCTCCCGATCCCACCCTCTGCTCCTCCTCCTTCCACCCATCCCCTCCTCCATCTTCTTCCACCCCTAACTTCCTCCTTCTTCCACCCCTCCCCTCCACCATCTTCTTCCACCCATCCCCTCCTCCATTTTCTTCCATCCCTAGCCTCCTCCATCTTCCACTCTCCTCCTCCATTTTCTTCCATCCCTTCCCTCCTCCATCATCTTCCATCCCTAACCTCCTCCATCATCTTCCACACTCCCCTCCACCATCTTCTTCTACCCCTCCCCTCCTCCATCATCTTCTATCCATAACCTCCTCCATCTTCTTCCACCCCTGACCTCCTCCATCTTCTTCCACCCCCTGACCTCCTCCATCTTCTTCCACCACCACCCCTTCTCCATCTTCTTCCACTCTCCCCTCCTCCATCTTCTTCCACCCCTGACCTCCTTCAACTTCTCCCACCCCTTCCCTCCTCCATCTTCTTCCACCCCTAACCTCCTCCATCTTCTTCCGCCCCTAACCTCCTCCATCTTCGTACACCCCTGACCTCCTCCATCTTCTTCCACCCCTGACCTCCTCCATCTTCTTCCACCCCTGACCTCCTCCATCTTCTTCCACCCCTAACCTCCTCCATCTTCTTCCACCCCTGACCTCCTCCATCTTCTTCCACCACTCCCCTCCTCCATTTTCTTCCATCCCTATCTTCTTCCGTCCCTCCCCTCCTCCATCATCTTCCATCCCTAACCTCCTCCATCATCTTCCACACTCCCCTCCACCATCTTCTTCTACCCCTCCCCTCCTCCATCATCTTCTATCCATAACCTCCTCCATCTTCTTCCACCCCTGACCTCCTTCAACTTCTTCCACCCATTCCCTCCTCCATCTTCTTCCACCCCTAACCTCCTTCATCTTCTTCCGCCCCTTCCCTCCTCCATCTTCTTCCACCCCTAACCTCCTCCATCTTTTTCCACCTCTCTCCCCTCTTGAGGGCATTTGTCTACACACACAAAAGTCAGTTTTGTCAGCAACGTATATTTGGTCTGCCAGATTCCTATGTGCTGGTTTGCGCATTGCGAGGTGTTAGTGCGCGTGTCTGTTGGCCAGTTGTGCGCGTTAAACAACCCCAAGCTCCTCAAGGTCTCTTCTCACCTGCACAAGCTTAGCGACCAACAGACACAGATTTTCCTGGTGGAAAAAAATGATTAGCAACTTTTCTGGTCGTTCTATTTTTTCATGGAGGAATGCTTAAGAGAGAAATAGAAAGATGAAAGATGATGTTCCTTGAACAAACACTGAGGAGATATAAGAAAGAAAGAAAGAAGAAAAAAAAACACACCCCCAAAATGCATGTGCTAAAGGGAGAATTTCTCTCTCTCTCTCTCTCTCTCTCTCTCTCTCTCTCTCTCTCTCTCTCTCTCTCTGTGCCCCCCCCCCTTCTCCCTCTCTGTCGTGCATGACACGTCGCCCCCCCCCCCAGCCCCCAGACCCCCTTCTTTTCCACCTCTCCCCTCCCTCTTACTCGTCATCGACTCATCTGCCTTCCTTCAATTAAAAAAAGATTTCTATAAAATAAAAATAAAAATAAAATAAAACAAAAACTCGCAGGCCTCCAGCTTCAAGACAGGGGCAGGTTACCTCTTCCACTAAAAGTAACAAAACAAATCAAAAATCCCGTGCAACTTGCACACGTCAGGTCATGTGATACAACTCACTGCGCAGACGACAGGGGAAGCAGAAAGTGAACACGTCCACCATGATGCACAGAAAACGACGGAGTAAAGAATGTTTTTCAATTTATTCCACCAGGTATTCAAAACTCCGCAAGTTTTTTAGCTGGCGGTTTGAATTGTTGACATATTAATTAAGTCAGTCAGTTTGGGATTATAATCCCAGCAAATTACCACGATTTTTTTTTTTTTTTTTTTTTTGAGGGAGGGGGAGGACGTGAAACATTTTCAAGTCGGAAACAAAATTTCTTGGGATCCTATTTACTTCAAAACTAAACTGGAAGAAACACATTGATTCAATGGTGACTAAAGCAGTCAAAAGTTTAATTTTCTTACAAATTGTAAGTCACTCTCCCTGGGGACAAGACTCAAGAATTTTCTTTTACATTTACAAAATGTCTTCAATAACCGATATGTGTGACGGGACCTTAAACAAAATTCTTTCCTTCAGTCAGTTGGACCCAAAGATTCCAGTGCCGGATACCCAGCGAGAAAGGTGCATACAGGTGTGAGTGTGGCGGGAGTTTCAATGTTGGCCGGGTGACGACTGTTGAACACGCAGGTGAGGAGCTCATGGCGGAACTCAGGTAGGTGCCACCTTTCCTTTTATTTGTATCAGTAAGATTTCTTCTAAGGTTGTTCCGTCTCTTCGTGTCCCTGTTTGTCCTGGGAAACTTTTTCATTTTATTGTGGTGTCGAGAAAATGCAAACCTCGTTTGCTTTAGGGTATTAAAAAAAGGGGGTTTGTCTGCCTGGGTTCTTTCAAAACAGGATACAAAAAAACAAGAGGAAAAAAATATAAAACTGCACTCGTGACTGCTGCTATCTTCAGTTGCTTTGAAGACTCTACGAGTCGAAGTACTCAACTTCTCCTCTCCCAAGTGGCTTCATAATTTTTTCCTCTTGTTTTTTTGTATCCTCGTTTGCTTTATTTCATGCATGATGATAGGATTTTATTTTTTCGGCAATATCCTCTTCCTCTGTGCACTTTCCATTCGATATTGTTTCGAAGACGGAAAAGGTTGTAAATTGGTTGATAGCTCTGTTGTATTTTATACATCATTTCGGCCAACATTTCATCCCCTGTCAGTGCAGTAAAAAAAAAAAAAAAAAAAGAAAGAAAAAAAAAGGCCAACAAGAGTGGAGGGAAAGAAATGTACTGTATATATTAGAATGTTTTTACCAATTTACAACTTTTTCCGTCTTCAAAACGGAAGACTTCAGGGGAAGAGATTGCCTCTTTTTCTGATTTTTTTTTTTTTTAATTTTAAAGGGGGGGGGGGGTGTGCATAAACGAGATTATTATTCAAAAAATAACATTTTCGTTCCCTGATTTTGAATAGACTAGTGTAAGATTTCATTTTGGGTAGGAAGTGAAAATGTTACCGTTTTGGGGATACACTCTTTTACTAGGGATGGGCTGGCCCAGCACGGGTAGCAAGAGTTAGTCTCAACTCTAAAACGCCGAGGGACTTTACCTGTGGTCACGAGACTTCCACTGAACGGAACTTGATGTTGGACGGGGTGGGGGGGATAGAAGGGAATGTTACTATATTTGGTGTTTTGCTGTTTTTTAGGAGGGGCGGGGGAAGGTGGTGTTATGGAGTGATGGCACAGGGGAGTGTTGGCACAAGAAAAGGGTTGGTTGTTGACATGAACAAGGACAGTTGTGCGTGGCACTGCTTTTGCGGGTTGTGTCAGTCCTTGTCTGTCAGAAGTTGCATGTCAGTGTCTGTGGATCACGTATGCAAGTACGTGTCCGTTCTGTTCTCTAGAGTGTGCTTCCAAAAGGACAGCATGATGATTAAATTACAACATTCACATTTCCCCCCTCAAGGCGAAATGAGTAGTGTCCACAACAAGGTGTCGACGTTCACTCGCCAGTCACACAGAGGAGTAGATGGGAAGAAACGTGGATATTGCCGTTAAAATCTTCGGAAATATTTCTTAACCCTCTCTCAAGAAAACGCTTTAAACAAACGAAAAAAGTTTTTTTCGCTTTTTTTTTTTTTTTTTTTTTTTTGTTTGTTTCATTCCCTTTGAACCCACTCATTCACGTTGTAAACAGAAAGAATCAAACGCGGAGGAATTCATAAGATTTTGTCTCAAACTATTATACATGTATAATATATACAAAGAGAAAGTGGGAGAGAGTCTTCTTTTCGTAAAACGACCAACATCGACTTGCCGATAACTGTCGTGGTTGATGCATTCTGGGAATTTTCGTGTCTTCATTACCCACCGAACGCTGACATGGATTCCAGGATTATTAACGAGCGTATTTGATCTGAAGCGTGTGTATACACACAAGGGGGGTTCAGGCACTAACAGGTCTGCACATACGTTGACCCGGGAGATTGGAAAAAAAATCTCCACCCTTTTACTACCAGGCACAGTTACCGAGATTCGAACCCGGGATCCTCAGACTGAAAGTCAAACGCTTTAACCACTCGGCTGTTGCGTCCGTCATGTATGACACTAACTCGTTTTTTTGTTTTTTTTCTTCTCAGGGCGGAATGAGTACTCACATCAAGGTGTGGACTTGGACATGAGTTCTTTTCCCATGTGCACGTGCAGATCACCAACGCTGGTCTGGTGTGGAGAGGTCATGGACACAACATGCGGCGTGCGCCGGCCAGAATCAATATGACGATGGCCGTGTAAAGGGGAAGAACGAGGAGGGAAAGATATCCCCAGTGTCCAAAATCCAAACGGAAGACGTGTGAATGGTTGGTCGATTCTTGCCTATTATTGTCTGGAAAAATGCCCTTTTTTTTTTCAAACGAAGTCACATGAATACGCGAATTAAAATCGCGAACGTACACACTGAAACCGTGCAAATGACGAGAAATAAGAATGCACAGTAAGTACAACATTTTGTTTTAGCTGGATTCTTTTTCTTTAAGGTTTTAATGTGCTGAAAGCGTGACAAGAATGTTGAAGATGTGAATACGAGATCGTCAGAAAAATTTCATTTGTTCGGGTAATGCAATTTGCCAGAATGAAATGTGAAACTTTGTTGTTTTTCTTTTTTTTTTTTTTTCCTCCTTTTTTTTGGGGGGGGGGGGATGGGGTTGGGGGGTTGGGAGGGGGTGTGTGCGCGGATGGGGGCGGAGGGGGTCTTTGTCTTCATAAACATCGGGTTCCTTCCACCAGATTGCATCGCCAAAATGTTGTGACTACCTTCCCCCTATCACCTCCCAGTTCAGACATTTAATCCTACGTCCACCCTCTTTCCTACTCTCTCTCCTGTCCCTCTGTCATCTGCTTCCCCTCCCTCACTTCTTTCCCCAGTCTTTCCCTCCCTCTATCTCTCGCTCAACCCCTTCTCTCTCGCCCTCTTTTTCTCCTCTCTCCATCTCCCTTCTCTTTTCCCTTTCTCCCTCTCTCCACCCCCACCCCATCTTTCCTCCCACTTTCTCTCTCTCTCTCCTGTGCATGAGAAAATGCTGCACCAGAAGCATCCTAATCCCACCTGTTCAACTCCGTCCGTCAGTCCCTGCTTGCACAAAACTGCACGTCGTTGCGACAGGCAGGAATGTCTCAGGTCGCTGCCAAGGAACCCCGCTCTGTCTCACTGTTCCCGCTGTTCCCTCCCCCTCCCCACCTCCACCGCAATTATCCCCACCCCCACCCCCTCTCCCTGTTCCTCCCCTACACTTAAAATCTTGACCTCCGCTTTTCCTTTCCCCTCCACTCACCCCCCTCTCCTCCTCTAACCCCCCTCCCACCTCCAAGGACCCCCTTCCACTGCACGGGTTCCTTTTCACCTTTACCTCATACTTGAAAACGAAAGAGCTGGCTGTCACGTTCTCTCTCTCTCTCTCTCTCTCTCTCTCTCTCTCTCTCTCTCTCTCTCGTCTGCCATACTCAGATGGTTTATTGTGGAACAATATATCAACCATTTTCAATGTCCAAACTGGTCTTAATGTATTAAAAAAAAAAGTACCATTCAGAACACATTAATTTCCAAACACGATGTCTTAACCTTTCCCACTCTCACACTCTGCCTGTCTGCCTCTCTCTCTCTCTCTTTCTTTCTGATCTAAGAATTATATGTGCATGTACTTATGTTCATCTTTTTCTTTTTTTTGTGACATAATTTGAAATTTATTCATGTAATGTGATGCCTTCGTAATTTATTATTTTTCCTTTTCATGAGGGCAGGATGAAAACAAGCCATTTGAACTTATTCCTTTTTTCCCTCAATAAAAAGTTTCTCTCTCTCTCTCTCTCTCTCTCTCTCTCTCTCTCTCTCTCTCTCTCACCCCCAAGCCCCTTTCTCGTGCTCCAGTTCTTTACCCCCCCCCCCCCCACACACACACACACCCACCCCCCCCCCCTTTGTCACTCCCCCTCCACACCCCCACATTGCTAATCTCCCTCCCCCACCGGTTTGACACTGCCGATGTGAAAATGCTGGACTTGACCTTGCTGCGCCATTCGGTCCGGTGTCCGGCAAGGGAGGAAACTCGGATCACTCCCTTGTCAAAGTTTGTGTTTGGTCCTGTGTGTTCAGTGGTCAAACTAGTTAACATACCTTCAGCAACGTGTTCTGGTACCAGGAAACGGATACCACTTTGAGGAAATAATATTGTTTCCTTATTGACCTCGAGTGTGTGCAATAGATGTCACGTCCTTTCTGTTTTATATATATATATATATATATATATATATATATATATATATATATAATGATAATAATAGATCAAAATATTAAGTTAAAATCCAAGGTTAACAGCAACAACCATAACAATCATTTTTATAACAATCCCGAAATTTACTGTGAAGCGCAAAAACCCGACGAAACCAAACGGGGAAAAAAATCCTCAACAAATAAGAAACCAATTAATTGGATTCAGTGGTGGATTTTAAACCTCTGATTAATGAAAGAAAAATGCAGAGGTAACTTCTCTGATTGAAAATCTTTTCTTATGTACTGGAGAAAGAAGGAAAGAAAAAAAAGATCTTAAAATCATCAGTGTCAAAACTGTCACGTCAGGGACTTCAAATATAGCACAGCTAAAACTTTCACATTGATATTACTCTTAACATCAAATTCTGCCTTCATCGATAGTTTGGGAATTTTTTGTAATACGTTTTTGTGCGGCGGGATTCTTCTGATACGTTTTTTGCGCTTCATTTGTATCGTCACTTGAAAAGTGTGTGAAATGAATTGCTGTACTTTTTTTCATTTACAGCTTTTTGCGATTAGTTTTGATTCAAAGACGAACATGGGAATCTTTTGAAATAACTTTTTAACTGTCCTGGAAATAAGGTACCCCGTTTGTGCGTGCTTTCTCTTCCAGAGAAATAAAAGTGAAAAGAACAAGCAGTGGTTCGTCTTGGAAATATACCTCATTTTGTGTGGTGTTCTCTTCCAGGGAAATAAGAGGAAACCACAATCAGTGATCGCCATTCGTTCTGCTGACAACAAAATCTTGTTCAAGGTCTGACAGAATACAGTGTGAATCAGCGTCGCTGCAATGTTGAGGTTGCCTCTTGTGTTGATGTTGGTGGTGAATTTCCCTGGCTCGGCACACTACTCACGATGCTCACCCACCAACTGTAAGCTGCCAGACTGCCGCTGCCCGGGTAATTCCTCGCTTTTTTTTTTTTTTTTTTCTTTCTTTTCTTTTTTTCCCCACGATTTATTTTGTCCATGTTTATTACAGTGCTATAACGGGCGCAATATCCAATGTGTTGAACTTCGTATCCGCATGTCTTTGGTTCCATCTCCGTGTTGGCGTCTGGTGGGTTAACTGAAGGACACAGACCATAGCCGGATATTTAACATACGTATTTGAACATCTGCATTTCTATGCACATAAACAGGGAACAGGTCTGTGGTCTGCACGTTCATACCGGAAATGATCTCAACGTGACCCATAGCCCGTCAGCTGCTGCCGCGGGGAGCAAACCCAGGTCTATCAAATCCATTGCTCTGACCTCTCGATTATCATCGCGCCCAAACGGCACAAGATAGGGTTTCCCACGTTTAAGAAGAACAGCATGTGTTAATTTGGAATGGAGACGAGGACATGCCTCATATTTCGCCCGCGGGTGTCATAGTGGGCAGACGCGTGTGCAGGCAAGCTGTTAAGTTTGATTTTTGGTTTTGTCTGTGCATGTTCGTGGTGATGTACACAAACTAACCATAATGTAGTTGTAATGTATATAGTTTTATTTGCCCTATAGAAACCGAATCTTTTTTTTTATATATAACTAAGCACGAGTAACATGAGACCTTTACAGCGTCAAGTTTGGGGAGGGGATGGGGGATATAAAAAAACAAAAAAACTACAAAGACTATATTTCACACTCCCTCTTCACCCACCCCAGGACACAGCATCCCGGGAGGCCTCAAGCCGGAGGAGACCCCTCAGATGGTTCTGGTAACTCTGGACGACCACGTGAACTGGTCCAACTGGGAGCTGTACCTGCGGCTGTTCCCCCCGGAGAGCAGCCGGCGGAACCCCAACGGCTGTCCCCAGGCCGCCACCTTCTTCGTGTCGCACAACGCCACCGACTACTGCATGGTGCGGAAGCTGTTCGCTCGGCAGATGGTCAGTGTTTCTCCTTGTCTTCAGCTCTGTGAGTCAAATCTACTTTCCCTTAGCCCGAAGATGTTTGCTTCGAATCTGCTTTTATGCCCTTTTAAGGACCAGCGCTAAGCTTTTCTCACAGATTGACATACTATGCTTACAGTTGGGCCAACAGCAAAGTGAGAGCTGCATGATCAATGGTTTCTCCACTGCAGTGGGAAGTCATTTATAGCTTAGTCTTTTGTGAAGGACTTTATTCTTAAACTAGGAGGCAAGACTGTACTAGCTCTTAGTACTACAGCCTTGGGCGCTAATAATTATTGTCCTTTTGGGAACCATCCCAACGCCGACTGTGCGTAAACCCTCTTGGTCCAGAGAGTGGGGATGTAACTTGGGCAAGACACACTCTACTATAATCATATTCTAGCCCAAATTGTCGGTAAGCAGTTGCCTCCTCTGCTGTTCTGATGGTCATAGTCGAACACGACTGTCGTAAAGTGGTAACGCGTCCGCAAAGGAAGCAAGAGAGTCTGTGGGTGTGGGATCGAATCCTACATTCGTCAGAATTTTCTCCCCTTCCACTAGACATTGTGTGGTAGTCTGGATGACTCGTTGGATGAGACGATTGAACTGAAGTCCCCTCAGACCAACTCTTACGGGAAGTAACTGCGTCTGCAGCAGTTATTTGCCTTGGCATAAATCCTTTCTCGGTCCCTGTACGCATTTATATCAGTATAAGCATGACAATTTGCGGTGTTATCGCCAGCATGTAAATTAACAAGTTAGGAATCTGTTAGAGAAAAACATTTAGATGGATGATCATTTCTTGTGAAGAAAAAGACCATTGAATGCAGTACATTCAACTGAAACAGCCCAGCATTCACAGCCGAATTCTGAGTGGTATTTTCCAAACGTTTAATCTTTAGGAACTATAAAATGCCATAATTCTGATGTGAAGTTAAGACAGGAAGACAGTAATTAGAGTTAGGACGGCGATCTAAACGACACAGACACCGATAATCGAACAAAAAAGATGGTAGGGTAGAATTGGGAGTAATTAGTATTGCTGGACACAAGCAGAACAATCAGTAGGAGGACATAATTATTTAACACTGGACTGGTGTTACCAGAACACCAGGACCCCCATGGAACTCCAGATGGGCGCCACACCCAGGGCTCCACCCCTAACTACCCCCCAACGAAACTTCAACACCTGTTGAATACCCCAGCAGTGGAATAGTTACGGGTGTCAGCCGATAGGTATCAACTGAATTCTACTGATCAGACCAGTTGAAACTGATACTTAACACAGATTGTCATCAGAAAAGTAGAGGGCGATATATGAGCATAGCAGATTTGTGTCAGTAGAAGAGTTTCAGTTTCTCAAGGAGACGTCACTGCGTTCGGACATCCATATACGCTACACATCTGCTAAGCAGATGCCTGACCAGCAACATTGACCAACGCGCTTTGTCAGGCCTTGAGTGCATGCATATATATTAACTATTAGAGTGGATTTCTTTGACAAAATGTTGCCAGAAGACATCACTCTCTTTGCCATGGGTTCTTTTTTCAGTGCAGACTGCATGCTACACACGTGACCTCGGTTTATCGTCCCATCCGAATGACTTAAGGGCGAGAGCGGGATTCGCACCCAAACCTTCATGGACTCTGTATTGGCAGATGAGCGTCATAACCATTCTGCCACTTGCCTCCTAAGAAGAGAGGATGACATATGAGCAGAGCAGATGTATGCCATTAGAAGAGAGGGCGACATGAGCAGAGATTTATGTAATTAGAAGAAAGGGCGATATGTGAGTAGAGCAGATGTATGCCATTAGAAGAGAGGGCGACATATGAGTAGAGCAGATTTATGCCTAATGACTACCAAGTTAAACCGATCTCTCAGTCAAAGAAGGCTACTCACTCGCGTAGCTTTCGTCGGCGATCCGGCCGGCTTTAGCGCAACTGCTGGGTAGAGAACGTGCAGCTGTGCGCATCGCCGTGAGCGAACTCACGACAATGTGACTTGACGAGTGAGGAGTACACCGACGGCAGGTTGTGTCGGCCCCGGTCACGGTTGAGGTTGGGGTTCCTGGCGGCGATGCGGACTGCCTCCTTTACTTCCCTCTAGAACAATCTTGCTTCTCTGTCGAGAACTTGCACATTGTCCTTTACAAAGTGATGTTGGTTGTGGGTCAGATGTTCGCCCACTGGGGAGGACTCTCGTTTGTGTTCTTTCGGACCTTTATGCAAATTGCGCTCGATTTCACCAGTGTAACTTTGGTCACAGTCCTGGCAGTCTATCTGGTATATCACCCCTGATGTGTCCAATTTATCTGTTTTGTCTCTGGGGTGGACAAACTGGCTCTTGATGGTGTTGGTGGGCTTGGCGTGAACGCTGACTCCCAACTTCCGCATCTTCCTGCTGAGAGCCTCAGTGACGCCGCTGACAAATGGCATAGAGACGTGTCTTCTCGACGGGGTTTGGCGTTGAGTCGAGGCGTGGGGTATGGTTTTCTTGCCCCCCAGGATGTCCCAGGCCCACTTCTGGTATCCCGCCACACTGAGCACTTTCTTGATGTGCTGCACCTCTTCTTCCCTAGTGGTGTCGGTGGAGCAGATGGTCTTTGCTCGGTGGGTGAGGGTGCGTATTACCCCAAGCTTGTGTTCCAGTGGCTGGTGACTGTTGAATTGTAAGTACTGGTCCGTGCGGGTCGGCTTCCTGTAGACAGAGAAAGCGAGATTTCATGCCATTAGAAGAGAGGGTGACATATGAGTAGAGCAGATTTATGCCATTAGAAGAGAGGGCGACATGAGCAGAGGAGATTTATGTCACCAGAAAAGTGGAGGGGGACATACGAGTCGAGTGAGATCACCAGAACGACTGAAATCGTAGGAAGGTCACAAAACACCAATGGACAATAGTCAGAAATACTTAACTGTAATAACGCTGGGTGAGGCTTCTCATAATTTACAGGAGGGAGACGACTGTGTGTGTGTGTGTGTGTGTGTGTGTGTGTGTGTGTGTGTGTGTGTGTCAGTGTATGTGTGATGTGCCTCTGTTTCTCGTTGTGTGTTAAGAAAGTGTGTGCTGTGTGTCTGTGTGTTTGCAGAGGCCAACACTCGGCTTACATCACAGATTGACATAAATTTACAGTTGGGCCAACAGCAAAGTGAGAGCTGTATTGTCAATGG
This sequence comes from Babylonia areolata, assembly GCF_041734735.1. Taxonomy (NCBI): domain Eukaryota; kingdom Metazoa; phylum Mollusca; class Gastropoda; order Neogastropoda; family Buccinidae; genus Babylonia; species Babylonia areolata. The sequence goes on along the minus strand of NC_134897.1, from coordinate 13,047,582 downwards.
TTTCTCTATTGCAATGGGAAATCATTTACAGCTTAGTCTTTTGTGAAGGACAACGCCGACTGTTCAAAAACCCTCTTGGCCGACAGAGTGGGGATGTAATTTGGGCAAGACACCCTCCACTATAATCAAATTCTAGCCCAGATAGTTGGGACAGCAGTTACCCCCTCTGTTGTTCTGATGGCCATAGTCGAGCACGACTATCATAGTGTGTTTATACTTGTTTGTCGATGTGTTAGACTTAAGTCTAACATGAAAGGTAGAGCACGATGCTTTGCAAATCAAATATCGGCATCATTTCCAAACCAACATTGCGCAAATTTCTTCAAAACGGAACAGAGTCTCTGTGGGCTTTTCCAAATACAACAGACTGAGCAACACACTAGACGCCACGTTCTTGGCATCAGAGATCTTTTCCCATCCCTCTTGCGGCCAATCAGTGGCAGCCTCTGTGTGTGTGTGTGTATGTGTGGGTCTGTGTTTTTGAGTGCGTTTGTGCATGCGTGAGAGTGTAAGTGTACACAAGTGTCAGGAGAGTTCTGTGCATGTGCGTGTGTGTGTGTGTGTGTGAGGGGGGGAGGGGGGGGGTGCGCGGAGGGGAGGGGGGGTAGAGGATGAGGTATGTGAGTGTATGCATGCCTACACTGTGGGAGCAACAGGATAATGGAACGTGTATATATATATATATAGATATATAGATATATGTATATATCTTTGTATATATGTGTGTGGGGTTGGAGGTGGGAGGATATGGGCGTGTGTGTGTGTGCTTGTACAAGTAAGTGTTCATCTGTGTGTGTGTGTGTGTGTGTGTGCCGTGGAAGCTGCGATACATAGACTAGAAATGAGTGTGCGGAGGAGGGGGGTAGAGGAGGTGCAGGGTAATGTGTGTGTGTGTGTGTGTTTGTGTGTGTTTGTGTGTGTTGGAGCTCATGTACGTTTATATGTATTTGACTGTGCTTTCATATCTGTGAAACTGCATGTTTGGTGCATATCTGTTATGCATGTGTGGGTGTATGTGTGAATGTGTGTCTTCATGTTTTACATTTATTTGCTTATTTATTATCATTGTTGTCTTATTTATTTATTATTATTATTATTTTTATTATTATCATTACTACTACCTTTTTTATATTATAATTATTTATTTATTTATGCAAGCTTATCTATTATTTATTCACCTTTCTTTTTTTTTTTCTTTTTTTTTTCTCAAGGCCTGACAAAGCGCGTTGGGTTACGCAGCTGGTCAGGCATCTGCTTGGCAGATGTGGTGTAGCGTATATGGATTTGTCCGAACGCAGTGACGCCTCCTTGAGCTACTGAATCTGAAACTGAAACTGTCGATGTGTTCAGGAGATAGCGGACCACAGCGTGACTCACCGCATGCCGCACGCGTGGTGGGCAGGTGCCAACAGCTCACAGATCGGGTACGAGGTGCTGACACAGCGGTCACACCTGGCTGACCTCACACACATCCCCCTGGAGGAGATCCGGGGATGGAGATCCCCCTTCCTTCAGCCCAGCGGGGATAACTTGTTCCAGGTGGGTTAGGTTGCGTGGATAGATTTTCCTCTGGTAACTTATTTCAAGTGGGTTATGCAGAATGGGTACCGTTTTTCCTCTGATAACTTGTTTTATGTGGGTCGTGTAGTGTAGATAGTTTTTCTCAAGTAACTTATTTCAGGTGGGTTATGGAGCATGGGTATCTGGTATTTCCTCCTGTAACTTATTTCAAGTGGGTTATTTAACGTGGGTAGTTTTTCCTCTGGTAACTTATTTCAGGTGAGTTATGTAGCGTGGATACTTTTCCTCTGGTAATTTATTTCAGGTGGGTTATGTAGCGTGGATACTTTTTCCTCTGGTAATTTATTTCAGGTGGGTTATGTAGCGTGGATACTTTTTCCTCTGGTAATTTATTTCAGGTGTGTTATGTAGCGTGGATACTTTTTCCTCTAGTCACTTATTTCAGGTAGGTTATGTAGCGTCGATATATTTTTTTCCTCCATCAACAGACTTCAAGCGGGCTATGTAGCGTGGACATTTTTCCCCGTTATCTGTGTTCATCAAGCACTTAGGAAAAAGTGTTCATCAAGCATGTTCAGAGATCTGCCTTTGTCCATCAAACGCTAACCGAAAATTTTTTCATTGGTCACCAAACGCAGAATAATCATCTTGGCTCATGAGACTGGAAAAAAAAGTTTGATATAATTGGTCACCAAAAGCAGAGTTCATAATTTTAGTTCAGTTTCAGTTTCAGTAGCTCAAGGAGGCGTCACTGCGTTCGGACAAATCCATATACGCTACACCACATCTGCCAAGCAGATGCCTGACCAGCAGCGTAACCCAACGCGCTTAGTCAGGCCTTGAGGGGGAAAAAAAGAAGAAGAAAAAGAAAGGTGAGTAAGTAATAAAGATTACACAAATAAATAAATAAATAAATAATAATTATAATGTAAAAAAAAAAGGTGAATAAATAATAGATAAGCTTACACAAATAAATAAATAAATAATAATCATAAAAATAAAAAAAGGTAGTAGTAATAAATAATAATAAAAATAATAAAGTAAATAAATAAATAAATAAGATAACAATGATGATAAATAAGCAAATAGATGTAAAACATGAAGACACATATTCAATATACACCCACACATGCATAACAGATATGCACCAAACATGCAGTTTCACAGATATGAAAGCACAGTTAAATACATATAAACGTACATGAGCTCCAACACACACACACAACACACACATTACCCTGCACCTCCTCTACCCCCCTCCTCCACACACTCATTTCTAGTCTACGTATCGCAGCTTCCACGGCGCACACACACACACACACACACACACACACACACACACACACACACACACACACACACAGATGAACACTTACTTGTACAAGCACACACACATATGCCCATATCTCCCACTCCCAACCCCACACACATATATACAAAGATATATATATATATACACGTTCCAATATCCTGTTGCTCCCACAGTGTAGGCATGCATACACTCACATACCTCATCCTCAGCCCCACCTCCCCCTGCACCCCACCTCCCCCTCACACACACACGCGCGCGCGCGCGCACGTGCACAGAACTCTACCGACACTTTGTACACTTACACTCTCGCGCATGCACAAACGCACTCAAAAATACCGACCCACACATGCACACAAACACACACATACACACACGCACAGAGGCTGCCACTGACTGGCCGCAAGAGGGATGGGAAAAGATCTCTGATGCCAAGAACGTGGCGTCTAGTGTGTTGCTCAGTCTATTGTATTTGGAAAAGCCCACTAATTCATCAAGCACTTAGTCAAAGTAGAAGTTGACCATATGGCTCTAGATTTGAGTGTCAGTAAATATCCGTTATTTTTGTTTGCAGTAAGAACACAATCAAAGGTTTCAAAATAATGCTCATTGTCTGTCAGACTGTACATGACAAAACGCTGGCAAGGAACCATGGCTTCGGTTTCAAATTGCACAAGGACCAGGAATTTTGTCCCCATACACGACCTTGAGTGATAGTGCGGACTCTCTAGACTTTCAGATGATATTATAAAAAAAAAAAGGAGGAGAAAAAGGTCCTTTGTGCAGTACGCACAAGAAAGGATAAAATAAACATTTAATGCTTCCAGAAATATTGCCACATTTCGGGCATTAAAATTCTGTTTTCTGTAGATTGAAAATTCTACTGAAACTATCCGATAGAAAGAAGTTAACTTACCTTGGTATGGCAGGTGGAAAGGAGACATCACCGCTAATTTGTTCTGAATGAATTTGGTTCGGTTCATCAGTTGACTGTCATTTTGGATATATTGGCAGTGGCGATAAGATAGCGATACCCAGTTTTCTGGCGATGAAACTGGTGATCGCAATTCATGACTTTAATGTTTGCACCTTCTTCGTCAGCCATGTTCATGTGCACAGACTTTCATTTCCTCACATAAGTAAGGACTGATAGGAAGAACAGGCCATGTGTGAAATCTTGGACTTTCTTTTCCTCATTTTAGCAAGAATTTGTTGGAAGAATTGGCCATGTGTGAAATCTTACGCCTTCATTTCCTGAGATAAGCAAGAACTGATTGGAAAAATAGGCCATGTGGAAAATCTTGAAACATTTTTTGAGCTGAGAGATGTCTCTTCTGACGCGTGTTGCAGGTGCTGCAGGAGAACAACTTCACGTACGACGCCACCCTGACCTACCCGTTCCCCCGCAACGTGTACTCCCCGGTCCTGTGGCCCTTCACCCTGGACTTCTCCTACCCCCTGGTGTGCAACATCCCACCCTGCCCCACCCGCACCTACCCCGGTCTCTGGGTGGTGCCTGTCGTCGTCGTCATGGATTACAGGTGAGTGTGACACTGTAATGTGAGAATGTTGGAAGTGTTGTGAGAACTTACCTATTTTGTATGACAAAGAGGATGATGAAACTGGTGAAGCTGATGAAAGCATGTAACACTTTGTGGATATTTTTTTTCCGTTGCCGTTGTCCGGGGGTGGAGGGTCGGGAGGGGGGGTGGTCTGTGTGAGGGCAGGGTGGTTGTGTTTGTGTGTTTTTCAGCTGGTCTCTTTTTGAAGATTCTGATATTCTGTGGAGTGATGGCCTAGAGGTAACGCGTCTGCCTAGGAAGCGAGAGAATCTGAGCGTGCTGGTTCGAATCGCTGCTCAGCCGCCGATATTTTCTCCCCCTCCACTAGACCTTGAGTGGTGGTCTGGACGCTAGTCATTCGAATGAGACGATAAACCAAGGTCCCGTGTGCAGCATGCACTTAGCTCACGTAAAAGAGCCCACGGCAACAAAAGGGTTGTTCCTGGCAAAATTCCGTAGAAAATCCACTTCGATAGGAAAAACAAATAAAACTGCACGCAGGAAAAAAAACAACAAAAAAATGGGTGGCGCTGTAGCGTAGCGACGCGCTCTCCCAGGGGAGAGCAGCCCGAATTTCTCACAGAGAAATCTGGTGTGATAAAAAGAAATACAAATACAAATACAGATCAGACAATTACCCCCGCCCCCGAAAACGGAGTGTGGTTGCCTATAGGGCGGGGTAAAAACGGTCATACACATAAAAGCCCACTCGTGTACATACGAGTGAACGTGGGAGTTGCACCCCACGAACGAAGAAGAAGAAGAAGACCCCCCCCCCTCCCACTCTCCAACAAAACCTGAAGTTTTGTTTTGAAAGCAAACAGAGATGGACAAAAAAAGGATGTAACAATGTAGCAGCCCTTTAATGGATTGGACCCTTGAAAACGGATGCGGAAGAAAATAAACAACAAATCTAAATATATAACACGGTGCACTGACAGTTGTTGGAACTGGAGATGACTAAAACACACATCACATGTTAGTATGAAAATCATGATGTAATGTTTTGTAAGGACTGCATGTTTATTTTTGACAGTGGTGAATGTGGCGTGCTTTGTTTTGCTGTGATTTGCACCTGTGGGATTTGAGACTGTGATGGCGCCTGTGTCAATTTACGTGTGTGTGTGTGTGTGTGTGTGTGTGTACATTATATGTGTGTGTATGTGTGTGTGTATATGTATGTATATATGTGTGTGTGTGTGTGTGTATATATATATATATATATATATATATATATATATATATATATCTTTTATCATGTCAGTCTTACATATGCATATTTTAGCCATTGTCATATTAAACTTTGTAGACTTTGTACATATTTTACGACACTTAGTCTTAAATTTCATTATTTTTTGTTGTGAAGCGCGGTGAGCCCCATCTGAGATGGGGGTACTGCGCTATATAAGCCTACATTTTATTATTATTATTACATGTGCAACATTGCCTCAGTCATCTTCTATCTACAAATCATGAAAGCAATATGCCGTCTAAATTTTTTTTTTTTTTTTTTTGGTGGTTTTCCATGTATTTCTGTATCTATCCATGTTACACTGAGCAACCAACGTGTTCATCCATTTGTAACTGTTAGGTAACCTTTGTTCCTTTACCATGACGGAAATTCTGTCCAAAAACTTTAGATCTTTATATCTTGAAAGCATGTATGGAAATAATTGAATCCTCTGGTCCGTTTTTTTTCTAGTCAAAATGCCAACCTTTTCACGAAAAATAAAGCCCATATTGTGTCGACGCCATGTGCCAATACATAAATGTGGTGCAATATCTGGCAACTGTTATTCTGTTTAATATAACTGTCAGTCCATTATTTTTTAAAGCAAAACTTCTTGACAGTTATCATGAACGGCACCCTATTATTTCAGAAGCAGGGACAAAAGTTGTTCAGGAACACACCTAAATAGAGGATTGAAAAATACAATGGGGATGATTATAAATCCTTACATGATTGGCAGTGCTGGATAAGGAATATGTAATTTCAAATTAAAGTTTCCTTACCAAAGTTCTGTGTGTCGGGATATCGAACAGGTTGGGCATGTCCACCTTTCTTCCCCGCCTCTCACAAAATTACTGCCCAACCCCCATTGCCCCCAATACACACTCCCCCTCTATCCATCACCCTCAGACTTTTCCCCTGATGTGTGGTTGACGGGTTACTTCCCAGGACATGAGTTTTCCCCAAAGTTTCACTCTTCGGAACAAATTTACAAACTTCATGGCATTTGAACACTATCAGTCTGGACTAAAATGTAAGTCTGTTACCACAGCCATTGTTTGATACAGCTTTTGAATGATGCAGCAAATTCTTTTCAAGGTTTCAAGAAATGAAAACCAGGCGTTTGTAGGTTATCATTGTGCCAAATCTGACATTGTTCTGTGATTATGGATAGGGGAGGGGGGGGGGGAAGATATGATAAACACCGTTTTCTGTCATGAAAGAGGGCAAGTAAAAAATTTTTTTTAAATTCTGGGAGGTGGCAAGTTGTGGCAACGTGATCGTTTTACATGGAGTGGAAGTATTTCCATTGGGTGGGGATCCTTTGTGACGAATTTTACAGATGTTGTCTGTAACTCTTACATGTTTTTTGGGTTCTTTTCTCCAGGGAGCATCTGCCTTGTGCCTACATTGACCACTGCATCAATGAACCAAGAGACCACGACGAGACGTTTGAAATGCTGTGGAAGAATTTTCAAAGGAATTACCGAACTAACAGGTCCGTTGCATTGTCGATTCCACTTATCTCTCCCCCCCCCCCCTCTCTCTCTTCTCTTTCTCCCCTTCCTCTCTCCTTCCCCCTTTCCTCCTTCCATCCACGCGTTGTGTCATTTCCACATATTACTTTGGTGATAAATACCACCGGCAAATGACAAGTTTATAATTAGCACCGTTTCTGGAACACAGTAGCACTCGTCAACTTTTCAGTAAAGGTCATCAAAGATACCTTCGTTATTAGCAACATCATCAGCATGTGTGAGTGGTTCCTGTACTGACATAAAATTGTTTTGGAGATCATGGTCCGGTCTATGCCATATGGCTTCTCAAGCTGGTGAAGAGACTGGGTTTCAGATAGCCTTAGTTCTCTCGATTGACACTCTGATTTGGCAGGGCTTTTGCATGCATTCGAGTTTGGGGGCACTTCCTTAGACTGTTCTCAGGCTGGGGCATATATGAGATCTTGTGGGATTTGAAGACACTGGCAAGGGAAACGGAGAGGATATGTCACGATTCTCTGTTGTATGCAGGAACTGACAGCATTCCCACCTGTTGCTGGGTTGACAGTTGGTGGATCTGTTAGGGGGCACGTCACAGACGGCTTTGGTCTGCAGCGAGGGAATCACCCCGTGTAGGTGATTGGGAGGAGGGGTGGGGGTCGAAATGTTACGTCTTTCCACCTGTTACCCATTCAGTCCCGGGGAGTGCACAGCCTTCCATCCATACTGACGTGGATAAAACGCAGAAATATATATATATCGATTTTCCTTAATATTATGTGTGGACATGTCCGGAAATACTGTAGAAGTTAGTTCCCTTTCTTTGTGGTTTATGCATAATCAGGAACGTGAAACCCGTTTCAATGAGGGGAAATGTGATGCCAGAGCAGTGCACGGGCGCAGGCTTCAATGAGACATATATTAAGACACATATAAAGTGATATGTATTGGGGAAAGGCTTGTCATGGGCAGTGACCCATGTACTAGGAGCAGCTGTGTGTTTGAAGTGGGGAGGAAGGGGAATACTGATGGTGTCATTGAACCATCACTCATGCTGACATTCAGCATCAAGAAAGGTGTCATTGTGGGTGTCTTGCAATGTGTATCCGCATCCCCCACCCCCCTTCAGGCTGCTACGTGGTTAACAGGTTTGGCCATGTTATTGGGATTGTATGTTCTAAGGAGGGATTATGTATAGCATGTTCAAGTGCAGTGCACGCTGGTATGAGTGGAATAGGGTGGGTATCTGTATCAGTTGTGGAGGTTGCCGTTCTTGTCTCCTGGTTGTATGTCTTTTGAGATAGGGAATGGGTTAAGGAGGGAGCAGTCCCAGCCGGGAAAAGTGCGGTTATTGCTGATTGCCTGTGACGCCATCAGGTATGCAGGTTCAGGGCGGTAGAGAAAACGGATTTTTTCTCAAAGCCTTAATGTTTTGTTTTGTTTTTATTCAGGTTCTGCGGGTCAGATATTGACAGTGGGTTTGTTTTTTGTTGTTTTTTGTTGTTGTTGTTTTGTTTTTTTTTTGGGGGGGGGGTTGTTTTTTGACTGGGTGTTTTTAATCCGAGTACAGCTCTGTGGTCAATTTGGCAAAAGGTAACGATACTAACCAGATTCATCCATTCAGCTTACAGCCCAGGTTATTGCATGGCTGTCAGATGATTGCTGCTTTATTTATTCATTCATTCATTTGTTTCAACTTCTACACTATAATCACCACACCACTCATCAGTCGTTTCTATCATTGATATTTATCTGTTACCTCACTCTATTAAATTGTCTTTTAAATTTAGTCTTGTCTTTGGTGGTCATTATTTATCCAGACAAATTGTCCTACAGGTGGACGAATGGGACTAAATGATTCATGCGTGATAAATCATGTCATTCCCCACAGGAGCAGCAGCAACAGTAATAGTAGTATAGGAACCATTCATTTCTTGATTCATGGATATGCAGGAAGTCATTTTCTGTTGTCCAAAGGTTAGAGTAGACTGAGCAGTAATAGATATGACAATGAAATGATGATGATAGCAGTAATTAATGTTGCTGATGAATACGCTTCACCCTGAGAGAGGTGTATACAACTGGTTGTCTCCCCCGAGGTCTGCTTGCGTGCTTGGCTCCTGGTGTTGGTGATGATGGGAGAGGGAAGCAGAAAATGGTAGTGTTGTAGGCAGGGGGCTTCTGTTTGTCATGTTGTAATGATGGATAATGAGGGAAAGAACTTACTGGTCATGGTAGTTGTGTAGCAGCGGTAGTAATATTTTGTTGTTGAAGTTGGTCTGGTTGAATTTGGCTCCGCATCTTGCTTTCTCACATGACAGAATGTTAAGATTGTGCTGCTCTTCCAAACATGGGATACTATCTCGTTCCAAACGACACTTGAATTTTATAATAGTCCCCCCTGCTCCACAGCGGCCTAGTTTCTGTTCAGAAAAGAATGTTAATCATTTGCCATAAAAGTAGAGATTCGTAGCACTTAAAAAAAAAAAAAAAAAAAGAAGATTCATTCACATATAAACAGCGTTTTTGAATCGTATTTTTCCATTACCTTCATCCGCATGCAAACATCTGCATTTTTCATTATTTGATAATGACAAAGACTGATAAAGAAGTAATTGGTGTGGTGCATCAGATGATCCCTATGGTTTGGAAAATCTAGATTTCATCGCTCTAACTTAATAAATGAATGGCTCTGGTTATAAATAATTGAGAACATTGAAATGCCTTGGAACCTTAATGATTGTGAACATTGAAATGCCTTGGAACATTAATGATTGAGAACATTGAAATGCCTTGGAACATTAATAACTGGGAACATTGAAATGCCTTGGAACATTAATGATTGAGAACATTGAAATGCCTTGGAACATTAATAACTGGGAACATTGAAATGCCTTGGAACATTAATAACTGGGAACATTGAAATGTCTTGGAACCTTAATGATTGAGAACATTGAAATGCCTTGGAACATTAATAAATGGGAACATTGAAATGCCTTGAAACCTTAATGATTGAGAACATTGAAATGCCTTGGAACATTAATAACTAGGAACATTGAAATGCCTTTGAACCTTAATGATTGAGAACATTGAAATGCCTTGGAACCTTAATGATTGAGAACATTGAAATGCCTTGGAACATTAAGAGCTGGGAACGTTGAAATGCCTTGAAACCTTAATGATTGAGAACATTGAAAATGCCTTGGAACATTGAAATGCCTTGGAACATTGAAATGCCTTGGAACCTTAATGATTGTGAACATTGAAATGTCTTGGAACATTAATAACTGGGAACATTGAAATGCCTTGAAACCTCAATGATTGTGAACATTGAAATGTCTTGGATGGAACATTAATGATTGAGAACATTGAAATGCCTTGGAACATTAATAACTGGGAACATTGAAAATGCTTTTGAACCCTTTCCCCATATTGGTTAGATTTGTTGCTGTTAAAATGACAAGAAGGAAACGAAGGCTTTATGATTTACTTTACCCCAAAAGGTAAGCATGAGCAGATGGTGTGAGCATCAACTTCTCCCCATGTTAGAGATATATGCATGTCCATCTCCAAGCCGTTAACAGACTGATGCAACCAGTCACACACTGTCCACTCTTGGTAAAGTACAGCACTGTATATGGTATCTTTGCAATGTGTAGATGTGTTGGTATTTTAACAAAATTATTTGTGTTTGAACAAAACAGGAAAAAAAAGGCAAAGTACAGTGCTGTATGTGAAGTTACCTTTGTGATGTATATATGTTGGTATTATATTTATAGCAAATTTGTGTTTGAACCAAAGAAATACAGCAAAGTACAGCACTGCATATGAAGTTTCCTTTGTAATGTGTACATGTTGGCATTCTTTTATTGTTTTTTGCAATCACATACTTGCAAAACATAAATGTGGAGAGAAAATAATCTTCTATACAAGGAAAAAAATGTGGAGAAAAACAATGGTTGCTGCTATTAATTTGCGTAATTGTGTGTGTGTGTGTGTGTGCAGAGCACCGCTGTACGTGAACCTGCACTCAAAGTGGCTGGAGACAGACTTCCACCTGGAAGCCATGGCGGACTTTCTGCAGAGACTGACATCCATGGACGACGTCTACGTGGTGACGGTCACCGACGCCATCGCCTGGGTCAGGGACCCAGCACCCCTCTCCCGCGTGAAGGACTTCCAGCCCTGGAGCTGTCCGGGGTTCCGGCCTTTCCAGGAGGACGCCGAGGACTGCAAGTTAAACGCTCGGCCACCCACCACCACCACCACCCCCGCTTCCTCCCCCACACCATTCCGGCAGTTCTACCACACTGCGCTGCCCTCTGACCTGCAGGAGAGGACAGGTGACGTGGATCATAACGGCGTACGGCGAAGTAAGAGGACGGGTGGCAGGGATACCCCAGGTACAGCACAGCAGGGTCATCGGGGTCAAGGTCATATGGCACGCAAGTCGTGGTTCATGGGGTCAGGGAGTAAGGGGAGTTGTGGTGAATGGGCGACAGTGGTTGTGTGTGGGGCCATTTCTGGGTTCCTTGTCAGGTTGTCATGATGGGAAGGGGGGCAGGGGATGCAGATGACGGGGATTGTTAGTTCTGGGTGTGTGCCTATGATAGCAATGACTCCGCAAGTTCTAATTGCTTGTTTCATATATACAATAGTGCCTGCCATGGAAATTATTTCAAAGTTATTTACAGGGTTCATACAGGTTTTCTGTCACGAAATTTAGGAACTTTAAATATATATTCAAAACACCACAGCCCCAAAATATTAAACTGTTAAACTATTGCATTAGGAACCTGTATGAAAAGCACAGTATTTTGAGTGTTGGTTCATACTACCTCCATTTCAGTCAGAAAAAAATACTTCAGGAATCAGATTTAAATCTAAAAAAAAAAATTAATTTACTTAATTCAGGTGGAACAGTTCACTGCTGTATCTTACCATTGACAGATACAGTGTTGTTGGGTTGGGGTTTTTCCCCCCAGTAAAGAGGCTTATTAAACAAATTAAAAATCTAGGTAATTTTAAGACTTCACAAACTAAGACATGTTCTACAAAATCTTCACTCTAAAACCTGTATGAACCCTGAAGTAATGTGCAGTTATTAGTGTATTAATTAATGTTGGTAAATGATATAGTCATGATTCTCATAAATCACTATAATTGCCAAAATGTTCAGCACATCGGTTATTAATACATTTGACCTTTATCAACAATTGACACAGAAGGAATAGTTGACAGTGGAAAGCAGTAAGCAAAACACCCTTCTCCAGTGTAGTCTGCACTGAAGGCCAAGGAGTGTTAAATCTGTTGAAATGTATTGACCATTTCAAGCACACATTACTTGTTTCAGTGTTTGTACTCCTTTCTTCCATAGAATCTAGGACTTTTCAAAAAGCTTCTGGATTGTGGATTATTTCACAAGTTAAAACCCAGATGATCACAGGTTGTATCAAAGAGTACAACTTCATGCCTAATATCGAGTCCAAATGTTTTCTTTTTAATGAATGTTGGATATACTTTCTGCAATGACTAATCGTAACTGATTCTATTTTTAGTGACTTTGGCATGGTTCTGTCCTAGTGGGTTATTTTGCGCAGAACTTGTACAAACTTTTTATCTTACCCCCCCCCCCCCTTCTCTGCCAAATAGTCCACACCTTTCCGAAAGGCCCCACTCAAACTTTATACATAATGACCCTATTCAGTGGTAATTTGCTCATTTGACCTTTCTAATGTTCTCTACAGAAGATCAGGGATAAGGAATTGAGCAGAATATTGCATGTTCTTAGAGGACTGATATGTTCCCTGTGATTAGTTGAGTTATAAATATGGTCTGTTGGTAATGAATAAAAACTATATGTCAGTCTTCTGATGTCTGGAGGTCTGGTCTGTTTTCCAGTGGTTGTCCAGATTCTTTAGCAAGGCTTCACTTGGTGACCGGCCAGTCTGTCGATATTTCAGTCCCCTAGGTTGCTCATCAGTGATTTTACGAACAGTATCCCAGTCACTCACAAGATAAATTTGAACTAGTTTTCTCATTCTTGTGATAAACCTCTGAGCGTGCTTTCGGGAATAAATAGTATCCGTACTTTTTCCAGATTCTGTGCCCGGAATAATAGTCCATTCAGTTTTAGAGATTTCTTTTTGGACTTATCTTGGCTTTTTACCCCAACTAAAATATCTTTAGCAGTTGCTTTTTTAGTAGTTTGATGAGTCAGGGAAGAAGGATATTTAGCTTTCCACTGTTGACTATTCCTTTTATGACATGTATTGAGCTGACATGTACAATGTACATGTATGTGATGACAGAAAATTAATCAAAAATGGATACAGCAGTGTCATGTATGATGTAATTTTTTCAATCATACAAAATCATACATGTTTTCAAGAAAATAAAAAGTGAAAGTTGCAAATTACATTCTGCAAGATTTATTATATGGATGAGCAGCAAATTTAATCTGAAAAAGGGTGGCACAAGTTAATAATAATATACATTATATAGTGCCCTTTCTCTCTGAGAGCTCAGGGTGCTTTACATGAAAGAAAAATACTGTAAGTTACATAAAACATGACCACTTTCTCAAAAATCCCTCCCTCCCCACTCACTCTCCCCACTCTACTACATACATCCAAAGTGAGCTGACATGGGTGGTGTTGGAGAACAAGGAAGCCGACAGTACTAATAAATAGGTTTTAAGATGAGTTTTTAGTGATGAGCGAAAAGCAGAATCAGATGCAGGGATATGATGAAGGTTGTTCCAGATGTGAGGAGCAACAAAGAAGAAAGAACATTCTTTGTTCACCCAGGTCTATGTTTCCCCCAGGTCTGTATACCCCCCAAGTCTATATTCCCCTAAACATATGTTTGTTTAATCATACATACACTTTGGGTGATGGTCAGCAGTCAGTAGTGGTCAGTGGTGGTTAGTGGTCACCAGTCAGTGGTGGTCTGTGGCGGTCAGCAGTGGTCAGTCATGCTCACTGGTAGTCAGTAGTATGTAGTGGTCAGTGGTGTCAGCAGTAGTGAGTGGTTGTCCGCGGTTAATGGTGGTCAGCGGCGGTCAGCAGTGGACAGTAATAGGCAACGGTGGTTATCAGTGGACAGTGGTGGTCAGCAGTGGTCAGAAGCGGTCAGAGGTCAATAGTCATAAGTGGTCAGTATATAGTGGTCAGTATTTGGTTCTGGTCGGTCAGTGGTTAGCGATTGTAAGTGATCAGTTGTGCTAGTAGTTAGTGGTGGTCAATGGTGGTCAGCTGTCAGTACTGGTCAGTGTTGGTTAGCAGTGGTCAATGGATGGCACCGGTGGTCAGTATATGGTGGCCAGCAATGGTCAGTAGTGGTCAATGGTTAGCGGTGATCAGCAGTGGTGGGCAGCAGTGGATAGCGGTCAGCAATGGTCAGTAGTAGTCAGTGGACTGTAGTGGTAAGCGGTGGTCACTGGGTAGTGGTTGTTAGTGACCAGCAGTGGTCAGTTTGCAGTTAATAAAATCAAAAACAAAAAACCAGGACGTCTTGATAATGCACAAATGTGACAAAACAACGCAATCTGAAGAATTTGACGTAGTGGTCAGCAGTGGCAAGTACTGGTCAGTACTGATCCCCATGTTCAATGTGCTCATACTGATGTTCAACGTTCGAGTGAACACGACTGGTTTAATGAGATGGGGTGAAGTTCATGTCGCTTTTAGTTCAGAGGTAAAACTGGAAATGTTTGTGCAAATATTTGATGGACACACACAGACTCCCTTCAATCAAAACTTCATCTACACATATTAGTCCATCGCGTAATATCCATTCAAAAATACTGCACTGTTGCGATCTGATTGTGAATAAGTTTACTGAATGAAAATGGCTCATCATAGAAAACAGACCCTAATTTCCTAAAGATCCACCACAGGCATTCACCATCCACAAGAGCAGAAAAGGTAGGACTGGTTTCATTATTTTTTTTCCGGGTCTGAGTCCTTCTGAAAAGGCGTTGTCTGGCCATTACACAAACACCACAATCATCCCAGTCAAAGCTAAGGCCACCACACAGAGAAACATATACATGTACACACAAATGTCTTAATAGCTGCACACACATACACCAAACATTGCACAAAGCCAAATATTAGTGTGTACAGGTCATTTAAAAAAAATAACAAATACTAAAAATGATCCATATAAAACGAGTAGAGTACATGCATTTGCTTTTAAAAGGACTTAAAAAAACAAACTTTTTAAGTCTTTCAATCTCCTGAAATAAAGCTTGATCTGACGATAAAACATTTGTCATAATCAGTGAATCATTGCCCATCACTTCTGAATTATTGCCCTTCGTTGCTTCACTCGGTTTGAAACTGCTCCCATGCCTATCCAAAAGGAGGTGGGTCGTGTACTGAGGTGGCTTTTGAGTCGGGGGTGGGGTCACCGGGGAGGCCGAGGGGTCTTTGGGTGTCCTATAGCCTTTTATGGCCATCTGTATCCAGGGCTCAGCATAGGCGGGGCCCAACCCTCTCCTTCGCCCTTTTCACCTTCGCCAGGTACCCATTCACACCTGGGTGGAGTGAGGGAAATCGGAGTAAAGTGCCTTTCCCAAGGACACAACACCATGCTGAAACGGGGCCTTGAACCCTGATCACTGGTGAACACAGTAATCCAACAACAAGCCGTTTCCACCGCGAAGCCTCCGATGCCACTGTGATGGAGAGCAAATAATCTGAAGGTCTGTTGTTGCAAGCCCACAACTCGTTTTTATTGAAGGCTAGTGAACACTGGGGAAAAAACAACAGCAACAACAAAACCGATCGCAAAGTATATACAGCACGTAGGATGAACACAGCAGAAATAGCGACCAGGTACAGTACGCCACAGTTACAGTTTTAATCTAACATAATCAGGACCCGGGGTTGCCACATCATTACTGCAGCGTCGAAGGAGTTTCAAGTTCTGAGCAAACAACCGCAAAGTCAAAAAGCTTTCACCTATACACAGCAGTTTCAATCCATGGGGTAGAAATCAACCTGGCTTCATATCCGCTGAAAACACCCACAAGTGTCTGTTGTTAAATGGCTTAGTCGTGAGACCAGGAGACTAAATCAGTGACAGAAAGATATCAAGGGGAAAGGGTTGGGAAGAGGGAGAGAGAGAACTGTGTGTGTGTGTAGTTGATCGAACGCCCGTTTCAACTCTTGAAGCAGTTGGACGGACAGACTGAACACGTGGGCAGGTGCATGAATACAACATGGTCACTAGGACGACGTTGACGACGCCGATGACCGCAGCGACCTCCTCAACTCTTCCTCTTCTATGGTTTCTAAACACGGCCTAAAATTATAGCGTTGAGCAGGGCCTGAAAAACAGTGAAAGAAAAAAAAAAGGAGAGAAGACAATCAGTACACTTGAGAGAGGAACTGGCATGCTGTTTTGAAACGCACGAACTGTTTGGTCCCACTCCATTTGTACACATTCGTGCTGGTATTCAAGACGTATCAATGTATGAACGCAGTTACATAAACGTCTCTCCATTAAAAAAGAAAAGACCCATGTCATATTGCAGCTGCTGCATTTATCTACTGAACGAATATTTTCTGAAATAAGTAATGACTGTAAATGGAATACACCAATTCGATCGATTCACAAAGAACGACCACCTTCAGCAAGTGACCAAAGAAATCTTTCTCAATGGGGTTTCGTAAAACGATGACTAGAAAGCACTGTCTTTTTTCCATGAAAACCCATGAATGCATTGATCGAAACAACGAGAGTAACATGCAAAACACATTTTTTAACCATTTTCCAATCAGACATAAAATATGTTTTATTTTATTTTTTTATTTATTTTTTTTTAGAAGAAAACTTTCACGTCCTCTTTATTTTGTGACTAAGAATACCTGTTAGAATAGTTTTCAACTGAATCCAATACTTAAAATATTGGCAGCATCTCAGTTTGAAACCTGGTTTTCAGTTTTAACGTACCTCACTTATTACCGTACACAACAGTAATGGAACATTTATCATAAGCGTCTTTTTTCTTTTCTTTTCTTCTTCAAATGTTTCCTGAAGTTGATCGATCTCTTGACATACGCTCGAGATTACTGACTGTTTTATCATTTCTGACAAAATGCAGGTCTGTTCTACACTGAAGTCATATTCCACAGAGCAAAATATTCAAATGAGACGTGTAGTTTAGGTCGGTTTTACCCTGACGCTGGTCCTTAACATGGTGCGGGTCTTCAACCTAACAGTTTTACAAAACCTTACTGTTTGTTGGAGGCATTACCTAAGACACTTGCAGGATAATCATTTGTAAAATTCGATGGGCATAAATTTTGCTTAAAGACACGGGATAATTGTTTTAAATTTACGTTTATTTCACGGGATAAACAGCTCCCCCCCAAAAAAAGGCCAATGAAAAACTATACACACGACGTATTCAGATGGCTGTCTACGATCAATGAATATTAAAAACAAAAACAAAACGAGCCCCATCTAAGCCCGACATAAAGGAATCAAATACACCAACCCTCACACGTTAAAAACAAGCACGCACACATCTCACAAACCGCATCACAGACGCGTGAGAAACAGCAATGCCAAGGGAAAATAATTACAACTCGTGCGTAAGGAGTACCAACACCCACCAGAGCACATGCATAGAAAACAAGAACAGAACGCTGTGTAAGGGGCGGAGGAGGGGGGGGGGGAGAGATAAAAAAAAATATACGTATCAAACTATAACAACAGAACAGAACGGTGTGTAAGAAAAAAATCACAAAGTATGAAAACTGAAGCTGAAGACAGAACAGACAGGAGGAGGAGAGAGAGAGATGAAGAGATGATACCTTGCCTGGGGCTGCGACCTTCTCTGACCTCTTCCGCCTCCCTCTCGGTGGCCACGTCCACCCACACGTCACACTCCAGTGTGTTGAAAAAATACCACTTCAGCTTCAGCTGCACACACGCACAGGGGACACAGCCTTCACACAAAGTACTCTGTGTGTGGGGGTGGGGAGGGGATGGGGGGCGGAAGGGGGGAGCACTGGGGGGGGCGGGGGAGCGGGGAGGATGGACGGGGTGTGCGGGTGCTAGTCGTTCGTAACGGAGGTCCCACGTGAAGTATATTTTATTCTCCACGCACTGAAAAGAACCCATGGCAACAACCATGAGCGTGAATGTACACATGCACACGGGCACGCACACACACACACAGAACCACCACCACCACCACACGACACAACACAACAAACACACACACAAATGCACATTATACACACAGACACCCCCCACCCACCACCACACCCACCATTCAACACCCCCAACCCCCTCCACACACACAAACACACACACACAGACCACTCACACGGATATAAAACATCACGACGACGATAGAGGAGCAGCCAGTCATGCTGGCGGTGGACAAGGCGTGTGTGGGCACGGGCAGCTCCACCAGCTCGTTGAGGCAGGTGTCGTGAGGCTGCAGCCTGGCCCCCGGCACGCGCACCTTGCACACCGTGTCCTGCACGCGCCGCAGGTACCTGCCGTCCGGCAGTATCACTAAGAAAACCTGCACACACACACACAAAATATATATACATATATATACATATATATACATATATATATACATATATATATATATATACATATATATATATATATATATATATATATATATATATCGAGAGAGAGAGAGAGAGAGACAAACGATACGTTTTGGGTGGTATGGATGTCCTTTCTTATATTCGATGACTTATAAACATGACATATACACTTATTCACAGTTGTTTGCTCAGAATACTATACATATGGGTTTTTTTTTTTAATTCACAGTTGTTTTGCTTGGAATACTATGCGTGGTTTTTTTTTTCAATGTTTGTCTTCATCGTGTTCTCATTATGATGATGATGATGATGATAATCATCATGTGCATTCACGCCTAATCTTTTCATCCGTTTTGTCTATTTTTACCTTTCTTGTATATATATCCATGTCAGTTGCCTATGCGTTACAAAAATGGAAATTAAAAACAAGTTAAAAAATAAAAAGAAAGAGAGAAGAAAGTCTTGCACAAGGCACACCTCCAACAACCATATACCCTGACCACCCGCTGTGATGTTGTTCAGTGTCCTTTCCTCACCAAACCTACCTGCACCCAAACGAGAACAGGTCCATTTCTCCCAGTCCCGGTTCGCCTACTCTGTGATCTCGCCGCCACCACCCTCAATGGACTCTTTGCCTCTTTGTCCTGTTTCGCCTGCACGCCATTTTCGTTTCATCTATTCACACCCCCTACACCCTCACCCCCCGGATCCCCCTCTTAGTCTCTCTCCAACACGCACACGCATGCACACCCACATCCCGTACGAGTATCAAAACACGATTGTGCACAGATGCCAATACTCAGATCGCCAATAGAACAAAGAAGTGTGTATACAGACGTAAAAAACAAACGAACATTTGGAGAAGTGAAAACAAAACTTGGGGGGAGAAATCTCTCCCCCACAGCTTTCGGACGGCACAAGACAAAATGAAAATAGGCGAATCTGGGTTACCGATTTAGTGGTAGGCGGCGAATCGGGAGTAGGCGAACACTGATGACAACGACCCAAGCACTGGACAACATGACCTTTAAAGGCAGAACCCACTAGGTTGTTAAATAAACCAATAGGTCAGTTAAACATTTGTCAATGTTTATTGCCATTGTCCCTCAAAAATCGAATCTATCTTCGGCGCGCCAGCCTAGTATCCTCTATGTTAAATGGAAACCATGTTCCGTTTAGGATGATAGCGCACGTGCATCTATGTATGTATCTACCCTTCCATCCTTGTCCATTCTCTCCATCTGCAAAACCGATAGCTCTAACTATTTAATTATATATATCTGAAAAAAAAGAAAGAAAAAAATGCTAAAGAAGTCGGTGGATTCATGGAGGGCTGCCGTTGGAAGACGTGGTAGCGGTCTCCACTCTGGAGGAGACGCTCTCTCAGTCTGGCTCCGCGACTAAGCGATTATTGTCGTTAGTACTGGCTTAGTAGGTGGTGTCCTAAATACGTTAAAGCAGAACAGGCGCTACCGAACACCATCGAAGTGACTCAGCAGCAGTGCAGGGTCTTCTCTGGTGTGTGGCCTCCTGGTGACCTAACATCGTGGACTGCCGGCACTGGAACTGTGACAGACTAACCCGGGTGTGGCTGTGTATAAGGGACTCGGAATGAGCGACGTGAGAGTAAAGCCACTGAAACGGTGCAGATGATGGGGCAGCCAAAAAACAAAACAAAACAAAAAAACAAACAAAAAAGAAGAAAAAAAAAGGACATCCTTTACATAGTAATAATTACTCTCCCCCCCGCTCCCCCCCCCCCTCTCTCTCCCTCTCTCAGTACGGTACCTGTTTGAGGGACAGCGCGGCATACCGGATGGTCTTGTTGCTGTCGTTGATGACGTCGAGTCGCACGGGGACGGTGTCCCCATGGACGATGAAAGGGGATTCAATTCTCACAGTGGCCTTCACCTCCCCCCTCGGCCACGTCTCTTCCTCGTGACCCGTCCTCGTGTTGTTCTGGGGGGGTACAGGGAGGGAGGAGCATTTTGTGGGTTTATTTGTTTTGTTTTTTGTTGTTGTTTTACACGAGGTTTCAGTTTGTTTCAGTTCCAATTTCTCAAGGAAGCGTCGCTGCGTTCGGACAAATCCATATACGCGACACATTTGCTGGGCAGATGTCTGACCAGCAGCATAACAGGCCTTGAGTGCATGTACGTGAATATTTGTATATCTATCAGGATGGATTTCTGGTACAGAATTTTGCCAGAGGACAACACTTTCGTTGCCATGGGTTCTTTTTTCAGTGTGTGCTGCACAAGTGTGTGCTGCACACGGGACATCGGTTTATCGTCTCATCCGAAAGACTAGACGCTAAGTTTGATTTTCCAGTCAAACTTGGAAGAAAGGGCGAAAGCGGGATTCGAGCTCAGACCTTCACGGACCCTTTGTACTGGCAACTGAGCGTCTTAACCATTCTACCACTTCCGTCCTTCACACTAGGGTTAGCGCATGTATGAATTAGGATTTGACTCAGACTCACTTGAGTCAATTCATCTGAACAACAGCAAGGCCTATAACCTAGGAGGGGGAGAAACTAAGGTTTGCAATGACAATGGTTTTCAACACAAGAAACGAAAGTTAAAAAAAAAAACTACAAAATAGTATGTACAAGGGAAACGACGTCTCATTCCCTCTTCTCCCCCCTCTTGAGCAATGTGCGTGTGTGTGTGGGGGGGGGGGATTATGCTGGGGAGGGGAGGTGTTGCGCGTGCGTGCACGTGAGCCGTGTATGTGTGCGTGCGCGTGCTTGCATATACAGAATGTGCACGGTGTCTGTGAGGGAAGGCGAAGATATATATACAGTGTGTGCTTAATTAACATAGTGCCTTGAAATAGATCTTCCATCAATCCCTCACACGCTTGCAGGGGTAAAAACATTTACAGAGAAACCAGATATACGTGACCTTTCGAAATGAAAACAGAAAAAAAAGATATCTTTTTCGTAGCTGGACCTGTCAAAATACAAATTTTCACCGTAAAACCTTTCATTCCTGCAGTACTTGGTAGGCTCTAAAAGCATGACCAGCGCGTCAGCTGGGTCTGTGGGTCAGAGGTCGGGCATTTTGGTGCTTCACATGGTTCAGACCCACAATCCTAAACACAAAGCTCGGGGCTCAACTGCCTTGATCGATGCCGTGGTACACAAACGATTTACCCTCATAAGGTGGTGATGATATGTTTATATTCTAAAGTAAGCACTGGTGACAGTCCACTGACAAAATATACGCGTGAGTAGCAGTCAAGGATGTAATGACGGCGGCTAGCTATGTCAACAGGACTCCAACACACACTGACCTCACAAAGTCTCCTTTCCAGCACACACACACTCACCTCACCGAGTCTCCCTTCCACCACACACACACACTCTCACCTCAGTCTCCCTTCCACCACACACACACTCACCTCACAGTCTCCCTTCCACCACACACACATTCACCTCACAGTCTCCCATCCACCACACACACACACTGACCTCTCACCTCAGTCTCCCTTCCAGCACACACACACTCTCACCTCACAGTCTCACTTCCAGCACACACACACTCTCACCTCACAGTCTCACTTCCAGCACACACACACTGACCTCTCACAGTCTCCCTTTCACCACACACAAACTGACCTATCACAGTCTCCCTTCCACCACACACACACTCACCTCACAGTCTCCCTTCCACCACACACACACTCTCTCACCTCAATCTCCCTTCCATCACACACACACTCACATCACATAATCTCCATTCCAGCACACACACTCTCACCTCACAGTCTCCCATCACACACACAATCATCTCACCGAGTCTCCCTTCCAGCACACACACACTGACCTCACACTCTCCCTTCCAGCACACACACACTTACCTCACAGAATCTCCATTCCAGCACACACACATTCACCTCACAGTCTCCCTTCCAGCACACACACACTGACCTATCACAGTCTCCCTTCCAGCACACACACATTCACCTCACACTCTCCCTTACAGCACAAACACACTTACCTCACAGAATCTCCATTCCAGCACACACACATTCACCTCACAGTCTCCCTTCCAGCACACACACACAGTCACCTCACAGTCTCCCCTCCAGCACACACACACTAACCTCACCGAGTCTCCCTTCCAGCACACACACACTAAAATCACAGTCTCCCTTCCAACACACACACACTCACCTCACAGTCTCCCTTCCAACACACACACACTCACCTCACAGTCTCCCTTCCAGCACACACACACTGACCTCACAGTCTTCCTTCCAGCACACACACACTGACCTCACAGTCTTCCTTCCAGCACACACACACTGACCTCACAGTCTTCCTTCCAGCACACACACACTGACCTCACAGTCTTCCTTCCAGCACACACACACTAACCTCACCGAGTCTCCCTTCCAGCACACACACACTGACCTCTCACAGTCTCCCTTCCAGCACACACACACTGACCTCTCACAGTCTCCCTTCCACCACACACACACTCACCTCACAGAGTCTCCCTTCCACCACACACACACTGACCTCTCACAGTCTCCCTTCCACCACACACACACTCACCTCACAGTCTCACTTCCACCACACACACACTCACCTCACAGTCTCACTTCCACCACACACACACACTCACCTCACCGAGTCTCCCTTCCAGCACACACACACTCACCTCACAGTCTCCCTTCCAGCACAAACACACTTACCTCACAGAATCTCCATTCCAGCACACACACATTCACCTCACAGTCTCCCTTCCAGCACACACACACAGTCACTTCACACAGTCTCCCCTCCAGCACACACATACTCACCTCACCGAGTCTCCCTTCCAGCACACACACACTAACCTCACAGTCTCCCTTCCAACACACACACACACACAAACCTCATTGAGTCTCCCAGCACACACACTCACCTCACCGAGTCTCCCTTCCAGCACACACACACTCGCCTCACAGTCTCCCTTCCAGCACACACACACTAACCTCACAGTCTCCCTTCCAGCACACACACACTCACCTCACAGTCTCCCTTCCAGCACACACACACTAACCTCACAGTCTCCCTTCCAGCACACACACACTCACCTCACAGTCTCCCTTCCAGCACACACACACACACACTCACCTCACAGTCTTCCTTCCAGCACACACAAACTCACCTCACAGTCTTCCTTCCAGCACACACACACTGACCTCACAGTCTTCCTTCCAGCACACACACACTGACCTCACAGTCTTCCTTCCAGCACACACACACTGACCTCACAGTCTCCCTTCCAGCACACACACACTGACCTCTCACAGTCTCCCTTCCAGCACACACACACTGACCTCACAGTCTCCCTTCCAGCACACACACATTCACCTCAGAGTCTCCCTTCCACCACACACACTGACCTCTCACAGTCTCCCTTCCAGCACACACACACTGACCTATCACAGTCTCCCTTCCAGCACACACACATTCACCTCACAGTCTCCCTTCCACCACACACACACTCACCTCACAGTCTCCCTTCCAGCACACACACACTTACCTCACAGAATCTCCATTCCAGCACACACACATTCACCTCACAGTCTCCCTTCCAGCACACACACACAGTCACCTCACACAGTCTCCCCTCCAGCACACACATACTCACCTCACCGAGTCTCCCTTCCAGCACACACACAACCTCACAGTCTCCCTTCCAACACACACACACACACTAACCTCATTGAGTCTCCCAGTACACACACTCACCTCACCGAGTCTCCCTTCCAGCACACACACACTCGCCTCACAGTCTCCCTTCCAGCACACACACACACTGACCTCACCGAGTCTCCCTTCCAGCACACACACACTGACCTCACAGTCTCCCTTCCAGCACACACACACTCACCTCACAGTCTCCCTTCCAGCACACACACACTCACCTCACAGTCTCCCTTCCAGCACACACACACTGACCTCACAGAGTCTCCCTTCCAGCACACACACACTGACCTCACAGTCTCCCTTCCAGCACACACACACTCACCTCACAGTCTCCCTTCCAGCACACACACACACTCACCTCACAGTCTCCCTTCCAGCACACACACACTGACCTCACAGAGTCTCCCTTCCAGCACACACACACTGACCTCACAGTCTCCCTTCCAGCACACACACACTGACCTCACAGTCTCCCTTCCAGCACACACACACTGACCTCACAGTCTCCCTTCCAGCACACACACACTGACCTCACAGACTCCCTTCCAGCACACACACACTGACCTCACAGTCTTCCTTCCAGCACACACACACTGACCTCACAGTCTTCCTTCCTGCACACACACACTGACCTCAGTCTTCCTTCCAGCACACACACACTGACCTCAGTCTTCCTTCCAGCAACACACACTGACCTCCAGTCTTCCTTCCAGCACACACACACTGACCTCACAGTCTTCCTTCCAGCACACACACACTGACCTCACAGTCTTCCTTCCAGCACACACACACTGACCTCACAGTCTTCCTCCCAGCACACACACACTGACCTCACAGTCTTCCTTCCAGCACACACACACTGACCTCTCACAGTCTCCCTTCCACCACACACACACTGACCTATCACAGTCTCCCTTCCAGCACACACACACTAACCTCACCGAGTCTCCCTTCCACCACACACACACACTGACCTATCACAGTCTCCCTTCCACCACTCACACATAACCTCACCGAGTCTCCCTTCCAGCACACACACACACTGACCTATCACAGTCTCCCTTCCACCACACACACACTCACTTCACAGTCTCACTTCCAGCACACACACACTCACCTCACAGTCTCACTTCCAGCACACACACACTCACCTCACAGTCTCCCTTCCACCACACACACACTCACCTCACAGTCTCACTTCCAGCACACACACACTCACCTCACAGTCTTACTTCCAGCACACACACACTCACCTCACAGTCTCACTTCCAGCACACACACACTCACCTCACAGAGTCTCCCTTCCAGCACACACACACTCACCTCACAGAGTCTCCCTTCCAGCACACACACACTGACCTCTCACAGTCTCCCTTCCACCACACACACATTGACCTCACAGTCTCACTTCCAGCACACACACACTCACCTCACAGTCTCACTTCCAGCACACACACACTCACCTCACAGAGTCTCCCTTTCAGCACACACACACTCACCTCACAGTCTCACTTCCAGCACACACACACTAACCTCATTGAGTCTCCGTACGTTCCAACACACACACACACTCACCTCACCGAGTCTCCGCTCCATTCTCCGCGTCAGCACCAGCTGGTTTCGGACCAGCAGGTCTTTCCTGGTGGACACGCGCACCTCTTTGGGAGGCCGGCTGCCACCCAGGTCCACTTTCTCGAAGTGCACCCGCAGCACCACGCGGTATCTGACAGGTAACACACAGAGCGAAGGATGGTTGGTTTAAACATTTTTAATATCAAGAAACAAGGTACAATACAGCGTTCAATTAATAAGACTTGAGCAACAACAAGCATGAGCTTATATCGTGCTCGTTCATATGCAACAAGCAATACATAAACGCAATGGCGAAAATACATTATTTGACAATGAAAAGAAGGTTGAAGTGCAAGACAAAACTAAACTAAACAAGAAAAAACAACAACAACAAAAACACCAAAAAACCCCACCCCAAACTACTATTACCGCAACTACCACTGACAACAACAACAATGAAAAGAAGGTTGAAGTGCAAGACAAAACTAAACTAAACAAGAAAAACAAGCGAAGGATGGTTAATAAATCCTCTTATACTGCCGGTCTCCTTTGATATCCATCTGGTGTCAGTTGGGCCAACACTGAGCAAAGTGAGAGCTGTATTATCAATGGTTTCTCTATTGCAAAGGGAATTCATTTGCAGCTAAAATGTTTGTGAAGGACTATGACTCCCAAACTAGGAGGCAAAATTGCATTGGCTCTTTGTGCTGCAGCCTTGAGGAGCTAGTTGGCCTTTGGGAACTATCCCCAACGCTGACTGTCCTAAGCCCCTCTTGGCCGAGAGAGTGGGGATCTAACTTGGGCAAAACATTCTCCACTATAATCAAATTCTAGCCCAGACAGTCGGGACAGCAGTTACCCCCTCTGCTGCTCTGATGGTTAAAGTCGAACGCGACTGACTATCATACATCTGGTATCGGGGAGGAATACAAGATGCCCAACACATCATTGAGACTTTAAAAAACCTGTGCGCTTAGCTTTCATGCAGATGCACAGTGCAGAAACGTCAACAAAGAATACAATGTAAAAACTCCACAGTTAAAACCATGTTTTACGGCTCAAATCTCAGAACACACGCACGCAAGCGCACGCACATGATATACAATCCACAACCATGTCACACCAGAGTCTCGCATGCATGCACGCATGTATGCACTTTAACACACACGCGACGCTTACAAACGTACATGCGCACGCCATACACGCACATACAAACGTATACCTATATGCACACACACGAACGTAGACATGCAAGTAAACACGTGCACACAAAAGCAACAACAAAAATCATATTATGATACTTAGAGCCTCGCCGACCACAAAGGCCATCTCAGGGCTATCAACAACAAAAAAACAACAACAGAAAAGGAAAAAAATAATGTGAAGATGAACAAGAGTAACAACAATAATTATCGGAAGAAGTCGTTCAAGAAGAAGAAGAAATCATCAATGTTTTGTTGTTGTTTTTTAACAATCGTTTATCACAACACAGTGGATACTGAGGCAGCGCCACAGGTGCAGGTGTATGTATACCTACCTGAAGCTGCCGGCCACTCCTCCCTTCCAGGTATCGGGGGTGTTGAGAGGGACTGTCAGCGGAAGGTCTGTGCTGACCGCGGGGGTCACGTCACCTCGCGTGCCGCCCACAAACACCGGGTCACGCCCTGCACAACCCCACCCCCCACCCGGGATATCATTCTCAATAAGGTCGTGCGCGCGCACATACACACACGCGTGCGCGCGCACACACACACAAATGGCCTCAAATTCATCAGTGTATATAACGTATTATAATTGAGGAGCCTCGTGTGAGCCAAAATACAAAATAAAATAATAAACACCTTGGACTCATCAGTTTATATTGCACTTGAATAAACTCGTATGTTGTCACTGTATTGACACCCAAAATCATTTTAAAGTCACCAATTTTCAAATTATGATTGAAGAAACTCGTGTGTGCACCAAAACAAATCACCTAAAATTCATCACTTTATAATACATTATGATTGAATAACCTCGTGTGTGCAGAAAAAACAAAAAAAAACAACTCAAACTCACCAATTTACATTATGATTGAATAAACTCGTGTGTGCATAAAACAGTCATCTAAAACTCAAAACAAAAGGAAAAAAACAAAAAACAAAAAAAAACACCACCAACAACAACAACAAAAAAAAAAACACCACCCGTCTTAGACACACTGATGTATCATTATGAATGAGCAAACTCGTGTGTGCATAAAACTCGCATTAGATTCATCAATTTATAATCATGAATGAATAAAGTCTATGCATAAAACTCGCATCAGATTCATTTATTTGTAAAAAAATAACTGAATTTGGTCGTATGTTCAAGAAACTTGCATCACATTCATTTGAGAGAGAGAGAGAGAGTGTGTGTGTGTGTGTGTGTGTGCGTCATTGCGTTCGTGCGTGTGTGCACGCTTGCATGTGTATGCGTCTTGTCGCGCTCCAGAATGGAACGTTGGTGTGCAAGTATGCAAGCCCGTCTATTCAATATAATCATGTACATCTGTTGCTGTTTGTTTTGTTTTCCTACACCCTCCATTGTTGACCCACTCGCTCCACTTCTTTTCGCCCCACTCCTTTGCACATGGACAGAATGGAACACCCACCCCGAGGGAAGAAGGCTTTTCTGACCAGAACGCGGGCACCCGTACTCTTGTCCAGCTGCCTTTCAAATGCCGACACTTGATCCTTCTGGAATCGTACTCGGGGCGACATCACCTCCTTTCGTAGCAACAGCGTAGTGGCTTCTGCATAACAAGCATTCCCACATCAGTACTACAGCAGCAGTGGCGACATTAAAACCAACAGCAACATATAACAGCAAGAACAACAACAACGACAATAATAATGATAATAATAATAATGATAACAACGGTAGCTATAAGGTTCACACTTACAGTAATTGGAGGTACTACCAACCCAACCCAACCCTCCCCTCCCCCCCCACCCCCCCAAAAAAACACACCTCACTTTGGTGTTCAGCTGCATGCTGGTACTGGAACGTCCCAAACCTCGGAACATTTGACTTTTAGTCCAGGTGTACCGGGCTTCTCGGTATGTTGCACATTCTACATTTTATATCATACAAACATGAGCACGCACGCATGCACACACGCGCGCACACACAGAAGTTCACCCGCTTGTAATTGTCTGTTCCTGACACATACACAACTCACCCCCTCTCGCACGCACGAACTCTTTCTCTCACACACACACACGCACACGCATACACACAAACACACGCTCACCCGCTTGTAATTGTCTATCCCTGACACATACAAAATCATCACCCCCTCACACACACACACACACACTTACCGATGATACATACAGGCACGGAGGAGCTGATGCTGATCGTCAGCTGTAGAGTGGTGCCGGGGATGACGGGGGTGACAGGGACGCCAGTCAACTCCAGCGTCACGGGTGATCGGCGGCACATGCTGATGTCCCTGTCACGGCAACCATAACCACTCAATCGCTGTGTCCACTGAGACAGACCAATGGGCAGAGACAAGACAGCGTGGTCCGTTCCTTCAGGTTGGGGGATGGAAACCAGCTGCCAGTCCCATATGAGACGCTTGCGTTGCAGAAACCACACCACCACCACGTAAACGCTGCTTCGCCCTGGGAGATTCCCCTTCAGAGAGGTCAAGAACTCGAGCTTTTGAAAGCCTTCAGGAAGCCAGTCCGCCGACAGATCTTCTGACGACCAAGACCAAACCACAATTGGGACCTTCTTGGTCTTTGTGAAAGATGGAACCGCACAACGACCAAATCAAGCTGTTTTTTGCCCAGCCGACCGCCTGGCAATATCAACATTTCTTCCCCTGTGTCCTTTCCATTCAGTTTCGTTCCGAAGACGGGGAAAAAATGTAAGTTTGTTTAAATAACATTTTTTATATAATACTCTACATTTCTTCCCCTGTCGATGACGTAAAGAAAGCTAGTCAAAGAGTGGAGGGGAAGAAATGTAGAGAAAATATTGCAATGATATAAACCAATTTACAACTGTTTTCGTCTAATAAATGGAAAAGTACACGGGAAGAATGTGGATATTGCCGACCGCCTTTGATCTGTTTGATGACAGGACAGGTGTAAAAATGTGGCACCAAGGATTTTTCCTGCGGGCTGTCGATGGGCCATGAAGGTTAAAAAGTGCAAAGTCCCATAGCCTCTTACTGGTTCAGCATAGGAAGGCAAAGCCCAATCCTCTCATGTCATTTTAACCCTTCACAACCATGTCAAGTTTCCGTTCACACCTATGTTTCCAAGGGTCGTGAAGACCACGCAAATTGGGGACACAGGCATCCGAGGGCCCTTCAAAATTACTGGAAAATCCTGATTTCGCTGATGATGCAAGCCTCCTCATACAGATACCAAGAGCAACAACAAAATAATCGGTCTTCCAAAAGAAGCTGAGAAAACGGGCATCAAAATCGACTCCAGGAAAACGGAATCCATGAGAATCAACAAAGTACAAATCCACCTGCGAGACAAGAACATCACCGTAACTTTAATTTTTTTTTTTTGTCTAACAGGGTAGCACGATCAGCAAAGGCAGAAACGCAGATGAAGACTTAGAACCAAACCGTATGAATATGGCAAAACATGAATTCAACACCCTGCGGACCATATGGAACTCCACGGCCCTCTCCAAGCAAATCAACGTAAGGATATTCAACACAAATGTTAAGTTCATCGTCCTGTGCGGACCGGAGACCGATAAAGTCCATCAACGACGATTTGCGTACCTTCATCAACAGATGTCCGAAACGCATTATGAGCACATGGTGACCAGAAACATTATCACAAGCCAACCTTTGGAAAAGAACCAATCAGATTCACGTCAGAAATGAAAGCAGAAACAACAACAAAGAAATTAAACTGGATTGGCCACACCCTACACAAACCGCCCAGCATCATCCCTAGTGAAGCCCTGGAGTGGAAAAAGACAAGTAAGGACACCTTCCCTGTATCACATTATGGGTTCCAGTCACTGACCTATAAACATGGACTGGGAATGCCGCTGTGTGCGCCTTGCAGTCACTTGACGCCAACTGAGCGAGCGAGCCGCGGCCATTTTGGACACCTCTTATGGATACTTGTCTAATCCTACCTCAGTCTTGAAAAGACTGTGCGTGCGCCCGCGTGTGTGTTTACGCGCGTCTGAGTGCCTGTTTGTGTTTGTATGCATGCATGCATGCATGCGTGTGTGTGTGTGTGACTGTGTGTGTGTGTGACTGTGTATGTGTGTGTGTGTGTGACTGTGCGTGTGTGTGATTGTGTGTGTGTGTGTGTGTGTGTGTGTGTGTGTGTGTGTGTGCTTCAAAATGAGTCACGGCAGAGGATGGAGGTAAGAAAAAGTATAACGGGAATATATTCATATTTTTATTGTGTTCTCGCATTATAATATATACAGTCCCCCCACCCCTCCACACACACAGTCACACACACACATATACACACACAGTCACAAACACAGAGTCACACACACACAGACGCACGCACACGCATGCACACACACGCGCGCGCGCGCGTTCACACACAAACAGACACAAAATTTCCAATTATAATATTTGACCATCAAAAAAATTGACCAAATGTCAGTTCAGTGAATTAACTGTCAGAAAAATATCTTTTTTTTTCCAATTTGCATGTTTCCTAAATAACTGTAGCAAAGGAATGTGTAATAAGATGACAACAAACAAACGAAATCTCCAGTCTTCAGATGACAACAAACGAAATCTCTCCTTTTCGCAAAACCTTTTTCTAAAAAAAAAAAAAAATACACATACTTCTGAAGAGTATTATAACATTACACTCAAAGAAAAAATGCGATTCAGAGTCAATTTCATAAATGCACATAGGACAAGGAATTTTCGACATACATCAGTACAAAGAACCAAAACAGAATCAGACAGCACAAGTCAAACAACAAGTTCGAGCCCCAACCTTATGTCATGGGTATGCACCATGAAAACGGATGACTGTGTGTATGTTCTTCTGGGTAAAGGACGCCATAGAAGGCACAGTGAATTAACAGATTGTAGCATCACAATGTACCAGAAAGATTGACACAAGGTGAAGAATTGTCAGGTGCATTTGCACATGCATGTCTCTAGGACAGACGTTACTGGTTTTTGAAGAGAACAAGTTTGTTCATTTGCTTTCTAATATATTTTCCCGTGATGAGAGAATTGTGTTGTTTGGCAAGGAGCTGGATTTTTCCGTGGTTTCACCTCCTGAAACAGAGTTATGACCAGTTATGATTTCTATGCAATGATATAGTGTCTACAAATTACTTTAAAACTGAAACATACCACTAGAACCACTAAAATGTTCCATCTTTAAACAGCTGTTTTTAGAGCTCGTCTGTGTTTATTGACATGTGTGTATCGTCAAAGCAGGATGATGATAATAAAATGTATTGCTTAGGATCCCCCAATCCATTCCGTCCTCGCTCTTCCCTCCCTCCTCCCACCACCCACACAAACACAATTATGCATGCATACACATGAACACACACACACGCGCGCGCGCGCGCGCACACATGCACGGACAATCACACAGTCACACACACACACACATACACAGAGGCGTTTTTATGGTCATTTACCAAAAGATGAATGCACATGTAAGATTGACTTAATTTCCTTAATACGTTTCATTTTGTAGGGGTTATAGGGGATTCTAGTTCCATTTTTAACATGATTTGTTGTAATTCATGCAGGTAAAAGAAAAGTGCGGCATTCTGAAAAATAAATAATAATTTAATATACAAACTACCCCATGCAGAAGAGATGTTGTAAATGAATTTTAATATTACCTTTTGCAAGTGAGCAGGAAAGTTAAAGATGGTGGTGGGAACAGCTGTGTGCTTCAAGAGGCCAGACGGATTGTAGCATTGCTTTTCAAAGTGGTCACCACAGATCCTGGAGTAGTCGGTAGCTTGAAATCCCTCCCTCTTCAGGGCTGCAACCCATTTTCTTCTCTCTTCGTCCTTCGGGAATCTGATTACAAAACACGAATAATTCAAGTTTATTTTGTCATTGGAGTGTTCATCAAAACATTTTTACTTCCCTTATACTTAAGGTCATAATAAACACACACACACACGCGCGCGCGCGCGCGCACACACACACACACACATGCACACACACACACACACTTGCACACACCGAATCATGCAGCATACACACATAGGCCTACATACAGACACGCACAAACTGACAGTCGTAAGACCTCCATAACCCAACACACACACACACCACCACCACCAACAGTTATACACACTCACACACACACCTACACACACACACACCTACACACACAATGACGCACACAAACACAGTCACCTGAGACAACCATACTTTTGCAAATTTCCCAGGATGTTTGGGGAAAAGTCAATCATCCTTTCTTTAGTTTTTTACTCATTAATATCAAGAAAATTATAGGTACGAACCTGTGAAAAGATTTCCCTTTCTTTTGTCTGTTGAAACAGCCCCAAGCTGCACAAAACGTTCCGGACATTGTTGTACTCTGTTGTCACTCTCTTACAAAAGGCCGGTGTACGGGGAGGTGTCCAACATGGCGGAAAGTTCGCGCGGCTGTGGCGTCGCTCACGCAGCGCCTCGCGCGCTCTATGTAAATACGATCTCAGTGGTTCCAGTCCGCAATTACTTTTTTCCTCGCCATGTTTAGCATTATATGATTTCAATCACTATGTTTTACATTATACATATTTAAAAAAAAAAAAAAAAAAGAAAAAAAAAGAAGAAATACCAGTATGACACTGAAATGAGGATATGTTCACAGCACCAATCTTGGGTTTGGCGAAAAGCTGTTTATACTGGAATGGGATGGGGCACAAGGAACTCTTTCCTTGATATATTCTGTAGACTGAATGCTTGCTAAAGAGTGGTCTTTCATGCAAACATTATAACGATAACAACGATATTAACATAAGAACCATGTCGATATATATTTACAGATAAGTACATAACTCAGCTGAAAGACACTAGAAATTAAAAGGGGGAAATTTGTGCTTCATGCTTAATAAAGTTAAAAAGGTCTTTCTGTCATCACTGCATAGAAAGTTGGGTTTTTTTCCCCTTTTGTTTTTTTGTTGTTGCTGCTGCAAACGTTTGTCTCAGAGATACAAGTTTCCTTATTTGGTAAAAATAAATATAAAAGTTAACGATAGTATGTTCGACTTCTTTCTCCCGCTTCCTTCGAGTGCGTTTTTCAGACTGATAGGAAAAGTGTGCTCAGATCTGGGGCGGTTTGTCCACCTGGACTGATGTCATCGAAACACCTAATCTGATCTTAATGAAATAAATATTAATATTACACACCACCACCCACACATTCTAATTCCAATGGATCGGCTAGATCCACATTTCTTCCCCTCCACTCCTCTGTGTGACTGGCGGAGTGAACGTCCATGCCTTGTTATCCTCATTCCGTATTAAGAGGAGAAATTGTAGATATTGCCAATGGATCGATTTACCTACAAAGACTTAAGTATTACCACTACTTCACATGCAGGGCATGCATTCACATGCAGGATAAACAGGGCCATCGGAGTTTTACTTACAGTTCGTAGCCTTGATGCTTACCTTTGCCAGAGATGATGATAAAGAATTCACGACGAAATTTTAACAGTACGGAGAAAATAAAGCACACGCAAAGTGTTTGTTGGAGACGGCTAACACAGAATTTGTTGAAGACTAAAACATACATAAAAACGTTTCCGTGTAGTCACGGCTCAAGCGGTGTTTTCGAATTTGGGACACGCTGAGTTTGAACAAGCCTCTCAAACAGCTATGCGATACCTTGTGCACGTGGAAAACGTGTTTAACGCGTGAAGGACATGTGGAGGGGGTGGGGATGTAGGGAAGGTGACTGCATGGGAAAAATAAAATTGTGAGATTCACAGTTTCAGTTTCTCAAGGAAGCGTCACTGTGTTCTGACAAATCCATATACGCTACACATCTGCTGGGCAGATGCCTGACCAGCAGCATGACCCGTGTTTACCGCGTGAAGGACATGGGGAGGAGTGGGGTTGTAGTGAGGGTGACTGCGTGGAAAATAATAGAGTCAAGATTCGCAGTTTTTGTTTCAGTATCTTAAGGAAGCGGCACTGCGTTCGGACAATTCCATATACGCTACAGCACATCTGCTAGGCAGATGCTTGACCAGCAGCATAACCCAATTAACGCGGTTAATCAGGCCTTGAGTGTATGCATTATATTTGGCCAAGAGGGTTTTAGGACAGTCGGTGTTAGGATGGTTCCCAAAGGCCGACTAGCCCGCAAGGCTGCAGAACTATAACAGCCAGTGCAATTTTGCCTCCTGGTCTGAGAGTCATAGTCCTTCACAATAGACGAAGCTGTGAATAATTTCCCATTGCAATGGAGAAATGTAGATAAATTATGCAGCTCTCACTCTGATGTGGGCCCAACTGTAAACCCTATAAGTGTTGGGCCAAAAGGGACTGGTACAACATGGGAACAAATCACATTGTGCGACTTGACTTCTCAACCCGTGGCCGGCTTCTCTGCGCCATAGACACACACACAGGGTGTCTGGGACCATACTGCAGTCGTGTCAGTGTCCCACTTCACACTGGAGCCGTTTGTTTCAGTAACCCAATGATCGAGGAGTCACTGCCGAGTTCGGACAAAAATACATGTACGCAACACCAGATCTGCAAAGCAGATGGCTGACCAGCAGCGTAACCCAACGCGCTTTGTCAGGGCTTGAGGGGGGGGGGGGGAAGAAAAGATAAATCGTTAAATTTATTAATGAATAATTAAACAAATAAATAAACTAAAGAAAAATAAATAGATAAAAAAAGTAATAGTAATATATAACTAAATAAAAAAGATAAAAAGAGAATAATGATCATTGAACAAACAAATAAATGTTAAACATACAGACACGCACACATCACAACAGATATGCAACAAACAAGCAGCTGCATCTTACAAACAAGGTGCTGTCTACTGACAAAACCCCTGCGCTGGTGTTTGACCTGGCTGGCCTGTTTCAGTGACGCTGGGTGTTGCTAGGAAAGAAAAGAGTATAGTGTACTGGCATGTCATCTTATCTCAGACCTGAATGGATCTTCGTCTGTATCTATATAATTCTATATAAAACAAACAGAAACCAATTTTGGACTTGCTGTTGTTGTTTTTTCCTTTTCTTTTTAGGAACTGACTTGGGACAGCACTCCTGATCTAGAAAAGTGCCATCTGTAAGCTGCAATAATTGTCTTCATGCTTCATGAAGCATCGCCCTCAAAACATGAAAGCATCACCATCAGCTAAGTTACTTCAACAACAATCATACTATGCAGTGTTATTTAATCACATGCTCTCATTGTGATCAGTTTAATTTCCTCTCCATTCCAACGCTGTCATGAACTGGCATATGTTGTATGATAGTCGTGTCCGACTATGACCATAAGAACAGCAGAGGAGGTAACTGCTGTCCCAACTATCTGGGCGAGAATTTGATTAAAAGTGGAGAGCGTC
This sequence comes from Babylonia areolata, assembly GCF_041734735.1. Taxonomy (NCBI): domain Eukaryota; kingdom Metazoa; phylum Mollusca; class Gastropoda; order Neogastropoda; family Buccinidae; genus Babylonia; species Babylonia areolata. Next base: position 13,011,028 of record NC_134897.1, on the reverse strand, counting down.
TTGCTCTCTCTCCACACACACACACACACAATCCCACAGGGATGTGATCTATACCTATTATTGTACTCACTATTTACACATTATGACTGTGCAACTCAATGAATGTAACACTATGGTTAAGTTTGCTGATGATACTAATCTAGAAGGGTTGATTACGAACAGTGATGAGTCAAAATATAGGGAAGAAGTAACAGAACTTGTCAGCTGGTGTGATCAAAATAACTTAGAACTCAATGAAAGAAAAACAAAAGAATTAATTACAGATTTTAGGAAGACTAAATCTGACCCCTTATATTATTACCACTTGTCATTAAAGACATGCAAGTAAAAATCATTAGTGAACTTAAATTTCTGGACTGATCATTTCTAATGATTTGAAATGAGAAAAAAATATGGAAAAAATTGTTCAGAGAACACAACAGCACCTGTGGTATCTTTGGTGCCTCAAAAAGTTCGGAATTTTAAAAAAACCAAGGTTGATTTATGCAGAGCTGAAAGTGTATAACTATATATATATATATATATAAGCCTTTGCTATTACTGTTTGGTAGGGAACAGTTATGTTGAAATGCGCATGTATGTATCCAAATTCTACTGTATCTGTGTTTGTATAATATGTTTTTTTTGTTTATATTCGTTACCTTTTTATATATTCCCCCACCCCACCCCAAAACATTCCTAGTAAACCCCGGTACACTAATTGGTAATACAGACACATTCAATACACACACACACAAACACACACACAGATGAGTATCCATTCTAGGTAGGTGTTCACTAAGTCTGGTTCTGTAACCAAGTAAGATTTTTATGCATGCAAAAGGATTTAATCCCACTATTATGGTAGCCACATCCCAGCAGACTGCCGGCACTGGGGTAGTGACAAGTGAGCCAACAGGTGTGGTCCTGTAGGGTGGGTGGGGGTGGGGGTTGGAGCAGCAACTGCTGGTACTGGTACATGTGTGTGTGTGTGTGTGCAAGTAATTTAATGAGTGTGTGTGTATTCATGTGCTTGTGTGTGCATGTGGAAATCAGTGTGCCTATGTGTGTGTGTGTGTGCATGCGCGCATGCATGAATGCAATGTCCTTTCCTTCATTTTGCAAATGTCTCATTCTTCTCCATTCTCTCAACTTCCATCTCTACCTCTGGCTTCCGTCTCCCTTGAATAAATCACAAAACACACCCCCCCACATAATTTCATGTATTTAATGGAAGTATAAAAAAGCAAAATATTTTTGTTTCAACACATGGTCTTCAAACAAGCCAATGTAATAACATGACAAGCAATGAATGGACAGACACAATGTCCCATCATACAATGATGGAGTATGGAAGACTAAACTGGAACTGTGTGAAGCTTATCAAAGACCAGCGTATATTCTTATTGTCTGATTAAACCGGGATTGTATAACAAATGGAGAGAGACATGAGGGACTTCTAGAAAAGACCAGACAGCCTGGTAATGTGTGAGAAAGACACCGAGTGAGAGAGAGAGAAAATGATCAGGTAGTGGAGAATCTGTGTGAATGCATGTGTGTCCACAAGAGAGAGAGAGAGAGAGAGAGAGAGAGCGAGAGCGCCAGCTATAGACAGAGTAACAGCAGGAGAGAGAGAGGAAGAGGGGGAGAGGGGGAGAGGGGAGGGGAGAAGGAGAGGGACAGCAGGAGATGGAGAAAGATGATTTTCAACTTTTCACTGCCATGCCAGACTCAAATAAAGCAAACTGTCTCTAATAACATCTAAAAACAGCTTTGCTTGTTTATAATGACAGGAAACTCAGTCTCAGCACAACATTAACACGAATATCATCTCCTCTCTTCTGCTTTCTTTCCTCTCTTCCAGGTGACATGCTCATTGTGTTCCTTACTATCATCAGCTCCACAGCCACACAAGACAAAGGAAACAAGACGAAAATAATGGAATGTTATGTGTGGTGTCTCTTGATTCTGAATAACCAACATGCAAATCAACTAGCTTCTGAATGGACAGTATGTAAATTACCATACCTCTGAATGGAGAACATGCAAATTATCATGCTTCTGAATGGACAATATACAAATCACCATGCTTCTGAATGGACAACATTCAAATCAACTTGATTCTGAATGGACAGCATGCGAATTAACAGCCTACACTTCAGCAGTGGGAAAGATTACATGGATTATGCTTTCAGTATATAGCATTACTTTCACAACTGGTTTGGCAACTGGTCAAGAAAAACTGGAAAGTGTTCCACAAAAATATCTGCAGAAATCATGTCGAAACCAATGGTTTGTTAAGTTCTATGCTTTTGGTGGTCTCTCTGAAACCAGTAAACAAACACATATTGAAACTGACCTTATTGATCTCTGGAAAGAAACTCAAAATGAAAAATAACTTCCTTTTTTTTTTTTTTTTAATGAACCAAAACCTTTCTTCTATTTTGAATAGAATTCTTTTTTTGGAGAGCATTGTTTTAATGTGTGGTTCCTTTTTCATCTCTAAACTTACGAAGTTAATCAAAGAATAATCCATATGCTGAATTCAGAGTAAGTCAGAAATTAGGTGGTTTCAAGAAATTTGAGCAATGAATAAAGTTCATACACAGTGTGTATAATAAGTATCGGTACATATCACTATATTCTAATTCTGATTAAGAATGAAAAGAATATCATAACTGAAAAAAATGTATATATGCTACAATAATATTAAATATTCACTGCAAATGGATTCAAAGTGTATCAATCAACAGTTACAGCTGTTGCAGATTACATCCTACCATCTACATCTGTCAATCAACATCTGTTGCAGATCACATCCCACTTTCTACATCTGTCAAGCAGTATCGACAACTGTTGTAGATGACATCAAATTTTCTGTCTGCCCAATATTTCACCAATGTGTAGAAACTACCATATAATTCTCATCTGCGAATGCAACACCTACTGGGCAGCACCTGTTAACAAGTCGGGCCAAAGTATATGAAAACAACAACAAAAAATCAACTAAAACAAAACAAGAACCAAAAGCAGTCATGCATAAAACTTTTTTAAAAGCAAACAAAAATAAACTAAAAAATAAATCATACCATTTTAGCGTAAAATTGAACAGAAGCACATCTGTTTCAATTAGAACAAAAATAATTAATGTTCTTTTAGAGACATATGAAATAATGAATGACAAAAACATTTATGCAGATGCTAAATACTAAAGTAACAAACCACAAAGGTCTTATTCAGTCAGATGGTCCAGTTTTTAAAAATTTTAGTATCTCCAACAAACTTTTAAAATTCATGCTGAATTCTTCATTGTTTTTAATCAAAACATCACAACTGTAGACAACTGTCATGTAAAAGATTAGTTCATTATCTTTCTGGGCATAACAGCGTTATCTTTCTGAATATACTTTTTGTTCACAAGGGGAAAAAGTTATCTTTTTTCACATTATGTGGTATGACCTGCATGGATACTGTATGTGAACCAAACATATTCAGTCACTAAACCTAATCCAATGGAAACAGTCACAATTTCATGCAAGGGCTTACATACACAGTCTACATTTCAAAGTGATCTATCAACATGCACTAAATATGGACACTTTCCCCCACCCTTTTTTTTTTTTTTTTTTGCAGAACAGAACATTCAGAATCAAATGGTTATTTTTTGTTTTCTTTGCAACAAACACATCAAACAGTAATCTGTAACCCAACCCTTTTCTTTATATTACGAACTGATCAAACAACATTCTGGTTAAATACAGTTATAATCATAACGGGGAAAAAATCCAAACTGGCACAGAATAAAAATTATGGCTTGTGGTAAGAACCATAATATTATGGCTTTCAGCATGTGCAGCTCCAGCAAACTGTAATGTTCCACCTTGTGTGTATGTACCAATCTTTAAAACCTGTACATCAACACACAACTTCAACCTCAACAAAGCAACAACTGGTCCTTGAAATGGGATTTTTTCTTTTTAAGAACATATCAAAAAAAGGTCAGAGGAGGGATTTGAGAAAAGTGAAAATACAAATGAATTGCTTACTTCCCTCCATAAATATATAATTCAACCCTGCACGTTACGACTAATGGAAAAAAAATCAATGAAAAATATTTCTAAAAAACATGAAAACAAACTGATCAGCACATACTTTTAAAACCTGAGAAATGTTTTTACAGTGTCATCACCATTTTTCAGTTTGGCTGCAGGCTGTCAAAATAAGATAACTGGAAATTTCTTCCTTTTTAAAAAAATGTTTTCTTTTATGTTTTTGTTCACTCTTTCCTTCAGTCATAGCTGTACAATGCACAAAAACCATCAATTACTTCCTGAACTTGTGGTTAGACTAACACAAACGTTTATAACAAAACAAAGAGCAAAAAGGCTGAATTATTTCCAATTCTACCTCCACTCCATGAGGATTCAATTATCCGGAAAAAAACAACAATATCCAGTTCCAAGGATTTCACTGTTATCACAATCTGCTTACTGGGCAAGTATTCAAAGCACATTGCATTTATTGCTTTTTTCACAAGCAGAACATGAGCCAGAGAAAAGCATGTATCAAAGACGCTTAAAAAAAAAAAAAAAAAAAAAATCATCATTATTTGATTATGAAAAAAATAAACCCAAATTACCCAAAAGGGAGAGGCCAGGATGAGGGGGGGAGGGAGCCTGGAAAGTAAGGAGCAACGTGTGAAAGATTACATGCGTTTCAAATTCATGACAGCTAATAACAATTCAAATGTTTCTGACAATAAGAAAACAGCAGTTTCCTGCATTTAAAAAACTGTTTCCCAAAGTACAAAAGTTGTGTGTGCTTGTGTGTGTGTGTGTGTGTGTGTGTGTGTGTGTGTGTGTGTGTGTGTGTGTGTGTGCAGGCATGGATACAAATGTGTGCACATGTGCATGTTTGCTACTACATATTTAATAGATGCTACTGAATTACTTTCAACAAGTGTACAATCCAATCTATACTCACAGAGAGTAATATCAATGAAATTGCATAGAGAATGTTGTGCAGTTGGACAAGGAATAGCAAGGCAAGGCTTTCTTTAAAGATTTATAATGTGTCTTGTTTATACATGTACACCAATCATAGCGGTTCATGAAAGACAATGTATGCCAAATATAATTTCTTTTCTCAACAAACATACAAACAACAAAAAAAGATATGTATTTGACTATATCACTGAAAAGGCTTCCACACAAACTGAAGCACTTTCCTTTGATCAAATTTGCTGCTCAGTTTGGATGTCAACAAATTTTGGCAATGAAAAAAAAATGCATATAATGAAATGCATAAAAGGTTTGCCAACAATTTAAATATCAAATGAATGATCCTGCATAGTTACAAAACAACAGCAGATCAATGCCTATTTTGCATTTGCTTCAACAACAAATGGCAGTTCCTGAACAGACCAAAATTCTAACCACTGGAAATCTTTATTTCAATATTACATGATACTTTAATAATCACAAAATGGGATTTTGTTTGCTGGTTGCCATTTCACTATTGATATACTTTTATCATGTAAACTTGATGAATTCAAATCCATCATCATCATCAACTTCCTTCATGAATTTAGTACAGTACAAACATTTTATTTCTAAAAAAAAAAAAAGCATTAACTTTGTGGCTTTATTGTGAAGACTGGCTGTTTTCTGACTTCATCAAATGATTATGTACCTTTTGAATTTTTATGTTTCTAACTGAATAAAACAGCCAGTGACAAATGAAACAAAAATACAATAGACAAACTGTTACTGTCAGTAGTGAGATATAAACCAAAAATTCCAAATGCACTGGATCATTAATGGGAGACTAACTTCAGTGTTAGTGACTATCCAATAGCTTCCCTCAAATCAATACTATTCTAACTCTTTAGAATGACCAATGGAAAGGTCACTGATAATAGCAAAAGTGAACTGTACAACTACAAGGTTACCAACAATGCTGAACTCACCATGATATGTTATTGTAGTGCTAATCAATGTGCAGATACTGAAAATATGGAATTTAGTCTGCCAAATGTATCAAAAGTAAATACAGAAAGCAGAGAAACAGAACAGCAAAACAGTTATCAAATTCATTTCATGGAAAGTTTACTAACACATGTATCATTTTTCAAAAGACCATAAAGGTGAGAAAAAAAATCCACGAAAAAAAAAAACTTTAAAAAGAAAAACAAAAAAACCCAAACAAACATTGCATTGCAAAACATATCAAACTTAGGAATGTAAATATACATAAACATTTTTTTTTTAAATGACAAGGTAAATTCGAAAACATCCAAACCCCAATTTGTGTGCAAATCTGTCTCAAATAATCTCAACAATGCAGCCTTTCACAGGTCACAAAGAAGAACTCATAAACAATGAACCACGTGATCCAGAACAAAAAGCTGAACATACTGTCAATCCACACCAAAGTTCTCCTTTGACAGATGTCCCACTGCTATGCACAACCTGCTGGCAAAAACAGTTATCTCCTTTTTGTGACACAAAATCTGCTGAGACAGTTGGATTTCAAATGATGAAGGAAACCTGTCGAGAGGTTTGTCTTCATCCTTCAGAATGATGGGCAATGTCTGAGGGGTCCATTTGTCAGCGTTTCCAGTTTCTCCTTCATCTGTGTGCCATCAAAACCGTGTGCTGTGACTGGCTACAGGAAACGTGTGACAGAAAAACACACTGTCCCACAGATGCCAACCCTGATGACACAGATATGTTCTTCTGGAAACAGACACAGGTCTTTACTCAGACCTGCATAGTTCTCTCAACAATGGACAGGCACACATCCACTGATCTTTCAAGGTCTTCCTTTCTTGGTTATTCAGTGTTGAAATATTTAACATCTCACCAAACAGATGATTCTCACCTGGGTACAACAGTGTCAGTACTGTCCTTAGTTCTGTTTGATTTAGCCAGCAACATCAAGTCCTATTCCTTTTGTTCTAAACATGTACCAAAACAGCTTTAACTAAGATCCAATGCTTGTATTTCAGGCAGCATGACTTCAACCACATATCCGGAGTCCTCTGCTGTCTCTGACTTTGAGATTCTAACTTCAGCACTCTTGTCTTCCCTAATTCTCAAAAGCTACAAGTGTAATTAATCTAACCATGTGACATCCCTGCAGCACACATTCCATCACCTTAATTATCCACTTAAGTTCAAGGACCTCTCTCTCTACTCAAATTATCCAGGACAGACTTGCTGACTGAATTCTAAGACCCTGTATTTACAGTGAAAGTGACCTTGGAGGGGAAAAAAGGATTACTGTAAAACAGGTAGTGTCTGATCACAGACACTGAACCCCATCACAAAAATTGAACAAAGAAAGAACAACAAAACCCAACAAAAAACCCAAACAGCCGTAGCGCTTTTACCTGAAAACCAGCTGGTTCAGGCCGTGGTGTTGCTAGGCCTCATTACTGTCTCCGGCAGGGTGACCGTTGTGACGATCAGACAGTGTGGTGCCCTCTGAGCGGAAGGGCTGCATGACGGAGTACATGGGGTTGGGAAAGCCACGGTCTGTGGATGCCCCCCCGTTGGCTGACTGTTGGTCTGGCACGTACTTGGCCTTGTCCCCTCCCAGACTGATCTCCTTGTTGCCTGACATCCGATCCACCCCGTTGGCACCGGCCTCCTCAAGGCTGCCATCATACATCTGGTTGTGCATGGCGATGGAGCCATCACCGCTGCTGGAGACTGTGTCGTCAGAGAAGCGCTGGTGGGGAACACTGGGCTTTCTGCGTCGCCTGATCACGATAACAGCAATGATGACAACGACGACAATGATGATGATCAAGGGCACAGCAACGCCCACAGCCACAGGGATAACACTGTCCTGTTTTGACGCCTGGGATTCATTTGACCGGGTTGTGCCAGTTGTGGATGCTGTAGGTGACGTGGCCTTCGATTGTGATGTTGGCGCAGTTGTTGTTGTAGTTGGTGGTGGCGTTGTAGTTGTCGGTGGTATTGGGGTAGTTGGTTTTGTTGTGGTTGTAGGTTGTGTTGTTGGCTGCTTTGTGGTTGTTGGCTGCTTTGTGGTTGTAGGTTGTGTTGTTGGCTGCTTTGTGGTTGTAGGTTGTGTTGTTGGCTGCTTTGTGGTTGTAGGTTGTGTTGTTGGCCGCTCTGTGGTTGTAGGTTGTGTTGGTGGTCTCTCTGTGGTCGGTTTTGTTGGTTGATGTGTAGGGGTCGTTGGTTGTGTTGATTCTGTTGTTGTGGTTGTTGTTTGTGTTGTAGTCGTTGGTGGCGCTGTGGTTGTTGGTAACGTAGGTTTGGGTGTACCTGTCAACACAACCATGATGAAACATTACTTTTCACATTTTCTTTTCATAAAGTCATTTACATGCTAAAAATAAGGTAAATAAGAGAACAACAGTTTCAATACTGTCCCTTTTTTAAAGAAAAGAGACCAGTACAAATAACTCAACACAGCAGAAGCAAATTTCTTTTCTTTTCTGTGGGAACAAAAGATCTAGAAATGTGTCTGAGATGTGGTTTTGAACAGGCACAGGAGAAAAGAGCAACTATTTAAGCCCCAACATTATTGTAAAAATAACACAGAAACAAGAAATGAATTCCATCATTTTCTAACTCTTGTTATTTTATATACATTTGTTTTTAAACAGCAACATTTCCAGGGAGAAACTGCTACTATTTTCTGGTTTTCAAAGAAGCACTTGCTGAATACATGTATCTTTATACAGATAAATTACCTAGGTTACATATTTGAACATTACTTTCCTATGTTCCTTGCAATGAAAATGTTCTGGAAAAAACTGACTTAACCACTGAGTATGCAACAAATGCCGGACTTTGACCACATAAACACACATCTGTGCATGCACAAAGTCACGAATGCACACACTAATTTTTCTCCATCCTTTTTACCTTACACACTGCTAAACAAACCATTTCTGACCACAAAACAACCTGGGATTTTCAAAATATCAGCCACTGGGATAAGTTCCATTTGTATTCCACAGTACGTCAGTCACAGACACAAGTGTTCACCTAAACACAGGCATACACTCAGACTTACATCGGTGCCAGCACTCCCACATCTCCATTCCCTCACCACAATGTCAACATGATAACCAAGATGCGACATCTCCATATCCCCCCAATGACAGCATGTGTGTGAAAGCTTTATTAATCAAATGTGGCCAGATATGTACACACACATACATACACACACACGCACACGCATGAGTCCCATCAATCGCTCACTACAGCAATGCACTGTATCATGAAACTTCCAAGATCCACTGTCTCCATCCTATCAGCTGCATCGACGTGGATTGCACGCACACATACATACATGTAAAACAACAATAAAAAATAAAAACAACTCACTATAGCAAACCACCCCAGCATCTTCAGAATGCCAGCAGTTGTGAGAGCCGTATCCACGGTGAATGCAGTCATCCAGGGAGGTTTCTGTGCCCTTGCACTCCACATTGTCCAGCCAGATCTGCCCCACACCCCGTCCATAGGTCAGGTTGGTGATGGCCACACCCCACGTAAAGCCCAGCTGCACACAGGCCACAGTGGCGTCGTAGTCGTCCCAGTAGTCATCACAGACGGTGCCCCACCTGTTCGCACCTGACAGGTAGACCTCCAGCCGGCCCTCACTGGTGCCAGTGCTTCCATCAGCAAGCTTCAGTGTGATGTTGGTGATTCCTGGCACACACAGGGAAACATACATATATACAAGTGGGTGTGCATGTTGACAAGTAGACACACAAGCGCATGGACAACACACATCCATCGATCTATACAGAAATAACATTCCATAAAAGTCAGACTAAATAACAGAGGGAAACTGATTGCTTAAGACAGTTACAGCAATCAGGGCAGTGGATTCATATCCACTATGTCTAGGAGGTGGGGCCCTATCCTCTCCTTCCACTGTTATAACCTTCCCCAAAGCAAGCCTGCATGGAGTGAGGTAAATCAGAGTAGAGTACCTTTCCCTGAGGACACACCACCATACCAAAATGGTGCTTTGAGATATCACTTCTCTCTGACATAAGCAAACATAACGTTTTAAGGTATTACATTTTCTTGACTTACTTTCAAATACTTTACACATGAAACACTAACAGTAAATGTTTACTTACACGTTTGCCACAAACGAGAGGATAGACAGCCACCAAATAATGGGATGTTTGAAAGAATCTCACACAGGTATTTCAGAATGCACACGCATTTCCTACACCCTCACACTTACACAGCCACACTGAAAGCCACACTTACTGAGGGATTCATTGAAGCACTGGACGTATGCCTCCCGGTAACAGTAATACTGCCGATACGTAGAGTTGAAGCCGGTGGTGAGACAGTCCAGGAGGGTGTCCTCATGTCCCTTACAATACGGAGCATTGAGGAAGTATTGACCTATCCTTCGGGGAGGGTCCTCAAAATCGCTATCCCGAAGGGGAAGGCCATCAGTGAAATCCAGGGATCGGCAGAAGACACGTGAATCATTGGCGGACCAGTAGTAGCCACACACTCCCCCCACCTCTCCGTCATAGTGGATCTCCACTCTGCCAGCTGTGCTGTTCCCACCTGCCATACTGTAGCTTATACCTGAGGGAAAAAACAAAGGGTACTCAAGTGGGTCTGTGTGTGTGTTGCGTGCATGTGCATGTGCATGTGTGTGTGTGTGTGTGTGCATGAATGTATGTGAATCTTACACTACTGAAGTAACAACTCGTTCCAAACATACATATATTTGAAAGACAAAATATGGAAGTTTCTCTGATAGTATGTTCTACATATAGTCTGCCTGTAAGAATTATACAACCTCCAAATATATAACTCATGTGATACATGTGAATTTTACATATGACTTAAAACACGGACACTAACATCAACATGAATTTCACAGGTCAATTTTGAACACACTGACATACAAATATACAGACACAACTTTACACAATACATTGTCCATGACGTTCATAGTCTGTGTTAAAACAAGACAGTGTCACACAAGAACAGTGCCTCTGACCAGCATCAACATCAACATGCACATCCACCCCCCCCTCCCCAAAATGAACACGTAGACAACTGGAAAACACACATCTCCCACCAAAGACCAATGCACTGACCAGTGGAGTTGTAGCACACCACCCCAGCATCGTAGTCAGAGAAGGCGCAGTCTTCCAGATCAGGGCTGGTGTCATAAGGACACTGCTTCAGGGACGTCTCTGTGCCGTCACAAGTAAAGTTCCGGAATCCAATCGGGCGTTCGTGGTATACAATATGGGTGTAGCTGACTCCGCCCTGAACAACACATGATGGTGGTGGGAAACAGAATGTACCAACCAGTGAGGAAATGCACAAACAAACAATGTATCTAAGTGAATAACTAGCAAAACAAAAAGCCATGGAGGGAAGAAAAGGAAAACTATGTAAGCAAAACAGTTGTCCGGTTTCACTCTGAAAAAATTCTTACAAAGAAGGTAAGCAGGTCACATGATGATCGAACAAGCTCAATAATCTGATGTGGCAGAGATTTTTTTTTTATTCTGCAAAGATTTTTGACTCACTTGTGTAAATAATGTGTGTGGTAATAACCCGGTGTTCAGCTGTGTGTGTGTGTGTGTGTGTGTGTGTGTGTGTGTGTGTGTGTGTGTGTGTGTGTGTCCTTGGAAAACTTTAACATTGCCATTTTCACTGGAAATACTTTGTTGATACCAAATTTGGCACAAAAATAGCATATGATCAGTTATTTTACATGCATATACATTCATATACAATCAGTGTGAGTCTCTTGGATTAAGTGCTTACAACAAGTGAGTCATGAAGGCCTTGCCTCTCTTGTTGATACATATGGTTAATAAAAACATTCAATGTTAACTGACATAAAAACACAAGTATAATTTTTTTCTATTGAGCAAACACTGATTGCCTAAGCATAAACATATCAGCTGGAGCCTGTGAACTACATCCTCCACTTACACTTGAGGCAACGCATGTGCAGTTGCTCTGGACAGCTGACCTGCTGAAATGTAAGAAGAAACACGCTCTCACCTTGTAGCCCAGCTGTCTACACACCACAGAGGCGTCCTTGCTGTCCCAGCCTTGATTGCAGATTTTCCTCCACAAACCCTTCTTGGAGATCTCCACAATGCCCCATGCGTCACTGCTGTAGGTGTCGTTGGTGATGCGAACCTGGAACCCTGTGTCAACAACCATATTTTGCGCATTTATTTTACAAGGTATTTTGAGCCAAAGCGAAGCAGACGTACAAAGACAAAATCAGAGTCATCTAAAGCTTATGCTGGAATACAAGCAAACAGATGCATGAAATAATACATATATGCAGACACATTCGCTGCAAATATATACAAATACACATAAAACCATGCTAAAGGCACCACAGAACCACACATGCATGTGAGCATAAAACCCAGTAATGCCGATTAGCACAAACACATGTATATCCACTCACCCAATCACACTGCATGTGTGCATGTCAGTGAGTCAAACAGACACAAATCCACATGCATGTATGTGCACAAATATGCAGCCAGATATGTAAGTCCACTGAAGGGGACATGGTGGTGTGTGTCCATCGAGATCGATGATGACCATCGTTGTCATCCAGCTGGGGATGGGGGGAGGGTGGTGGTGGGGTGGGGGGGGGGAGGATGCTCATGAATCTATCTGTGAATGCGCAGATGGCTGAATAGTCCAATCTGTGCACGAAATGTTCGCTGACAGTTGGGGCAGACAAAGACAGGCATACCATTGTCAGGGAGCTTGTTTGCCCGTGACTTTCTGGCCTGCCTCTTCTCAACAGCTGCAGCAGTCCTGTTGGCCTCGCACAACTTGGCGCCTTTGTGCACAGCAGCACGCCATTTGTCACGGTCCACTGCAGATTCCTCCCAGGAGTCAGGGTTGATATCAAACGCTTTCAGAGAGACTTTCAGAGTATCTCTGAAGCGCTTCTTCTGACCTCCGTGTGATCTCTTCCCTTGTTGCAGCTCGCCATAGAAAAGCCTTTTGGGCAGCCGATGGTCTGGCATGCGCGCCACGTGTCCAGCCCAGCGAAGCTGGGACTTCATCAGGATGGTGAAGATGCTGGGAAGGGTGGCTTTTGCGAGCACCTCTGTGTCTGGGGTCTTGTCTTGCCACTTGATGTTCAGTAGCTTCCTGAGGCATGTTGTGTGGAAGTGGTTCAGCTTCTTGGCATGTCGTTGGTACACTGTCCAAGTTTCGCAGGCGTACAGTAGTGTGGGGAGAACTACTGCTCTGTAGACCTTTAGCTTGGTCTCAAGACTAATGCCTCTTCTGTTCCAGACATTTGCACTGAGTCTACCAAAAGTTGCGCTTGCTCTTGCAATCCTGACGTTCACTTCATCGTCGATGGTCGCATTTCGTGACAGTGTGCTGCCAAGGTATGTGAACCGCTCCACCGCACTGAGTCTCTGACCGTTGACTGTGATGTTGGGCTCAACGTAGGGTTTCCCTGGGGCTGGCTGATGGAGAACTTCAGTTTTCCTCGTGCTGATGGTAAGGCCGAAGTTCCTGCTGGCAGTGGCAAACTTGTCAACGCTGAGTTGCATGTCAGCTTCAGATCCAGCGTTGAGGGCACAATCATCAGCAAACAAAAAGTCTCTGATGATGTCTGTCATGACCTTCGTTTTGGCTTGAAGCCTTCTGAGGTTAAACAACTTACCATCTGTTCGGTACTTTAGGCCGATTCCAACATCGCCATCTCTGAAGGCATCAGTAAGCATTGCAGAGAACATGAGGCTGAACAGCGTTGGAGCCAGGACGCAGCCTTGCTTGACACCATTTGTGACAGCAAAAGGAGCAGATGTTTCGCCTTTGTCCTGGACTCGAGCCTGCATGCCTTCATGAAACTGGCTGACCAAGGAAATAAATTTCCGAGGGCATCCGTACTTGGCCATGATCTTCCACAGTCCCTCTCTACTCACGGTGTCGAAGGCCTTAGTGAGGTCGACATAGGTGGAGAACAGATCAGCATTTTGCTCCTGACATTTCTCTTGCAGCTGCCTTGCAGCAAACACCATGTCGGTGGTTCCGCGCTCTTTCCGGAATCCACATTGGCTCTCAGGCAAATGACCTTGGTCAAGGTGTGCTGTGAGGCGGTTTAGTAGGATCCTGGCAAGTATCTTGCCTGCGATGGAGAGCAAGGAAATGCCCCGATGGTTATCACAGGCTTGCCGGTTCCCCTTTCGCTTGTACAAGTGAATGATAGATGCATCTTTGAAATCCTGGGGGATCGTCTCTTCTTTCCACATGAGTGAGTACAGCTGATGGAGCTTCTCAGTCAGCACAGTGCCTCCATCCTTGTAGACCTCTGCTGGTATGGAGTCTGAGCCAGGTGCTTTGCCACTAGATAGCAGACGAATTGCTTTCTGGGTCTCAAGAGGTGTTGGCGGATCGTCCAGTGCTTCGTTGATGGGAACTTGTGGGAGACGGTCTATGGCTTCATCATTTATGGAGGAAGGGCGATTTAAGACACTGTTGAAGTGCTCAGCCCAGCGTTCGAGAATGTTCTCCTTCTCGGTGATCAAGGTATTCCCATCTGCACTGAGGAGGGGGGATGATCCTGAGGATGTGGGGCCGTAGACTTCTTTTAAGGCATCATAGAACCTCTCCATATCGTGCCTGTCAGCATATCCCTGGATCTCATCAGCTTTGTCACTCAGCCACTTATCCTGCATCTGGCGTAACTTTTGCTGAACAGTCCTGCGGATGGCATCGTACACATCCTTTTTTGATGTGGACTTTGGGTTGCTCAGGTAGGCTTGATGCAGACGACGTTTCTCATCCAGAAGCTGCTTGATTTCATCACAGTTTTCATCAAACCAGTCTTTGTGCTTTCTGGACATGGGTCCCAGGGTCTCTGAAGCTGTACTATAGATCAGCTCACGCAGGGTCCTCCAGTCAGACTCCACATTCTGGTTGTCCAGAGAGGCGGATTCCAGACGATCTTCCAGCAGCTCCACAAAGGACTGTTTGATGGTGATGTTTTTCAGCTTAGCGATGTTGAGCCGTTTTGGAGCCTTCTGGCCTTGGGGGCGTCTCTTGGGCTGGATTCGAATATTCAGCTTCGAGACTACAAGGCGATGGTCTGTCCAACACTCGGCGCCGCACATGGTCTTTGTTACGCGTACATCTTGCCTATCCCTTTTCCTGACGATGACATAATCGATGAGATGCCAATGCTTTGAGCGAGGGTGCATCCATGACGTCCTGTTACGGGTAGGGAGGCAGAAAACTGTGTTGGTTATCAGCAGTTCGTGCTCTGCACAGGTCTGAAGCAAAAGCAATCCATTTGGGTTGCAGTGGCCCACACCGTGCTTTCCAATCACTCCATCCCAGGAGATGTAGTCAGAGCCAACTCTAGCATTGAAGTCCCCAAGAAATTTTGGATGACTGATGACTTGCGCAATGAGTTTGTTTAAAGTGAAGAGGAGTTGCGCAACGTCAACCTCACTCTCTCGTCCGGGTCCACCAATTTCCAGTGGCAAGACTAAGTCGAGACGACTGGAGGATGAGCACGGATGCAGTGGATGACCAAGATATCCTTTCGGTGTCTCATCTTGCTCTCTGCACTCCACAGTGCGTTGCTGTAGCCGCCTTCCTCTCCGTTGAACCGATAGGTTTCTTCCGCAGATTCTGCCGGATCCAGACTTCGCATGCATGGGTAGACACACCCCGGGGGCCAACTGCGTGTGGCATGCACACAGCACAGTGGAGCTAGATGGCCGTCGGTGGCTCTCCTGAGCCAACGCCCTTTTATGGATCTCCATAAGGGTGTCTAGCCACCCGCCTCACCAGTCCCGGAAGGGAGTGGTGGGAGTGCCGGTTTAGTCGCCGGCACCCCGACCCTGAACAGGTTGTACTGGATTACAGGTTACCAGTAGCAGATCTAATGACCTGACCTGACGCTAGAAGGGGACATAAGTCCACTGAAGAGGACACACACAAGCATCACATAAAATGTACAACAGAAAGGATCAACCCCAACATTACATAGACTGGATTCAAATGAACAGAGTCAGTTAAGGTCATCAGCCACCCACCTTCATCAACGAAAGGTTCTGTACTGCAGGCGATGGAAGCGTAGTGACCACTGGCGCAGCTTCCAGTGTCTTGGATGTTACATTCCAGTATGTCACTTTCATTGCCTGTGCACTGGATTGATTTGATGACCATGGACACATTCATGGGATCAAAGGCTGAGCCCTGTAGGACACAGAGAACAACATGGTGCAGTTGTCATCAACTTGGAGAAGCACTTGGCAATGGTAATAAAGACAATGAACAAAATATCATTATTATCATTAATAAAAAGGAAAAAGAAAAAGACAAACAAAAAATAATAAGAGAAGCAAAATATGGCTAAGAAGAAGGGTAAGCTGAGATCCACTTTTATTACTTAAAGGTTTTCTGACACAGCTTTAAAAAAGATATGAAAACAAAATGGAGTACCACAATGAAAAATAAAAAAAATACCTTAATGGCC
The DNA here is from genome assembly GCF_041734735.1 of Babylonia areolata. NCBI lineage: Eukaryota > Metazoa > Mollusca > Gastropoda > Neogastropoda > Buccinidae > Babylonia > Babylonia areolata. Next base: position 12,994,525 of record NC_134897.1, on the reverse strand, counting down.
AGGCCATGTGTATAGTCCTTGAAGAGACCTTTGCAGGCGGCGGTGGCTGCAGCATCGTTGAAAGTGTCGTCACACACAGACACCCACTGTTTCCGGTGGTACACTTGCAGCCCTCCCATGTCCCCATCAACAAGTGTCAGGCGAACTGTCCCAATATGAACATAGAAATTAAAATACCCACACTCACATTACTGTGAACGCCACAGATTGCTGAGGCAATGTGTCTTATTGTGTTTGTTGCATCAACTCTTTCACTGCCAAAAGCAACCTTAGTCGACTGGCCATAAGTGACTTTAGTCAACATCCAGGGGTCATGTTAAAAGGGACTGTTTTTCACATTGCAACAAAGCTTGACAGCTGTTGCCAGTTTCCCGCTAATAGAACAATGACCAACCTTTGCCTCCTGACCCAGTTTGAAGTGAACAAGTCCACTGTGTTGTTCTGAAATGAACTTAAGTCTGTGACTGAGAGCATGGAGTCTAAAACATTTGGCACTAGGAAGTGTTTTCACACAGAAACTTGGCAGTGAAAGAGTGAAAAATTTCAATGTGTTGAGTGGTCCCCTTCATACTCATGGACTAATTTTCTTTTTATTGTGAGATCTACATTTGGCATTGAAAAAGAACATATCAAATACTAGTGTGTACAGTTTTTGTTTATACTGTCACTAAGAGTATTATGATCAAATGATAATCTAAACAAAACTGATCCACTTATGAAGTCCTCCACTGACCACCATGTCCTTCCACCTCAGGGTTGCTGCAGCAACAAATCATATTAAGTTCTTCAAAGATGGAAATGAATAGTTTTCCTCTACCACAACAGACACAGTGTGCTGATTGGCACCATCACTAACAATGGAGGAGAGCTTTTTCAATCAAACTGAATTTCAGCAAACATATGGGCCAGACATTGAGATTTTCCTCAGAATAAATATGGTTTTGTTTACTGTCCAAAGATCAGACCCAGAGACAGATATGTGTCCTGTACAGTCTAGTACTGTGCTCATGTTATTGGGAATCAGGTCCATGCTGGCTCTGCACCATTAAAGTACTGTAAAGTGTATGTCATTAAAATGGGAGTTTCAGTTGTACAGTCTGGCCTGTATTATTCAACTGTGCTGCTTGCATGAATCCTCCACTTCCCTGAAGGCTTTTAACAGGATCTTAATGGGCAAGGCACAGGTTCCTAGCATAAACGTAGGCTCCCACAAGAACTCTCTGCTCATCCTCAGGCTGTTACCTTCTGGAAATTATCTGTGTTAATGCAAGAACCTATGGTGAACGCTTTTTGCTCTTTACTGCTCCTCTGAAACAACCTTCCATATCATACCCTTTCACCTGACTCTGCCTTTCGCTCTTCACTAAAAACTCATCTTTTCAAAACCTGTCTGTGAGCACTACTGGCTTCTAGGCTTCTACAACACCACCCATGCCTGCCAACTCAAGTTGTGTGTATGAGGTATGAGAGGGAGGAGGAGGAGGAAGAGATGGGGGAGGAGAGAGAGAGAGAGAGAGAGAGAGAGAGAGAATTTATGAGTGGTTCATGTGTTTACAACTTTTTTCTTTCATATAAAGCGTCCTGAGCTCCTAGAGAAGAAGGGTGCTATACAAATATACATTATTTCTATCATTATCACAATCATTATTAATATTATTATACTGCATCTTGCATTAAAACAAAACAATAGATTTTCAGATGAAATACTGAAAATCAAGTTGCGATCAAATGCCACCACTTTTGATGCAAAAAAAACATGCTGGCACCAACCGTTCTTGTAGCAGTACACGGCAGCATCATTTTCATGTCTTGAACACAACCGTCGGCCCCACCACCAGCTACTGCTGGTGTCGATTTCTTCATAGAAACCAGTGTGAGGACACTGGTGGATGGCACTCTCTTCCCCTGTGCACTGGATGTCCTTCAGCCAGATTGTGCCACTGCCAACCCCAAAGTCGTCGTTGGAGATGGCCACACCTGTCCGGCAGTTACCATTGACACATCTTGACAGGGGAACACACAGGGAGGGGGTCACGGCATTGGCAGAAATCAACAGAGAAAGATAGGTGGACAGACAGTGAATGATATGTCAGTGTGTGAGAAAGAGACTCAGAGAGAGAGTGAGGGAAGGAGAGAGAATATAACCAAAATTATTTTATTATTGGCCCACAGAAACAGGTCAAGATACAAAATCAAACGTACATAAAAAAAAAAAAAGGATAAAAGAAAAAAATGATGATGACACCGTTTTGTCTTCTTAGACATGTCATAAATCAAAACATTCATACATTGAAAAAACAAACAAAAACAAAACAAAAACAACAAGACTTCATTTAATTGCTATCTGCCTTTGACAAAGAGCACAAATATGCACGGTTAATACAGTGTCACTGATCTCATGTAATACATCAGTGAGTGAAATATTTGGTTCCAGCTTCACTATGAAGTGGGCAGACATGAACAAAATGGTGTTCAGCTTTTATTCTCTTGCCAGCAGGACCTAGGAAACTGCTGTTCTTACTTAACATTCTCCAAAAGGACCAAAGACAGGAAGAAAAAAGAGAGAGTGGAGAGAGAAAGAGAGGGAGATCCTGATGCACCATAAATACAGATAAAGACAGAGCAGACATAGATAAATATAAGGACAGAGAGCAGGGGCATGTGAGTGACACAAGAAATTCATGCATGTTATCAACCAAGCAGCAAACCAAGACTTACAGCTCCTGCACAGTTCTTCTACAATCTTTCTGCAAGTAAGTGTATGTGTGTCAATGTACTGATATGTCTACAGGTATGCACATGTGGGTCAATGTACTGGTATGTCTACAGGTATGCACATGTGTGTCAGTCTACTGATATGTCTAAAGGTATGCACAAGTGTATCAATCTACCGATATGTTTACAGGTATGCACATGAGTGTCAGTCTACTGATACATCTACAGGTATGCACATGTGTGTCAGTCTACTGATATGTCTACAGGTATGCACAAGTGTATCAATCTACTGATATGTCTACAGCACATGTGTGTCAATCTACTGATATGTCTACAGCACATGTGTGTCAATCTACTGATATGTCTACAGCACATGTGTGTCAATCTACTGATATGTCTACAGGTATGCACATGTGTGTCAATCTACTGATATTTCAGCACATGTGTGTCAGTCTACTGATATGTCTACAGGTATACACATGTGTGTCAATCTGATATGTCTATAGGTATGCACATGTGTGTTAATCTACCGATATGTCTATAGGTATGCACATATGTGTCAATCTACTGATATGTCTACAGGTATACACATGTATGTCAATCTACCGATATGTCTATAGGTATGCACATGTGTGTCAGTCTATTGATATGTCTACGGTTATACACATGTGTGTCAGTCTACCGATATGTCTACAGGTATGCAAATGTGTGTCAGTCTATTGATATGTCTACAGGTATACACATGTGTGTCAGTCTACCGACATGTCTACAGGTATGCACATGTGTCAAGTCTATTGATACATCTACAGCGCATGTGTGTCAATCTACCAATATGTCTACAGTTATGCACCTGTGTGTGTCAATCTACTGATATGTCTACAGGTATGCACATGTGTATCAATCTACTGAAATGTCTACAGGTATGTACATGTGTCAGTCTATTGATATGTCTACAGCACATGTGTGTCAGTCTACTGATATGTCTACAGGAATGCACATGTGTGTCAATCTACTAATATGTCTACAGGTATGCACATGCGTATCAATCTACTGAAATGTCTACAGGTATGTACATGTGTCAGTCTATTGATATGTCTACAGCACATGTGTGTCAGTCTACTGATATGTCTACAGGAATGCACATGTGTGTCAATCTACTGATATGTCTACAGGAATGCACATGTGTGTCAATCTACTGATATGTCTACAGGAATGCACATGTGTGTCAATCTACTGATATGTCTACAGGTATCCACATGTGTGTCAGTGTATTGATATGTCCACAGGTATGCACACGTGTGACAATCTACCCAAAACTTTATTCAAAAAAGAAAAGTGATACTGCTGACCGGAGGTAAAGTTGAGGCTACGACAGAAGACAGCGGCGTCCAGGTTATCCCACTCATCATTGCACACCGTGCCCCACACATTGTCCAAAGCCATCTCCACACGGCCGCTGTTGGCTTTGCCGCCAACAAGCCTATATTTCACATCTGTTAAAAAAAATAAAAAATAAAAAAAAGTTTGAATATACACGCTATGTCATGTATATACAGAGAGACGGACGGACTCGATGGACATTGTTTTACTGCCATTGACAATACTATCCTTTGGCAAGGGGGACAATGTATGAACAAAAGAATTTTTATAGAGAAATTGACACACTGCTAAGAGTAAAAAGAAAATCAACGACAAACAAAAACAAAATTATAAAAATACAACATACTGTTAAGATTAAAAATGATAATAAAAAAGCTTGACCATCCAACTTTCTACAAAGTCATTCAGAATTATCAACTGTGGAACTAGCATCAGGGTAACAGTGTTTTTTCGATAACTATAAGGCTTCCGAAGATGATTTCTTTTTCCAACAATCCCATGCTAGGGCTATAAATTTCGCTACTGATCTTATTCTTACTTCATCAACTATCAAAAGCGTACTGGTAAGGTTCATGCTCTCTAAGTCTTCACCATTGAAAATTAAGCATTTCTTTCAAATTTCTTCATAATACTTACACATAAAGAGGAAATGAGTTTCATCTTCAACTGAAACACCACACATTCGACAAGAGGACCGTGCGTTCACCATATGACATTTTATTGGACAAATGCAAAGGCACCGAAAGGAAGCATTTAACTGCAAATGAATGAACTTTTTCCATTTCTTGATTACCGTAAAGTCCCCAGATTTCTGTACCATATGTTAGAATTGGTTCAATTTGTGAGTCAAATAGTTTCCAGAATATAGAGAAATCGATACAGTTAATTTTTTTAAGACTTATAATCTCCATTACCCCCTTCTTTCCTCTTCTACAACTTCCCATCCATGCACTTCGAAGACTCAACTTAGTTATAAACAGAAGACCTAAATATCTATAAGAATTTGTTACTGTAACCTCACAGTTTCCACAGAACCATTTTTCGTAAATTGAAAGATGCCTGCCCTTTCGAAAAGCCATTACATTCGTTTTGTCCAGATTTACTGTCAAATCTAACCTATCAGCCTAGCCCTATAGCAGTGTCTGATATAAGAATAACGTCATCAGCAAACAATAACAAAAACACTTCAACAGCACCAGGAATTAACTGTATGCCGTGTCTTCCCTTTTTTGTGACCTCTATAGCAAGTTCACTGATGACAAAATGTAAATAGTTGGGAACTCAACAAACAGCCTTGTTTAACTCCACGTGGGCTTTCAAACAGGTCAGAGTACACATATCTATCACATACACTTGCAAGCACAGAGTTGTATACACTTTTAAGCGACATACACTGTTTGCCATTTGTGCCATTTTTGTGTAGTATTTTCCACAACAGATTTTTGTTGACAGAATCAAACGCATTACAGAAATCTACAAAAGCTACATAAAGCTTTGTGTTTCTGAGTAGATATTTTTGGATCAGAGCATATAACATAAAGATATGATCCATGGTGCTGTACTCTGATCTAAATCCTGCCTGTTCTTTAATGATTTTTTCTTCTTTCCGTTCACTTCGATAGTCGTTTATTTAAAATATTCGTGTATACTTTACTAAGGTCACTTGTGAGGGCAAAACCTCTGTAACTGTCTGGATTGTTAGCACTTCCCTTTTTGTGCAGTGGGACTATAACAGATTTGGCCCATTCCAATGGAAAGACTCCCTCTTGAAATAATTCATTGAATAAAGCTACAAATAAGTCTACCACTATTTTATTTGAGTGTTTTAACATTTCACCTATTATCTTATCGGGCCCTGCACTTTTACTTGTTTTCAAACTCCTAATACTAACCACAATTTCCCTCTTCGATATTGGGTCATTAAATAATGGTTCTTCAAAGCTATCTGCTTCCAGGTTGTTATTCTCAGTATCCGCCACATCAAAGCTGTTAAAAATATGACGGAAACATACAGAGACAGATAGTGAGGGAAAGAGAGAGGGAGAGAGAACACATGCACAAATAAATACCTTTGTGCACACATTCATGCACTTTCAAGCAACCGGAACAAATCATGTCAACAAGACAAAGAAGACATGTGATAACCACTTAATCCAACACACAATTGGAATGGGGAAAAACAAACTACTCATCTTTCAATAGGACATTTCAAACCACACTGCTTTTATCTTTAACTTAGGCCTCTGCCCCGTTTAAAAACTGTAAATGAAAAAATAAGCTCCATTATGCTTCTTGTTGTCCCAAGTCGACTGTTGTCAACTTGTACCATGACCTTGACTCTTGACAGGGTTTCTGTTCTCTACTATGATCATAATGATAACATACCAAGTCTGATGAAGACGGGATGCAAAACCTTATCGCTCTTGTACATGGAAGCTATTTCTAGTGATGTGCCATACTGAGACCTTTGACCCCTGTTCTGCAGTTTCAATAGAGATCATGCTGTCCTTGAGGTTATGTCAAGTTTGACAAAAACTGGGTGTAAGACATGAGCTCTGTCAAACGTTTACTGTTTGGCCGAGTGATGAACATGATCTCTCACCCTGTTTATTATGTCAACTTATGAGGATGGCCAGTAAAGTTTTAGCTGTAACCCCAACTTGCGATGAGTGAGAAAATGCCAACATTTAATTCACCAAGCACAAACAGACAGACAGACTACCAAGATCAGATGTTCAAACCAACTCATTGTTGTTTACACATACAAGTCAATATGGCTGAAAAGCTAAATTTTTCCTGCAATGCCCACACATATCAATATTTCATTTTGGCTCCATACTGATGCTAAAAATATTATAATTCAAATATTCAATCAAATTCACACAAAGAATAATAAGCTATTGACCTCCGCAGCAAATAATCTACCACATAGTATCGACCCCAAATGTACTTACGGCTATTCATGTAGCAGGCAACGCCGGCAGAGTGCCCGGTGGTGCAGTTGCCCAGTGACAGACGGTCATTGTGGGGACAGTCCAGCAGACTGCTTTCATTGCCGCTACAGTTGAAATTACTCAACAGGTAGGGGCCGATCTGGGACAACAGAAAGAAGGCACTGGGTGGACAGGGTGATCTACAGGATGACAGGGATGACCAACAATGATGGCACAGAGAACATTCTGTAGAGTGTAGGTATTCAAACAGGCCTGAATATCCTCTTTGTGTTCACAAGCACGTTTACACATGGATGTTTGTTTCCATGAATGTTTAACATATCTCACTGCACTGCACTACATGACGCTGCACTTTATCTCATGCAATACAGTATACTCAACACTACGTTGCAAACATCACTGTATCACACAACAATGCACTGTACCTACACTCTCTACACTGCATGACACTGCACTAGAACCCACTGCACTCCTCGGTCTTCCTGTTACTGTCCAAATGTAGGAACAGCCATCCAGCTCTCTGTCCTTCAGTATAGGTATACATGTGTGTGTGTGTGCGTGTGTGTGTGTGTGTATGAGCTGAACTGGTAAATCTCAGAAGCGTTACACAACACAACACACCAATTACAATGTACGTCATGCAATTCAATACACTGCACAGCATAATAGTTGTGCACTGCACTGCCCTGCACATGAATTAAACTCTACTCAAACTCCCACTGCTTCTTTTTCAAAGACCTAACACAACCAAATGAAACAAGCATTTAAATACCCCCAACAGCAACCAGAAACCAACCTCTTCATGGTCCATGTACTCATGGGCATCTGAATGGCTGTAAGCAAAGCCGGAGTTGTATCCCTTGGCCTTGCAGAAAACCATGGCATCCAGGTCTGTCCAGTCAACAGCACAGATGCGTCCTGTGATACCCAGGTACTTCACTGCCAGACGTCCTGTGCCAGTCGCCTCAGACTCCTCATCAAAGTCGATCTTGTAATCTGACAACAGATAACCATCAGGCATAACCCAGGGATGATTACCAATACTGCTTCCCTTGACCTCTCCTCCTCCAACTGAAAAAGTAGTCCACCACACTAAATACACAAAGCATTAGTTACAGATACAGATCATATGTTCAAGTACAGGCATATGGCACAGAGAGAGTTTGTGAGGCAAAACCTTCATGACTCATGTCATGCCCATAACCTTTGCCCATAACCCTTTGCAATAAAGGTTTTAAATGTCCAAGTGCATGTGTGTGAGCATGTCTAATCTCTGATCTCTGTTTCTGGCTCATCCATCCTCGCAGACTTAGGGATGTGACCCTGGGTGGCTCAGACAACCACTTTCAGCTGCATCTTGTTTAGTTCAAACGGACATTATAGACAGGATTTATTTTTGTGTGCTGCACCCCTACAACCCCAGGTCCAAGCCATCTCCCTATCAACCAACACAAGCAAGTGAACCATGAGTGAGAATGTCTAGTTTCTTATCTCTTGTTTCTGGCACATCCATCCTTGCAGACTTAGGGATCTGATATAAACAGACAAGATCCACATACCCGTGTCATTGAAAGTCATGCCCTTCTCCTTGCAAATGACGGTGGGGTAGAGGCCAGAGAAGCCGGTTCCCGTATGGATGCAGTCAGCGAGGGACTCCTCATCCCCAGAGCAGTACATGGACAGCTGTGTGCTGATGAAGCGTGTTAAGTACCTGCTGGCCCCGGTGTATGCCGAGCAGCAGACAGCACGGCCGTCCTCATAGCCCAGCTCCTCACACACCTCCCTGGCCGTCATGTCGTCAAAGTTGTCATCGCTGATGAAGGTCCATGTGTCGTTGCGGAACACCTTGACCGCTCCATGCGACACGTCGTCAGAGGTACTGAGACGCACTGTGGGGTCAGATTCATGGTGGGTTAGTCCTTTGTGTGTGTGTGTGTGTGTGTGTGTGTGTGTGTGTGTGTGTGGTGTGGTGTGTGTGTACACATAAATGTACATATTTTGAATTGTTTCTTGATGCCTCTCTTGTGAAAATTCTGCAAGCGTAAGTTGAAATCAATGCAAATATGAACACAGGATTAACATTTATGTGATGCATAACTAAAAAAGAAAGAGAGAGAGAGAAAGAGAGAAACAGACAGACAGAGAGAGAGAAAGAGAGAGCTTGAGCAAAAGAGGGAGAGAAAGAGCAAAAGAGGGAGAGAGAGAGCAAGAGAGAGAGAGAGAGATCAAGAGGGAGAGCTTGAGAGAGTTGAATGGGCCCAGATGCAAAAAAAACTATCAAAAACCCACCACCACCACCACCAACCAAGCGGTCAGTAAACCCACTAAAAACTCACCATTCTTGTAACAGTGGACTGAAGCGTCAGAGCAATAGTATCTGTACTCTGACCAGCCTTCATGGGCACAGTCGTTCAGGTCCGACTCGTTCCCCCTGCAGTAAAGGTCTGTGTTGTAGCGAGTGGACACCGAGGTATCGTGTCTCACTGACTTACGGATGCCATCCACAAATCCCTGGCTTCGGCAGAACACCTTTGCAGAGCGGCTGTTCAGTGCATATGAGCAGATCGTACCCCACTCACCGTCCACACGGATCAGCACACGGCCTGAGTTGGTCTTGTTGCCTTGCATTTTGAAAGCCAGACCTGTGGAACATCATGCTGCACTGTATTACATTGTGCTCAGGTTTTATCAGGTCCATTCTGTGAAAGACTGGTATATACTGGACTGTGGTAAGTTCCTTTTCATTGCAATGTACTGCATCATTCAGCATTATTTCTTATTGCATTATTTCTGGTTTATCACAATCATACATGAAGGCTACACATGTGCAGTTTGCTAAAGACAAGTTCAATGATTCACAATTCAAAGGATTTTTTTTCCTCAAAAATGATATTTAAACAAACAAGCCTATTCTACTCTAATGGAAAGACAGAGACAGAGATCCAAGTGGTGACAGTCTGTATGTGTGATGGTCTCAGGAAATGCATTCCACAGTTCTCCCACCCTTCCCCTCATGTCAGAATTTGGGATGACTGCTGCACACAGGGTAATCACCTCTCCAGGGGCAAGTCATTCAGTCAAAGTAATTGAGAGGGAGGGAGGTACAGCTTCCTTGTCCCTTGCCATTTCTGGTTATGGAGCTGATATGTCACATGACAAGTAGGGTTTCCAGACAGCTGCTTACACTAACAAACATCTATTAAAGAAAGGAAACAAAATGAAAACATCTGTGCTGATTCTGTAAGAATAGAATAGAACAGAATAGAATAGAATAGAATAGAATATGTCTTTATTACCAAGTGTACCGGGGTCACAAGGAATATTGGGGGGGGGGGGGGGGGGGGGGGGGGGAGATACTACATAACAAGGTACGAACAAAAATCAAAAATCATACACAAACACAGATACAGTAGAAATTAGGATACATACTAGTGCATATCAATATAAAAACTTGTGCATACCCACACATGCACACACTGCACACATTCACACATGCGCACACACACACACACACACACACACACACACTCTCTCTCTCTCTCTCTCACACACACACGCACATTTGAACAGAAGCCACATATTACATGTGGATGGGGCTGAATGGACTTACCCAAGGTGTCGTAACAGAGAGCACCAGCCATGTGTATGTTTCTGCATTCTGTGACATGGCCAACGCCAGTGTGGGGACAATCTTGTAGGCGGGTTTCATTACCGCTGGAACAGAATCATTTGGGTCTCGACACATGAGTATATATATATATTTTTTGGGGGGAGGGGGAGGGGAGTGCAGTGGGGTAGGGGAGGGGAGGGGGGCAGTGTATGCCCTCGAACATACCTGTAGCAATTAATGATAATCTCTAAAAGCATACAGACATGCATGTACACTTAGGGGTACATATACATCTGCTTACAGACACACATGCACGCAATAATTACAAACCAAACTGCCGTGGTGAAATAATTAGTGTTGCAAACTGACGGATGGGAGGACGCAGGTTCGAATCCCAGATGATGATATGGATACTTATACAGTACCTAACCTCAGTGCGCTGTACAGACACTGAGTCATTTGCACAACAGGCTGCCTACCAGGGTCGAGTCAACTGACAGTTGCCATTCGATGTTTATCATTCCTTTCCTGAGTCATTCAATCAGGTTTCAATCACACACATACAGACATGTAACATTTTACGTGTTTAACCATACTGTTTATTTACCCTGCCATGTAGTCAGCCATGCTCCATTTTGGGGGGTTCGCATGCTGGGTATGTTCTTAGTTTCATGATATGGAATACAGGATATTTAACATGTGTATCTGATCTTCTGCCTGCATATACACACGGAGGTTCAGGCACTATCAGGTCTGCACATATGCTGACCCAGGAGATCACAAAAATCACCACTCTTAACCAATCGGGTGCAACACAAAAATCACCACTCTTAACCAATCGGGTGCAACACAAAAATCACCACTCTTAACCAATGGGGTGCAACAGGGATCTAACTCCAGAAACTCAGGCAAGAAATCAGCACTGACTCTAACCATTTCAACGGGCTGGTCTGGCACACACCAGTCCTACCCCTCCCTCCCTGCAACCCTACATGCCCTAAACAAACATCATGTATCATAAGATTCAAAACTTACGTGCAGTTGAACTCTGAAGCCCAAAAGGGTCCCGAATAGTCATAGTAGTACCAGTTGCTGCGGTAGTGGTTGTAGGCCTCACCATTAGCAAATCCCAACTCGCGGCAAGCCACGCCCGCGTCAACATCATCCCAGAAGTCACTGCAGATTCGACCCTTTGTACCCAGGTAGGTTAGTGCTATAGCACCCGTGTAGTCCTCTCTTCCAGCAAAGGATATGTTGTAGTCTGCAAATTGATATTGTGATCACAATTTTCCCTGCATACACATGCAACAGTATGCCTGAAGACAAAAAGACAAGTAAAAAACATCAAAACTTGTTATTACAAATACATATACTGAGAGTTACTTAAAACAGAAGTTTGGCTCTGTCCATTTTCAGCGGAATACACCAGATAAAATTCTGCTCACTTATCAATGAAACACTATATCCCCATGCCAGCTCCATTGATCTTCTTCCACACAATCCTTTTTTTTTTTAATAAAAAGATTACAAACACATCTCCATAAACATTTTCCTTCATATCATGACAATGAACTGAGTTCAATATTTTTCTGAAATCACACATCCATGGAATGAAAATGTATTGGTGCAGGGGCTGCTGGTGGTAACAAATAATGCACACAAACACACAGACAAATACATGAAACATCTTATATTAACCCTTTCCCCATTCAAAACACACACACACACACACACACACACACAGGCAGCACTCAACTACCACCACCCACTCACCTTTAGTGTCATTCGTGTTGTAGCAAGCGACTGAAGCATACTCGTATCTCTCACAATCAATGTTAGATGTGGACGATGAACACTGTCTCAGGAGGCTCTCAGTACCATTGCAGTGGACATTGCCCATGACAAACCTGCCGTAGGAGTATCCGTGAGGAGCACAGCAGGAGTAGGTCAGTCCGTGACTGAAGCCCAGTTCCCGACACACCACCGCTGAGCAAGAGGAAGTCACAGGGTCATGAAAATAATGCAGATTACAATCCTGAAAAAATTGGTGATTTGTAATCAGGGACAGAAGTAAATGGAGGCATGAGGGAAACGAAGACACTTTGTCAAAATAGGAAATACCTTCAATCCAAGCAACCTGCCAACCAGCCAAATCATCCACCCACTCACCAAGGAACCAGCTATCCATTCAACCAACTAACCTGTTTCAACCAATCTATCAACCCTCTGACCAAACCAATCAGCCACCCACTGATCCATTCAGCTAACCATTCAACCAGCCCATCCACCCACTGACCAACCAATCGTCCATTCATTCATCAACCATCCATCCATTAAATGCCCTAGCCAACAGACCCACCCACTGACCATCCAACCATTCATCCATTAAATCCCCAGCCAATCCACCCACCACTGACCAACCAACCATTCATCCATTAAATCCCCTAGCCAATCCATCCACCACTGACCATGCAACCATTCATCCATTAAATCCCCTAGCCAATCCACCCACCACTGACCAACCAACCATTCATCCATTAAATCCCCTAGCCAATCCATCCACCACTGACCATCCAACCATTCATCCATTAAATCCCCTAGCCAATCCACCCACCACTGACCAACCAACCATTCATCCATTAAATCCCCTAGCCAATCCATCCACCACTGACCATCCAACCATTCATCCATTAAATCCCCTAGCCAATCCATCCACCACTGACCAAACAACCATCCATCCATTAAATCCCCTAGCCAATCCATTCACCACTGACCAAACAACCATCCATCCATTAAATCCCCCAGCCAATCCATCCACCCACTGACCAACCAACCATTCAATCCCCTAGCCAATCCATCCACCCACTGACCAACCAAACATTCAATCCCCAGCCAATCCACCCACCCACTGACCAAACAACCATCCATCCATTAAATCCCCCAGCCAATCCATCCACCCACTGACCAACCAACCATTAAATCCCCAGCCAACCCATCCACCACTGACCAAACAACCATCCATCCATTAAATCCCCCAGCCAGTTCACCCACCCACAGAACCAACCATCCATCCATTCAATCCCCTAGCCAATCCACCCACCCACAGACCAACCAACCATCCATCCATTAAATCCCCCAGCCAATCCATCCACCCACTGACCAACCAACCATCCATCCATTAAATCCCCTAGCCAATCCATCCACCCACTGACCAACCATCCATCCATTAAATCCCCCAGCCAATCCATCCACCCACTGACCAACCAACCATCCATCCATTAAATCCCCTAGCCAATCCATCCACCCACTGACCAACCATCCATCCATTAAATCCCCCAGCCAATCCATCCACCCACTGACCAACCAACCATCCATCCATTAAATCCCCTAGCCAATCCATCCACCCACTGACCAACCAACCATCCATCCATTAAATCCCCTAGCCAATCCACCCACCCACTGACCAACCAACCAACCATCCATCCATTAAATCCCCTAGCCAATCCATCCACCCACTGACCAACCATCCATCCATTAAATCCCCTAGCCAATCCATCCACCCACTGACCAACCAACCATCCATCCATTAAATCCCCTAGCCAATCCACCCACCCACTGACCAACCAACCATCCATCCATTAAATCCCCCAGCCAATCCATCCACCTACTGACCAACCAACCATCCATCCATTAAATCCCCTAGCCAATCCATCCACCTACTGACCAACCAACCATTCTACCCCCTACCCAATCCATCCACCCACTGACCAACCAACCAACCAACCAACTACATGGAATACAGTTCTTTAAAGGAGGAAAGGAGGGAAAATGCGGCCATGACTTATGGACCAGTGCACAGTAAGACACAAAAGGACCCACAGTACAATCCAGCACCTAAAGGTCTGAGGCCTGCACTTTCTGGGTCCTGTCACAGTACTGACTGGGCACCACACAGGAAGACCCTTCAGTGACCCATGCACCATAGTCCCCCACATTTTCAACACAGCTGTAGGGAACTCTGTATTTCATCTTCACTGCAGATTTTCAATTCAGCAAGAAAAAAGATTTGCCAACAGAAATAAACAGCCAGATGAGTAAATAAAATCAACCAACCAAGCACTGAACAAAAGTAGCAATTCTTACTGGCAGCCTTACTGGCAAAGGGTAAGGGTAAGCCTAATAATTCTTAATGGGTAAATAAAGTGAGCCTATCAATCAAATCAACACAATGTGAAATACTTTCTGGCAGCCTTACTGTCAAAGGGTAAGGGTAAACCTAATTCTGAAAGGGTAAATAAAGTGAACCTACCAACAAAATCAAGACAAGGTGAAACACTTACTGGCAGCTTTATCGTCAAAGTCTTTCCCACACACGGGACCCCATCCGTTAGTCCTATAGAACTGCAGCATTCCATTGGCATTGGTGGTCCCTCTTATCAGTCTTACTGCACACACAAGTTCACACACACATAGATATTGCACACACAGGACATTATATACTGGTTAAAAAAAAAAAAAAACCAAGTGAGTCAAAAAAGGTTAAAATTTCCCATAGCCTTTTATGGTCTGAGGGGCAGTGAACTCAAATCCACTGTGAACAGAGCACAGCACAGAAAGGTGGGGCCCTATCCTCTCTTTACGCTGTTTTAATCTTCCCCGACCCAAGTCAGATACCCGTTCACACCTGGGTGGGGTGAGGAAAATGGGAGTCAAGTGCCTTTCCCTAGGACACAGCACCATGCTGAAACAGGAGGTCTCGCACCCTGATCACTGGTGAACACTGGATCAGAGGGCCAACACCTGACTCTGCCATGGTGCCCCCTTTACACACAGGTACACACACACACATACACAAAAAAGATAAAAGAATATGACATGTACACACACTTACACCATCCTCCCCCATGTCCATCCACACACACACACACATACACAGCATGCACATACATATGACACACTGGCATCCTGAACCATGCTCATGCACACAAATAAACAAGCAGTTTCAGTTTCAGTTTCAGTAGCTCAAGGAGGCGTCACTGCGTTCGGACAAACCATATACGCTACACCACATCTGCCAAGCAGATGCCTGACCAGCAGCGTTACCCAACGCGCTTAGTCAGGCCTTGAGAAAAAAACAAAACAAAAAAACAACAACAAACCCCCCCCCCCAAAAACGGGGGAATAAATAATAGATAAGCTTACATAAATAAATAAATAAATAAATGAATAATAATTATAATATAGAAAAAGGTAGTAATAATAATAATAGTAATACTAATAAAATGATAATAATTAAAAAAGAAAAAAAAAAAGAAAAAAAAGACAATGATGATAAATAAGCGAATAAATGTAAAACATGAAGACACACATTCACACATACACCCACACATGCATAACAGAAATGCACCAAACATGCAGTTTCACAGATATGAAAGCACAGTCAAATACATATAAACGTACATGAGCTCCAACACACACACACACACACACACACACACATTACCTTGCACCTCCTCTACCCCCCTCCTCCACACACTCATTTCTTGTCTACGTATCGCAGCTTCCACGGCACACACACACACAAACACACACACACACAAACACACACTCATAGAGATGAACACTTACTTGTACAAGCACACACACATACGCCCATATCTCCCACCCCCAACCCCACACACATATATACAAAGATATATATATATATGTTCCAATATCCTGTTGCTCCCACAGTGTAGGCATGCATACACTCACATACCTCACCCTCTACCCCACCTCCCCCCGCACTCCCACCTCCCCTCACACACACACACACACACACACGTACACAGATCTCTCCTGACACTTGTGTACACTTAACACTCTCGCGCATTCAAAAACGCACTCAAAAGCACAGACCCACACATCCACACAAACGCACACATACACACACGCACAGAGGCTGCCACTGACTGGCCGCAAGAGGGATGGGAAAAGATCTCTGATGCCAAGAACGTGGCGTCTAGTGTGTTGCTCAGTCTATTGTATTTGGAAAGGCCCACAGAGACTGTTCCGTTTTGAAGAAATTTGCGCAATGCTGGTTTGGAAATGATGCCGATATTTGTTTGATTTGCAAAGCATCGTGCTCTACCTTTCATGTTAGACTTGCAGCCGCTCCCTCTCTCTGCTTTTATTTCTTTGAGGCGATCGATGGTGTGATGGCCTTGTACCTGTTCTTTTTGGTATTCTTTGATTTTCCTGAGGATTTCCGATTTTCCTAGATGTAGGCCGCTCGTCGGTGTTGCGTTACCAGCAAGTCTGTCAGCTCGCTCATTTCCCTTAACACCTGCATGTCCCGGGCAGTATGACCATGTGAGTTTTTTAATCTGAAAGTTGCGCATTGCCTTATGCCACTCTGGGCTTCCCATTCCGTTTTCAATTTTCTGTATGAGGTTCATTGAGTCGGTTAGAATCATGGCATGTTGGTTTCCGGGCGTATGGATGGATGATAGCCACTGGAGGGCATGTGTCGCAGCTTCAACTTCCATCGTTAGGCTGGAGGTTGTGACTTTGTAGGCAGCATTCTCTTCCCAAATTGTTTTTCCATTTTGTTTCGCAGTGAATCCCCAACCAGACTGGTCTTTGGTGACTGAGCCATCTGTGTATATGATGATGTCCTCTTCTTTACTGTTTTCTTCTATGAGTAGCTTCACTTCCGCATCAGTTTTGCCCTCTGGCCATTCCCGACAATGTCTTCCTAGAGTGGGTGAAATGACTGTGTTGAATAGATGGTTGAGGTTTTTGGGGTTTTTCTCCCATTCTTTTGTTTCTTTCAGGTCTTGTAGTCGGCATACTAGCTCGATTGTGTCTTCTGCTTGTCCCATCAACGATCTTCCTCGTCCTAGACATCCCAGTTCTTTGACTGGGCCTTTCAGTCTTAAAAGCAATGGCAACCAAAGGAATTGAACAACGCCACCTCTTCCTGCTATACCAATCACTCGTCCTCAGTGTGATCGACTACGGACTTGGGCTAACAACACCGTCTCAAAGCAACCTCCTAAAATTAGAAAGAGTACAAAATGAAGCTATGAGGCTGATCCTTGGAACAACAAAAGACACGCCCACAGAAACCATGCGATACCTGCTTGGCCTTCCTTCAGTGCAGGCCAGAAACAAGTTAGAACAGGTCAAGACCTACTTCAAAGCATTAGAAAACCCTCAAAACCCACTGCAAATAAACAAGCAGATAATCATTTACACATAAGCACATAAAACAAGCAAATGTACACAAGCATACTTAGGCACAGATCAATGCATACGCACAGACACACAATGACAATTACACAAATACATGCACAAATACTACACTGCTGATTTCTTTTTTTTTTTCTTTTTTTGTGGCCTCAGTTGCATGCAGGTCATGGAGCACCCAAGTTTGTTTTTTTTCTTGTTTTTTTGTGTTTCACATGCCTTCTTCATTGCTGAATGTTCTTTGTTTGTTTTTTGTTTTCTTATCCTTCTTACTGCAAGATCCTAAGAAATAATGATGTTCGCCTTATTCCTTTCTTAGCCCCTACACTCTTCCCAATCTCCATACAGAAAAGGAATAAATATCAAAATAATATCAATCAAAATAAAATAAAACTAATAAAATCATAACCACCTTAAACAAATAATGCATCCTTCACCAACATATCGTCAGCACTTAACTTTGATATCTAATTTTTTGTTTTCACTTTCAAAAACTCAAGATGTCAACAAAAAGTACAACAGAATTATAACAATTTTTTTTAAAAGGTAAAAAAAAAAGAAAAAAAAAAGAATTATTGAAACACTGACACATACATTTAACTGGACTGCTCTGCAGACAAATCAGACTGGCGGAAGACATGGAAAAAGCAGAGATGATCAAAACAAGGTATCTACAGCACCAAAAAAAATTGTCACTGTCACATTTCCACCATTCCAGTCTGCACTCTTCCACACTCACCAGAGCATTACATTGTGACACAGCAGAGAAGCTGTTTCCCCACGGCCTCACAAGCAGGCACATGAATCGCAATCTGACTTCCCACAATCAGGTTTTTTGGCATCACAGGCACTCAAACTCTCCAACAGTGAAGATTCCTGTGATAGAACCTGAGAAACTGCACATATTTCTGGATAACTGATGAACACAAATGAATGAAACAGCACGGCACCTGCTGGCAGTAAACCAGCACAGTGGGACATGTCCACAGACTGACTGACCTGACTGACTACAGGTGACGTAGACGTTCCTGGTGAAGTGGGTGGTGGTGCTCAGCTCCAAGCCCCAGTTACCATCGCATTCCAGCAGTGACTCTTCCGTTCCCTGGCAGTTAATGCGGCCCACAGCAAACGGGTAGTTTACCAGGCCGTATATACTGGGGAAAGTCAAACAGGGAGTTGGAATGAACAGGAAACCTCCATCAGAATACTGCTTTGTATAGGATACATAAATAACATGATGAAAAACTAAACAATGCAATACAAAATAAAAGCAGATGAAGACAGATGGGTACTGAAAAATGTACAAAGTGAGTCAAAGGTACAGAAAGAGAAACTTTCCTACTAAGTTTTGTTTATAAATATTTACCAAGCAAGACAGTTCCATCAACCCTATTTGCACACATTTTGAAAAACAAACAGGAAATGAAACGATCAATATTGCTGTGAATTCTCTCTGGCCCAGCATGGAGCTTTGTGGTCTTTGTGATCACTGAGTGGACAGTGGCCAGGGGATCATGAACAGACCCTGCCCCTATGACACTGCACTGAACTGGGTCATCAACTCCTGCACATGCCCTGTCAGCCCACCAAACAGATGAAAGAAAGGTTGTGTTGCCCAGTGGGGATACCCTGAAGTTCAGTCACATGCTAGAAGCAAGGCAGTGTCTGCCTGTACTTGTGCCTCTTTGTGTGAAGGCATCAGTGTATGCACATGCACACATACTTGTAGGTATACAAGTGCATTTGTACACACACACACATGCAAGAACACACCTCCCACAAACAACAAACAAAAGAACAGATCTCATTCTCACCTGGAGTATGATTTCCTTCCTGTGTAAAAGCCAGCACTTCTGCAGAAAACGTGAGCCTCAGAGGTGTAGAAGCCATAGCCATCCACTCGTTTCCAGTCACTGTCTATTTTCACCTCAGCGCGCCCAGTAAATCCACCCTCAGGATTCAGGCGGTACTGGATAGGTCCTGAGGTGAAAGATCATCATCATCATGTTTATACAGCACGAAATCTTTGTGTCAGCATATCCGTGAGCTGTGCTCTCTCCTTTCATTTATTTCATGCAGAACAAACACACCAACAACACAAAAACAAACACTCTCTGTAACACTGCTACAGAAATTCTTAACACCACAAATGTGTTCTATACACACTACACACAACTTGTCCTGCTGTGGTTACATCTAAATTTCAGTTATGTCTGTCTGAGTCACTGATTTTCACACAGGCTAACCAGCTGGTTTAGTCTTATGGGGCATTTATCGTATCACAGTGAATGTTTCAACTGTAACAAAATTAAGGAATCTCATGTGTTTGAGTTATTGTTCTTTTGAAGGGCCAGTTCACTTCTTGGCCTAGACCTGTGTGTGGTGTGTGTATGTGATTGAATAGATGACTGATAGAGAGAGAGTGTTGAGTGTGTGTGTGTATGTATGGGGGTGGGGGTAGGGGTGCGTATGTGTGTGTTAATGTGTTTGTGGGCATTCATGTTTGAGCTTAGTCCTGATCTTTTTTTTACACCATCAAAAGTACCTCTGAAAATGACACTGATCATCATGAAACATAAAACCTTCTGTGACTCACCAGTTTTACAGGACACAGGGAAAGCTTCAGGTACATTTGAGATGATGATCTGCTTCGTTTCTAAGTGTGATGAAAATCAAAGCAGCTTTCTAAGTGTGATGAAAATCAAAGTGGCAACTTCATAAAACATTAAAGCAGATATCATTCAGTAGAATTTTTTTTCCACATACAAGCCACACATGTACATATTATGTACTACTGATGCAAGCAGCTTTACAAATACACAGTATGGATAATCAAGCCATCCAACTCTCTCTCTCTCTTGAAGAAAGAGACCCAGCCAAGCTGACCTGCACTCATGGTGCACAGCAGGTGAGCGACAGTGTTGTTCTGGCAGTCAGAATTGGAGGAGACCAGACTGCTGCGGTCACACTGGTCGAGCCGGTCCTCAATTCCCCGGCAGCTCAGCATGCTGAGCACGAAGGGAAGCCTGGTGCTCCTGTAGGCCTTGACCGCAAACCCGTTGGTGTAGCCCTTCTCCCGGCAGGCCACCTTGGCCTCCGAGTGGGAGAAACTGTCACCGCACACAGCGCCGTGGAACCCATAGCGACTGACGGTCAGCGCTCCTGTGAAGTCCTCCAGGTCCACCCGCAGGTCTGCACAAAGCATGGGTCATGTGTCCTGTAGTGTGGTGTTTTGTGGTGTTCTAGGGTGTGCACAAGACAGAACATCCATCATGTGTCCTGTAGTGTGGTGTTTTGTGGTGTTCTAGGGTGTGCACAAGACAAAACATCCATCATGTGTCCTGTAGTGTGGTGTTTTGTGGTGTTCTAGGGTGTGCACAAGACAAAACATCCATCATGTGTCCTGTAGTGTGGTGTTTTGTGGTGTTCTAGGGTGTGCACAAGACAAAACATCCATCATGTGTCCTGTAGTGTGGTGTTTTGTGGTGTTCTAGGGTGTGCACAAGACAAAACATCCATCATGTGTCCTGTAGTGTGGTGTTTTGTGGTGTTCTAGGGTGTGCACAAGACAAAACATCCATCATGTGTCCTGTAGTGTGGTGTTTTGTGGTGTTCTAGGGTGTGCACAAGACAAAACATCCATCATGTGTCCTGTAGTGTGGTGTTTTGTGGTGTTCTAGGGTGTGCACAAGACAAAACATCCATCATGTGTCCTGTAGTGTGGTGTTTTGTGGTGTTCTAGGGTGTGCACAAGACAAAACATCCATCATGTGTCCTGTAGTGTGGTGTTTTGTGGTGTTCTAGGGTGTGCACAAGACAAAACATCCATCATGTGTCCTGTAGTGTGGTGTTTTGTGGTGTTCTAGGGTGTGCACAAGACAAAACATCCATCATGTGTCCTGTAGTGTGGTGTTTTGTGGTGTTCTAGGGTGTGCACAAGACAAAACATCCATCATGTGTCCTGTAGTGTGGTGTTTTGTGGTGTTCTAGGGTGTGCACAAGACAAAACATCCATCATGTGTCCTGTAGTGTGGTGTTTTGTGGTGTTCTAGGGTGTGCACAAGACAAAACATCCATCATGTGTCCTGTAGTGTGGTGTTTTGTGGTGTTCTAGGGTGTGCACAAGACAAAACATCCATCATGTGTCCTGTAGTGTGGTGTTTTGTGGTGTTCTAGGGTGTGCACAAGACAAAACATCCATCATGTGTCCTGTAGTGTGGTGTTTTGTGGTGTTCTAGGGTGTGCACAAGACAAAACATCCATCATGTGTCCTGTAGTGTGGTGTTTTGTGGTGTTCTAGGGTGTGCACAAGACAAAACATCCATCATGTGTCCTGTAGTGTGGTGTTTTGTGGTGTTCTAGGGTGTGCACAAGACAAAACATCCATCATGTGTCCTGTAGTGTGGTGTTTTGTGGTGTTCTAGGGTGTGCACAAGACAGAAACATCCATCATGTGTCCTGTAGTGTGGTGTTTTGTGGTGTTCTAGGGTGTGCACAAGACAAAACATCCATCATGTGTCCTGTAGTGTGGTGTTTTGTGGTGTTCTAGGGTGTGCACAAGACAAAACATCCATCATGTGTCCTGTAGTGTGGTGTTTTATGGTGTTCTAGGGTGTGCACAAGACAAAACATCCATCATGTGTCCTGTAGTGTGGTGTTTTGTG
This sequence comes from Babylonia areolata, assembly GCF_041734735.1. Lineage (NCBI taxonomy): Eukaryota > Metazoa > Mollusca > Gastropoda > Neogastropoda > Buccinidae > Babylonia > Babylonia areolata. The sequence continues at coordinate 12,971,972 of NC_134897.1, read as the reverse complement.
GTGTTCTAGGGTGTGCACAAGACAAAACATCCATCATGTGTCCTGTAGTGTGGTGTTTTATGGTGTTCTAGGGTGTGCACAAGACAAAACATCCATCATGTGTCCTGTAGTGTGGTGTTTTGTGGTGTTCTAGGGTGTGCACAAGACAAAACATCCATCATGTGTCCTGTAGTGTGGTGTTTTGTGGTGTTCTAGGGTGTGCACAAGACAAAACATCCATCATGTGTCCTGTAGTGTGGTGTTTTATGGTGTTCTAGGGTGTGCACACGACAAAACATCCATCATGTGTCCTGTAGTGTGGTGTTTTATGGTGTTCTAGGGTGTGCACACGACAAAACATCCATCATGTGTCCTGTAGTGTGGTGTTTTATGGTGTTCTAGGGTGTGCACAAGACAGAACATCCATCATGTGTCCTGTAGTGTGGCGCTTTGTGGTGTTCTAGGGTGTGCACACGACAAAACATCCATCATGTGTCCTGTAGTGTGGTGTTTTATGGTGTTCTAGGGTGTGCACAAGACAAAACATCCATCATGTGTCCTGTAGTGTGGTGTTTTATGGTGTTCTAGGGTGTGCACAAGACAAAACATCCATCATGTGTCCTGTAGTGTGGTGTTTTATGGTGTTCTAGGGTGTGCACAAGACAGAACATCCATCATGTGTCCTGTAGTGTGGCGCTTTGTGGTGTTCTAGGGTGTGCACACGACAAAACATCCATCATGTGTGCTGTAGTGTGGCGCTTTGTGGTGTTCTAGGGTGTGCACACGACAAAACATCCATCATGTGTGCTGTGGTGTGGCACTCTGTGGTGCTCTACAGTGTGCTAGCTGTTATTCAGTGCAGCACGCACAAGACAGAACATCCATCATGTGTCCTGTAGTGTGGTGCTTTGCGGTGTTCCAGGGTGTGCTGTGTCAGACTGAGTGAGCACCTCCCGCATGTGGAGATGGCCACCATGTCTTACACGAACAGCATTCTCCATGAAAGACCTTCACATCAACCCACCAGTCATGGACGTGGGGACCAACTCCAAGCTGAGGTCACCATGAATCTGGAGCAATGTCTCCATGTTTCTATGATGATGGTTGAGGATTAAGATGATAAGGACAATGCTGCAATTAAGAGACAAGTTCAGTTTTGGAACGATATGACAAGACTTATACCAAGGTCCTCCTTCCCCAACCCACAAAGACAGTACTCACTCTCCGGGGGTGACTGCTGATGGGAGCAGAAGAGAAAGGCGTAGCTGGCACTGGGGCACACCTGTGACCTGGATGTGTTGACCGTGCACTGTGTGTACTGTGTGGCATGGTCAGCGCATGTGATGTTGGCCGCACCAAAGGAGTACTGCTCAACGTAGCTGGCCGTGTGATTCTGGTAGAAGTAGCTGTTGTAGCCCAGTTCCTTACAGATGATGTCGGCAGTGTGGTTGCTGAAGCCAGCAGCACAGACAGTGCTCCAGCTGGACCCATCCCTCTGCTTCACCTGTACAACCCCGTAGTCTGGCGTGGTGGTTGTGGTGCTGGGTTTCAGGCGCACTGAAGCACACGGGGCAGGGAAGTTACTATATGGTGGTGCTTTGAAGACTGGACAAGATGGAAATTTGTTCAGTCACAATTTACTCTATCAGAATCTACAAGACAATGCCACTGGCAACAGCAGTGTTGACATACTGTCTGCTTTGTTGACAAGGGTACAAAGACATGGACTATTAAAACAAGGTTACGCACAGATTTACTTTGTGTTCACACATGATCAAGAACACTGTAACAGAACACTACTGTCACGTTGGCCATAACTACCAAGTCTGAAGAAAATTGGAAAAAAAAAAACCCAAAAAACCAACACAAAACCAAAAAAACCAATAACAAAATACCCAACCCTATTTCTACTTTTCATAATAGTGCATGTTGTGATCTTGAACTACGATGCCAGATCCTGAGTTTTCTCAGTGTTTTTGCTTTCACTAATGACCGTTTATTATACCAAACTTGGTCTTCCTTCAAATCATTTTCTAATTCCATATAAAATAAAAAGCGTAACTTAAGACTGGTTCTGAGAAGAAAGAAAAAAATCAAACAATTATTCAGCTGTATGACTTTCCAGCATGTGCAGATCTTCATAAAGGAGATGTCTGGACAGTTATCAATCAGTACCTCTCTGGTTTGGTTTCACTATCACTTACAGAGCTAAGAAGTTGCCAATCTAAAATTTTACCCCCCCCCCCCCCCCCCCCCCCCCCCACACACACACACAACAGAAGCAGGGTTGATGCACAGATTCATTTTGTGTCAATGAATTGTGTATGTTCAGATCAGCATCAGGAAGAGATCAATACTGTCATTCATCTCAAACTGATACTGAACAAATCTAGCAATTACTGAACAAACTAGAAGACAGGAAGAAGCACTCAACAGTACAGTGCAATAAAAAGGCTTCTCACCGCTGCATACAGTCTACTCATACCAGCCTTAATCAAAACTTTGTAATACAGAGCAAAGCCTACTGCTAACACAAACCAGCCAGTTGTTGATCAATCAGCAATGACAAGCCACTCTGGGCAACTCATCCTCCTTCGATCGTGGGACGCAACTCCCATGTTCACTTGTATGTACACGAGTGGGCTTTCACATGTATGACCGTTTTTACCCCACCATGTAGGCAACCATACTTCATTTTCAGGGGTGTGCATGCTTGGTATGTTCTTGTTTCCAGCACCCACCGAATGCTGACATCGATTACAGGATCTTCAATGTGTGTATTTGATCTTCTGCTTGTGTATACACACGAATGGGGGTTCAGGCACAAGCAGGTCTGCACATATGTTGACCTGGGAGATCGGAAAAAAAATCTCCACCCTTTACCTACCAGGCGCCATCACATAGATTCGAACCCGGGACTCTCAGATAGAAAGTTCAACGTTTTAACCACTCGGCTATTGGGCCTGTCGGCTAACGATCACTTACCATAGAGACTCATGGACTCGCTGTCCTCCCCCAGAGGCCATACAGATACAGTCTGCACATATGATGACCTGGGAGATCGGCAAAATCTCCACCCTTTACCCACCAGGCACTGTTACCAAAATTTGAACCCGGGACCCAAAGATTGAAAGTTCAACGCTTTAACTGCTTGGCTATTGCACTCGTCGGCATCCCATCCAAAGGTGTCTAAGGAAAGCATTCACTGACACTCACAGACACACTCACACACACACACACACCTCCAGCATTGCAGATGGCAGCAGCCTCCTTGAAACAGTGCTGACGGTAGTTGCCCAGCTTCAGCTGACAGTCTAGAAGGTTCTTCTCCCTTCCTGTGCACTGCAGCAGTGTCACCCACACTGGTTTTCTGTTGTCTTGAGCAAATCTGCCCACACACACACCACAGACACCACCATGTGTACATGGGCACATACACACACATGCACAAAACAGTAAGGTAAGTACACACGCACAAATGCATGCATGCACATAATTTTCCCACATGCATGCAGGCATAAACATGCAAGTGAATACACATACATGCACACATGCTTGCGATTACGTTTAGGAGTGCATACTAGTCAGCATGTTAGTACACTCACTGGAGTACTAACAAGTCATCAGCACATAACATGTGTATCAAAAAAAGAATAATTCTTTTTAAAACAATCCAACCCAACCCAACAAATCAGTACAGAATGTGTGTGTAAAGTCAAAAATCCTGAGTATGACCATAACAAGAAAGCTTATGTAAGCAGCCATGCACACAGTCATGCTTGTGAAACTTATCTTCTTCAGAATAACAACAATAATGATGATGATAATTATAATAATAATATGCAGTTATATAGAACTTATCCTGCAGTTATAAGCACATGACATGAATCCACAATAAGGTACAGGAATACAAAAATTATCAAAGACAAAAACTTGCTTTAAAATAATTAATTAAGGCAGTCTTAACATCATCCACAACACACTTTCTCCGATCTCACACACAATGAGTGTTTAGTCACACACGATGAGTATGTCTGTCATTCTTATCAGCTAACAGGTCCATACCAGTCTTTCAAGCCAGTTCAAACCAAGGAGTAAAACCCTCCTTTTCCTTGGTTTCATCTGGCGTAGAAGACTGAGATGTAGGTGATGGATGCTGATAATAACAGGAACATGCACCGTCTAAAGGAGAAGAGAATATTTTTTTCTGTTCAGAACCATCAGTAAACATCCATTATTTTCTCTGGCCCCTCCTACCTCAAGCTGGACTTACTTTTCTTGGACAACATTTCCAGAAACGTAGTTCAGCTGTTTACACAAAACGTTCACTTCTCCGGCGTCAAAGTTCTCTGAGCACACCGTTCCCCAGGTTCCGTTGATTTTTACTTCCACACGTCCTTTGGAAGATGAAGTTCTGCCATCTTTTGTCAACCTCCATTCCACATTCGTCTGCGCTGTAATTGGAAAATATGCAAGCCCCATAAATGCAAGTTGAATATTTTTTCAGTGTGCTTTAAAATCAACATGACACCCATAATCAACTTTTAGTTTTTATGTTCGTGTTTTTATTTTCACACTGTAGAGCCTTCTGCTACATTGAAAAGACCAGATTGGTACTTTCATAGCAGAACAGAGAAATAAGCTGGTCCTATTTCTTAACAGAGATACCTGAAGCACCTACTACCCTCCTCCCCCCAAACTGACAAGTACACTGTTCACTGCCACTCAACACACATGGATAACAGACACACAACCACAGACAGGCAGAGACAGACACACATTAACACTAAGAGCAGCGCTGACAACACTAGCTGTCAGTTAAGAAAAGCTCAGTTCATCCTGTCTTACCATAACTGTTGGCGCAGAAGGCGCTGGCCTGCTTACAGCCGGGGTCAGCATAATCTTTGCCAAAAGCCAGAGTCTGGTTGCCCTGCCGACACTGGTCCAGACGCGCTTCAGACCCGCTGCAGTTGAGATTGTCCAACCAACGGATGGGATTTGTGCTGCAACCGGAGATTATATATAAACCCTTGGCCACCATGAAAGAGATCTCTCAGCTAAATAAACCTGTTGAAGGCAAGGCAAGACAAGGCAAAAAGTTTATTTCTTGTGCCCCCTGGGGGCACTGAAATGTTACATACATACATGTTTTAGATACACCATACAAACAATAAGAGTGATGTCAAAAGAACAAAGAGAAAAAAAACCAAAAGACCAATACACAATACAAACTCTGTCAAAACGTGTACCATGTCTTTTGTATTGTTTACAGCCTTGCTGACCCAAACAACCATCACAGAGCTGAGCACAGCATCAGGAATTTTTAACAAGAAGTGTCTGGAGTTGAAATGTATTTAAACAGTTTAAATTTCTGTCATTGTTAACAACCTCATTCCAACAGCTTACTGGCTCCCCCCACTCCCTTAAGTTCTTCAAACACAATTGTATGGAACAGTCTATCTTACAAAAACAACCAAAAAAACACAAAAGGTGAGCAAAAATGATTATCCCTGGTCTTTGTGCTCTGACCAAAAAAGCACAAAAAGAGCAAATGTCTCTGATAAATATGGGTCTATTGACCCTGGAGTATGAAATAGTGACTGTTCTGCTGCTTATGTTCAACCATAAAACATGCTGGGGCAATTGAAATGTGTCACATTGTGAGCCACAGAAACAGACTGTAAAAATGAATAGTGTATACCTCTTGCTGTTGTAACTACGGTAAGCGAATCCTGTCAAAAAGCCAGCTTCTTTACAAAGGACCACTGCATCCTGGTTGTCATAGTCGTTGGCACAGATGTATCCATTGTGATCAAAGTGATGGACGATAACATAGCCGTGGTCGCGGTTTTCCAGCTTCACATTGTACGCTGCCAAACAGAGATTATAACTGATTTTGTTTCTCTCTTGCTGTTAGTTCAATTAAGCAGATAACAATCACATACACACAGACATCATAACTGATTTTGTTTCTCTCTTGCTGTTAGTTCAATTAAGCAGATAACAATCATATACACACAGACATCATAACTGATTTTGTTTCTCTCTTGCTGTTAGTTCAATTAAGCAGATAACAATCACATACACACAGACATCATAACTGATTTTGTTTCTCTCTTGCTGTCAGTTCAGTTAAGCAGATAACAATCACATACACACAGACATCATAACTGATTTTGTTTCTCTCTTGATGCAGGTTAAATAAAGTAGACAATCGTCACATACACACTGAGATTATCATTGATTTTGATTCTCTTTTGCTGTCAGCTGAATAAAGCAAACAATCATCACACACACACACACACATCCCCAACAGGAGCTTCAACATTTCCAAAACTTTCCCCATCAACGATCTCCACAACCCTCCTACCCCCTATCAAAGATCTCCACAACCCTCCTACCCCTCTCCACCAACCCTCCTACCCCTCTCCACCAACCCTCCTACCCCCTATCAAAGATCTCCACAACCCTCCTACCCCCTATCAAAGATCTCCACCAACCCTCCTACCCCCTATCAAAGATCTCCACAACCCTCCTACCCCTCTCCACCAACCCTCCTACCCCCTATCAAAGATCTCCACAACCCTCCTACCCCCTATCAAAGATCTCCACAACCCTCCTACCCCCTATCAGAGATCTCCACCAACCCTCCTACCCCCTATCAAAGATCTCCACAACCCTCCTACCCCCAATCAAAAGTGTATCAAAGCCTTCTGCGTAAATGTCAAAAAGACACACAAAAAAGCACTAAAAAGCACTCCTGGAAAAAGAAAAGACAAAAAAAGACATGGAGGGCATGGCAGGAGAAGAATGAGTCTCTGAATGTGGAAAAGGACGCTGGCAAGCTGTGGAAGCTTACAAAAAAAATTCAGCTAAAATTTTAAAAGCAGGTCCTCCAAAATGTCAACAGCAGTTTTTATGGAAACACATGACATATTGCGATAGCAACTGTCTCTAGAATAGCAGACTGATGAAAGGTTAGATTATGTATGATTTCTTTCATATTTGCTGACAAACATTCAAAAATGCTGTGAAAGTTGAAGAACATCAATAGATCCACTGTAAATGCATGTCTGAAAACAATCATGTCAAACATAATGCACAAGCATATTGTGTGCTGAGTTTGTCATTTCTGAAAGACAAGCAGGTACTACTACTATTATACAAATGATTATGTATATGTATCAGTATCAATTACAGTTATTGTTAAATTGTTTGTGTGAAGTAAAAGATCAATTATTAAATAGTAATCAACAAGCTGAAGCGTTTTCTGCAAAACTTTGTCAGGAAATACCACATCAATATCTATAATACCACTTTTGTTTCAACTGACATTGTAATTTCTGAGATGAAATGCCAATAAGTTTACCATACTCACACACTTGCACAAACTAGTGAAACAGAGTGATTTCATGTCACATGCAAGCCAAAAACTAAATCAACATCCATCACTTATGGGCATATGAGAGAAAGAGATTCCAATGATGGTGTTCTCATTCAAAAGTAAAGTGAAAGAGAGAAAGAGATTCCAATGATGGTGTTCTCATTCAAAAGTAAAGAGAAAGAGAGAAAGAGATTCCAATGATGCTGTTCTCATTCAAAAGTAAAGAGAAAGAGAGAAAGAGATTCCAATGATGCTGTTCTCATTCAAAAGTAAAGTGAAAGAGAGAAAGAGATTCCAATGATGGTGTTCTCATTCAAAAGTAAAGTGAAAGAGAGAAAGAGATTCCAATGATGCTGTTCTCATTCAAAAGTAAAGTGAAAGAGAGAAAGAGATTCCAATGATGCTGTTCTCATTCAAAAGTAAAGTGAAAGAGAGAAAGAGATTCCAATGATGGTGTTCTCATTCAATAGTAAAGAGAAAGAGAGAAAGAGATTCCAATGATGCTGTTCTCATTCAAAAGTAAAGTGAAAGAGAGAAAGAGATTCCAATGATGGTGTTCTCATTCAATAGTAAAGAGAAAGAGAGAAAGAGATTCCAATGATGGTGTTCTCATTCAATAGTAAAGAGAAAGAGAGAAAGAGATTCCAATGATGGTGTTCTCATTCAAAAGTAAAGTGAAAGAGAGAAAGAGATTCCAATGATGGTGTTCTCATTCAATAGTAAAGAGAAAGAGAGAAAGAGATTCAAATGATGGTGTTCTCATTCAATAGTAAAGTGAAAGAGAGAAAGAGATTCCAATGATGCTGTTCTCATTCAATAGTAAAGAGAAAGAGATTCCAATGATGGTGTTCTCATTCAATAGTAAAGAGAAAGAGATTCCAATGATGGTGTTCTCATTCAAAAGTAAAGTGAAAGAGAGAAAGAGATTCCAATGATGCTGTTCTCATTCAAAAGTAAAGAGAAAGAGAGAAAGAGATTCCAATGATGGTGTTCTCATTCAAAAGTAAAGTGAAAGAGAGAAAGAGATTCCAATGATGCTGTTCTCATTCAAAAGTAAAGTGAAATCAACACACACACACACATACCTAAACTTCCAAAAGTTATCAGATTCTTTCCTGCTGACATTTTTTTTTTGCCTAAGACACATCCTCTATTTCCCTTGTTCATGTTTCCTCCTGTCTCTCCCTGCTGACAATAAAAAAACCAACAACAAAACAAAAAAGAGGCAAGGCCTTCAAGACTCACTTGTGATACACTTAAAAAAAATCTAATCGTTAAAATGTGTTCTGTATTTGTTATTATAAAGCTTCACGTTAAAAAAGAAAAAAAAGAAAAAGAAAAAGAAAAAAAAAGTCCTAACCAGATTCGAATTAAGTCCCCTAACATTAATTACAGAGTAATTTCCCTTTTTTACTATCTGCACCAAAAACGTTTGCAAAATAAATAAAACTTCCATGCTTTGCAAAAGAAGTTCCTGTTTGAACAAAAAATGATAATAATGACTGCTCTTGTTGTTGGGACAGAATATCAGATCAAAGTGCTAAGTTTAAAGAATACAAAAAATATAAATATAACAGTAAATGCAGTTTGCATATAATTAGGCTTCATTTTTTTTTTTTTTTTTTTGTGCCCATCCCAGAGGTGCAATATTGTTTTAAACAAGATGACTGGAAAGAACTGAATTTTTTCCTATTTTTATGCCTAATTTGGTGTCAACTGACAAAGTATTTGCAGAGAAAATGTCAATGTTAAAGTTTACTACAAACACACAGACACACAGACAGACAACTGAACACCAGGTTAAAACATAGACTCACTTTGTTTACACAAGTGAGTCAAAAAAAGAAACAACACTAGAGCCGGGCACATGACACACAACTCACTGGAGGAACTAGAGTTGGCGCAAACCACTGAAGCATACGACCCTCTGCAGGCGCCATACTTCGTCATGGAGCAGTCCTGGAACCTGGTCTCTGACCCTGTGCATCTGACCTGGGTCACTACGATCCCTTCACTGCGGAGCCCAAAGGCACCTGGGTACATCAGCTTGGCGGCGGAGAAGCCTTGCTCCCGGCACACCACATTAGCTGCGTTCTGGTCGAAGCCCGAGCCACAGACCAGGCGGTAGGAATAGCTGACCAACATCAGCACTGGCCCCACACTGGCGCTGACGCCCAGCTTCACTGGTGGGCAAAACAGGGAGAGAAACATTCTTATACACAGGCTTGTTGAACACATGTGTGCGGAAAAAAAACAACAGAAACATACATACACATGCCTCCCTTTTCCTCCTCCCAATTCACTGGGCAAAACAGAGAAACATTCTTATATGCAGGCTTGTTGAACATGTGTGTGAGAATAAAAAAAAAAGAAATGAAAAAAAAAGGGAACATACATACACATGCCTCCCTTTTCCTCCTCCAAATTAACACACACATGTCAAATACACTCTCTCTCTCAGTACCACTCTAACCACAAAACTGTTGTGGCATAAGTCTACAAGTTCAGCACTAGTCTGCTGAGGCAGCATACCACCAAGGCACACTCTGTTAAGGTACCATTATCATGAATGTGAACACTCCAGTTGCAGCAGAGTTCGTGTGGTTTTGGTATCTCTGATTAAAGAGCGCACACACACACACAAACATGATGCACACACAAACGTACACTGACACAACCAGTACCACCACACTAAGATTCCCTGTGTGAAAGACTCACCTGAAGGATAGCATACGGCCGCAGCATCCTTGCTGTGGTCCTGACACTCCTGTTCACTGACTTTCCAGCCCAGGTTGCGACAGGTGAACAGGTGGCCATTGCTTCGAACATACTGACAAGTGACACCACTCAGATACACAGGGCCCGACCCACTGCCATAATATGAACTGGAGCGGATCTGGCCAGTGGAGTGGCCCAGCTGCTGGCACAGGTGGATGGCATCGTAGCTGCCCCATCTGTTGTTACACACCGTGCCGTTCACTCCGTCATACTGGATCTGAACCCGACCCTCGTACTTGCTGGGCCCACCAACCAGACTCAACACAGGGGCTGCACACAACACAGTGCAGTTCATGGAGTGCAGAACAAGCCAGGTGACACTGCAGGCTGCCCTAGGGGCCGAAATATTCACACAGTGCTGTATTTCGCTTTGACAAGGCAGAATGGTTAAGATGCTCAGCTTCTCCAAAGTCTGATTAAAAAATAAAACTTTTGGATGAGACAATAAACTGAGGTCCTGTGTGCAGCACGCACTTGGCGCACTGAAAATGAACCCATGGCAATGAGAACTGTTCTCTGGCAGAATTATGTAAAAAGAAATCCACTCTGATAGGTACACAAATATATAAGCATGCACTAAAGGCCTGACAAGCGCTTGTTTATGCCGCTGTCAGGCATCTGCCTAGCAGATGTGGTGCAGCATATATGGATTTGTCCAAACACAGTGGCACCTCCTTGAGAAACTGAAACTGCTTTAACAAATGGCTGCCCTAGGGGCTGAGGCATTCATACAGTGCTGTTCTCTGCTTTAACAACCAGCTGCCCTAGGGGCTGATATATTCATACAGTGTCATTCTTTACTTAACAATTGGCTGCCCTAGGGGCTGGTATATTCATACAGTGTCATTCTTTACTTAACAATTGGCTGCCCTAGGGGCTGGTATATTCATACAGTGTCATTCTTTACTTAACGATTGGCTGCCCTAGGGGCTGGTATATTCATACAGTGTCATTCTTTACTTAACAATTGGCTACCCTAAGGGCTGGTATATTCATACAGTGTCATTCTTTACTTAACAATTGGCTGCCCTAGGGGCTGGTATATTCATACAGTGTCATTCTTTACTTAACAATTGGCTGCCCTAGGGGCTGGTATATTCATACAGTGTCATTCTTTACTTAACAATCAGCTGCCCTAGGGGCTGATATATTCATACAGTGTCATTCTTTACTTAACAATTGGCTGCCCTAGGGGCTGGTATATTCATACAGTGTCATTCTTTACTTAACAATTGGCTGCCCTAGGGGCTGGTATATTCATACAGTGTCATTCTTTACTTAACAATTGGCTGCCCTAGGGGCTGATATATTCATACAGTGTCATTCTTTACTTAACAATTGGCTACCCTAAGGGCTGGTATATTCATACAGTGTCATTCTTTACTTAACAATTGGCTGCCCTAGGGGCTGATATATTCATACAGTGTTGTTCTTTACTTAACAATTGGCTGCCCTAGGGGCTGATATATTCATACAGTGTCATTCTTTACTTAACAATTGGCTGCCCTAGGGGCTGATATATTCATACAGTGTCATTCTTTACTTAACAATTGGCTGCCCTAGGGGCTGATATATTCATACAGTGTTGTTCTTTACTTAACAATTGGCTGCCCTAGGGGCTGATATATTCATACAGTGTCATTCTTTACTTAACAATCAGCTGCCGAGGGGCTGATATATTCATACAGTGTCATTCTTTACTTAACAATCAGCTGCCTAGGGGCTGATATATTCATACAGTGACATTCTTTACTTAACAATCAGCTGCCCTACGGGCTGGTATATTCATACAGTGTTGTTCTTTACTTAAACAATTGGCTGCCATGGCGGCTGATATATTCATACAATGTCGTTCTTTACTTTAACAACTGGCTGCCCTGGGGGCTGATATATTCATACAGTGTCATTCTTTACTTAACAATTGGCTGCCCTTGGGGCTGATATATTCATACAGTGTCATTCTTTACTTAACAATCAGCTGCCCTAGGGGCTGGTATATTCATACAGTATCATTCTTTACTTAACGATCAGCTGCCCTAGGGGCTGATATATTCATACAATGTCGTTCTTTACTTTAACAACTGGCTGCCCTGGGAGCTGATATATTCATACAGTGTCGTTCTATACTAACAACTGGCTGCCCTGGGGGCTGATATATTCATACAATGTTGTTCTATACTTTAACAACTGGCTGCCCTTGGGGCTGATATATTCATACAGTGTTGTTCTATACTAACAACTGGCTGCCCTGGGGGCTGATATATTCATACAATGTTGTTCTATACTTTAACAACTGGCTGCCCTTGGGGCTGATATATTCACACAGTGTCGTTCTATACTAACAACTGGCTGCCCTGGGGGCTGATATATTCATACAGTGTCATTCTTTACTTAACGACCAGCTGCCCTAGGGGCTGATATATTCATACAATGTCGTTCTATACTTTAACAACTGGCTGCCCTAGGGGCTGATATATTCATACAGTGTCGTTCTATACTTTAACAACTGGCTGCCCTAGGGGCTGATATATTCATACAGTGTCGTTCTATACTTTAACAACTGGCTGCCCTAGGGGCTGATATATTCATACAGTGTCATTCTATATTTTAACAATTGACTGTCCTAGGGGCTGAAATATCAATTGACTGCCCTAGGGGCTGAAATATCAACTGGCTGCCCTAGGGGCTGAAATATCAATTGGCTGCCCTAGGGGCTGAAATATCAACTGGCTGCTCTCAGGGCTGAAATACTCAGTGTTGTTCTTTACTTTTACAACTGGCTGACCTAAGGGTGGAAATATTCATAGTGTCGTTCTCTCAATTGGCTGCCCTAGAGGCTGAGGCATTCATACAGTGTTGTTCTCAGAGGGTTCATATCTAACCCAACAAATAAATTATAACAGAGGGTTCAGATCTTACCTGACACATTGTAACAGTGGGTTCAGATCTCACCTGACACGTTATAACACAGGGTTCAGATCTCACCTGACATGTTATAACACAGGGTTCAGATCTCACCTGACACGTTATAACACAGGGTTCAGATCTCACCTGACACGTTATAGCAGAGCACAGCAGCAGCCTTGGTGTTAGTGTCTGTGCAGTCTGCAGACACAGTGGTGTTGAGGGTACAATTCCCCATGCCCTGGGCACCTGGCGGACACAGGACTGCCTGCAGCCACATCATCTGGGTGGGATCCACCCGGTTCACCTGCATGCCAAAGGCCACCCCGCCCTTGAAGCCTTTCTGGCGACACAGAGTGTCGGCCGCTGTGTCGTTCCAGCTGTCCTTGCAGACGCTGCCTGTGACTCCCTGGTGGCTCACCCTCACCTCCCCATGGAAGCCATTCTGGATGCTCCAGTGCCAGCCTGCCACACACAGCACACACTGTTACTGTCATCTTTTCTCCAGCTCACTGTCCTTACTTGGCAGACAGGGAGGCAAGGGGAGAGCAAGGGGGGTCAGGAAGAGGAGACAGCAGACCAGTCAGTTTCAGATTCAGTTTCAGTAGCTCAAGGAGGCGTCACTGCGTTCGGACAAATCCATATACGCTACACCACATCTGCCAAGCAGATGCCTGACCAGCAGCGTAACCCAACGCGCTTAGTCAGGCCTTGAGAAAAAAAAGAAAGAAAAAAAAAGGTGAATAAATAATAGATAAGCTTACATAAATAAATAAATAATAATTATAATATAAAAAAAGGTAGCAGTAATAATAATAATAATAATAAAATAATAATAATAAATAAATAAATAAGACAACAATGATGATAAATAAGCAAATAAATGCAAAACATGAAGACACACATTCACACATACACCCACACATGCATAACAGATATGCACCAAACATGCAGTTTCACACAGCAGACCAGTCAGCTATCTATAACCCCTCCCAAAATGGTCACCACTAAGCTCTCTATAACCCCTCTTTCCCCAAAAATGTTGACAGAGAGCAACAGACTGCCAACAAACCTGACATCAGATGTCTGTCCAGATTTAATCATACATAGTCTTGTTGCCAACAGTGTTAGTCACCGGACCAAATCCTGCTGATAGTGATACTCTCTGTCAGTGTACATGGTTTTATGGTTTTTCAAATGGAACAAACTTCTCCATTCCCTTTCAGTTTTAATTTGAGCACTAAGTCACCCACACTGCTTGCATTCATTGGTTGGGTTCGTTTTACTAAGATTTGGTCCAGTCCCTTATTTGGAGGAAGTTTGTTACACAATGCAAAAGTCATCAGTACATCACATGAACAAAACATGTGAGTTGTGCAATGCTTCTTCTTCTGTGTTCATGGGCTTCAACTCCCATGTCCATTCAATTCTACAAGTGGGCTTCTATATGCCTGACCCTTTCATATCACACAGTTCAATGACAGTTAATGAGTTAAGTACATTGAAATTACAATAATTATGGCTCCATAAATGGCCTTAAAGCCAACTACAATGATGATGACAATGATAAACCTTTTTGCAACGTCCACTTTCCAAGAACATATACACATTATACAAACACCATACGTACATCTCACACATGTGAAATTTACATGTCATCGCCAATGATGTAAGCACACACACATACTCCCCATCAGGAAATATCCTTGACATCTGTTAAAAGATAGCACACACAGAGCCACAAAGATTGTAGATACAAAGAAATAAATAATATTTATGGAATTGTTGGTAAACATGAACAACACATTTACAGTAAAAGGCAGATTGCATTATTGCTCTGTAGATGGAAACTGAACTGTTTCAAGATAAAATACATAAAAAGTGTTACCTGTATGTGTGGCAATCCTATAACAAGTGATCATGTATTTACTTGCAACATGTTAAAATGTCATATTTTTGTTACTAGCATCTTTTCTGATGCAAGAACTATTGGACTCATCACTTTTGTTGTTCAGTTTCTGTAAATCATTGTTAAATAGTCCAAATGGGTTGCTGTTATAATTTTTTTTTCTCTAAATTCATGCATATATCTTGGACTTGTCAGTGTTAATGTTGGACTGTTTCAAATCTTTGTTGGATAGTCCAACTGGGTTGTTAAAACGGTCTATCTTTTTTTTTCTTTTCTATTTTTCTTCCTTTCTTTCTTTTTTATTTTTTTATTTTTTATTTTTTTATTTTTTTTTATAGTTATTATTTTAGCCAGATTGTTGTTAATGTGATTTTCCCACCTTACCCTCATCCCTCCCTCCCCCACGCCCCCCCCTTTTTTTGTCTATCACTTAATGTGGACAGACATTAAATGAAATTGAACAGATTGTAGATATACTGACAGCAACAGAGCAGGACAACGACAGAGAGATGGGGAAGACAAACAGGAAGAAGAGAGAGACAGGAGGAGAGAAACAGGTTGAGTTCAAAACACCAGGTTGTCCTTCCCTTTGTTTTCCCTTCTGACCGCCCCATCCCCCGCACCTTCTGCACACACACAAACATGAATGCACACACACACACACACACACACACACACACACACACACCATTCCAGCCACACCTCAAAACCTGTCTCCCATCTTTTCAACTCACTGCGATCGTTGTCTGTGCTGAAACAGAAGATCCTGGCCGCCGTCCGACAGTAATCTGTTCTCCAGGTGCAGTTCAGCAGACTGGCCTCCTGCCCAGTGCAGTTGACAGAGTACCCAGATGAAAAGGCGACCACAGAGCTGAGCAGGGTGGAGTTGGTGAAGCCCACCTCTCCACAGGCCACCTTGGCCTCCTTGGCGCCGATGCCACCACACACAGTCCTCCAGCGATCCTGGGACCCCTTCAACTGCAGCCGGCCACTGAGGGTGTTCTTGGTGGTCTGCCCACCTATCACCTTGACTGCAACACACGTCAGCCACCAGTCTGTCACCTTCTGGTCTTTTCTTTCTTTCTTTCAGTGATGGTAGCTGTACTGCTTGTTTGATGGTTGTGCAAAACAAAATACACACTTTTTAACAACCTATTCTAGGGGGGTGTGTTCACTGAAGATCGCACACACACACAGACACACACACACATATGTAAATACTCTCACTGTCTGATCAAATAGGCATTTATAGCAATAAAGTGATGATGCGTCTACTTGATTTAGTTAATGTCTACAACAGTTTGATTTGGTTCTTTCATCCTTTCTCAGATTTGAAAAGAAAACTATGCAGCTGTGGTAACACTCACATCACCAAATCAAACAAGCAAGCATACATAATGTAGGAGGACAATTTCACCCAGATACAAAATCAACAATCAGGTTTTCTCTATATTTTGCAGGAGAACTAGTAGACTGTTTCCACCTGCAAACCATAGTTTATATCAATGAAACACTGATAATTGTTAAGATTAACAGCAAAGAGTAGCTGATATTGTTAGTTTCAATTCTTACCTTTTGGGGCATATCTGTTATGCATGTGTGGGTGTATGTGTGAATGTGTGTCTTCATGTTTTATATTTATTTGCTTATTTATCATCATTGTTGTCTTATTTATTTAATTATTTATTTATTATTATTATTATTTTATCATTATTTTCATTACTACTATCTTTTTTTTCATAATTATTATTTATTTATTTATGTATGTACGCTTATATATATATATATATACATATATATATACATATATATTTTTTTTTTTTCTCAAGGCCTGACTAAGTGCATTGGGTTACGCTGCTGGTCAGGCATCTGCTTGGCAGATGTGGTGTAGCGTATATGGATTTGTCCGAACGCAGTGACGCCTCCTTGAGCTACTGATACTGATACTTACCTTTTCATTATTTTTTTTTTTTAATGAAAAGCAGTTTAGATCATATTCAAAGTCACCTTTCTGTCACATTAAAAAAAAGGCCATTTCTGACACTTTTATTCTTAAACAAATGTTTTTGTGTTTTCTTTATGATGTTTATCGTTTATTTCTGTAACCAATTCTCCTTAAGTTTACACATTTTTCTTCTTTCTTTTTATATATATATATATATAAAAAAAAAATCATTTATTCGTTGTTCGCTGTGGCTTTGAAATTTGCTTTCTTCCTCTCAGTGGAAGCAAGAGGCACTGCCTGTGACATACGACTCACCATTCTTGAAGCAGAAGACCCCAGCTTCAGTGTCCCCAGTCCTTGAACAAGAGGCAGATGAGTGCCTCCTCCAGCCAGGGTTGGTACACTGGAAGAGAGACTCCTCGCTTCCAGAACACTGCATGTCAAACATCACCACTGGCTTGTCGCTTCGGGGAAACCTGTGGGAGGGGAAAGGAAACAGACTTAAAATAACAAAGTATTCCTGTTTGGTGAATGATATAAAATGTTCTTCAGCACAGTGACTTTTGTCATCCAGAACCCAGCACACCACATTAGGAGAGCCTGAATAACAAAGTATTCCTGTTTGGTGAATGAAATAAAATGTTCTTCAACACAGCAACTCTAATCATCCATAACCCAGCACACCACATTAGGAGAGACTGAATAACAAAGTATTCCTGTTTGGTGAATGAAATAAAATGTTCTTCAACACAGTGACTTTTGTCATCCAGAACCCAGCACACCACATTAGGAGAGGCTGAATAACAAAGTATTCCTGTTTGGTGAATGAAATAAAATGTTCTTCAGCACAGTGACTTTTGTCATCCAGAACCCAGCACACCACATTAGGAAAGACTGAATAACAAAGTATTCCTGTTTGGTGAATGATATAAAATGTTCTTCAGCACAGTGACTTTTGTCATCCAGAACCCAGCATGCCACATTAGGAGAGACTGAATAACAAAGTATTCCTGTTTGGTGAATGATATAAAATGTTCTTCAGCACAGTGACTTTTGTCATCCAGAACCCAGCACACCACATTAGGAGAGGCTGAATAACAAAGTATTCCTGTTTGGTGAATGATATAAAATGTTCTTCAACACAGTGACTCTAATCATCCAGAACCCAGCACACCACATTAGGAGAGGCTAAATAACAAAGTATTCCTGTTTGGTGAATGAAATAAAATGTTCTTCAACACAGCGACTTTTGTCATTCATAACCCAGCATGCCACATTAGGGCAACAGACTGGAAACAGCCAGGCTGAGGTGATTGAATTCTTCTATTATAGCTTGATATTTTGACTCATTTGGCTTAAGATGCTGGGAGTTCAAAGTTTAATAGTGCTTACCCAATAACAAGCTTTCAGTTTTCATTTTCTTTATTCATGAAAACAAGGTTGTTTTTGTTCAATTTACATTGTTACAAGAATGGTTTTACCAGAAAAAAAGAGAGTAAAAGGTGGCTTCAATGCAAAAATGTCCATCATTTCCAAGTAAAACCTGAGTTTTTATCAAATGGCAAACTGTAATCATTTACACATTTTTCATTCACTACAGTTGTGAAACGTGTGGGCCAGGTGTGATGAGAACTCACGTGAGGCTGATGCCATCCTTGTAGCCCATGGCTTTGCAGGCCACTGCAGCATCACTGTTGGACCAGTAGAGTCCACACACCCTGTTGTCCTCTCCGTCCACCTGGATGCTCACCCGGCCCCTACTTGCCACCTGGCCCTCTGGGATCAGGGCCACTCTGGGCACTGAGGTCACACACACAGCATGTCAGTTTAAAAGCAAAATGACAATAATAGGGAGAGTCTGCAGGACCCGCTTTCGTTGGATTTTTGTCAGGGTTCCCTGGCTATTCTTAGCAAGAACTGCATGAGCATGTGCGTCTCCTTTTCCTTTTTTTCCAAGTCACCGGAAGGCTAAAATTTCCTCGTGGAAATCACTGTTCTAAAAAAGGATTTTGAACATTTTTTGTGACTATTTTTGTAAGTTTTCAAGAAATATCTGGTTTTATGATTACACCCGTTATTTTCTTTTGTCTTCTATGTTTTCTTTGAGCGTGTTTCTTGTCATTTATTATCCACCATTATGTATTCGAACTGATCCATTTATAAACTCTGCTGAAGAGTTGTCCGAACAAAAGCAGTGCACACCCAGAGAAGCCAGTTACGGTGGTGGGCTGTGCATGTCATCATATGACCTACTTCTGTCTCTGCGAGCGATGAAAATCCCGTCAACGAAAGCGGGCTGCACACCCTCCCTAATAATACTACTAATAAAGTGAATTCATACATTGCCAATTTTCTAAACAGTGCTCTAGGCGCTTTATGAAAACAAGTAAACACACTGACACACAGATGAGAAGCGTACAAGAACAACGGAGGGGCACCATAAATGTGATCAAAACTATGATTTGTGTGACTGTGTCAAAACTGGCACTCAAAAGACCACTCTTTTGTTGTCCTCAATCATTAGACATGTGACCGTGCCTTTGTGCCAATCTTTCTTCTTGTGAAGATCCGTGCTGAGTGGCTCGATATCTTGTGAACTGGTGCTAAATGTGTGATGTGTGTGTGTGTGTGTGTGTGTGTGTGTGTATGTGTATGTGGTGTGGTGTGGTGTGGTGTGGTGTGGGATTGTGTTGTGGTGTGTTGTGATGTGGTGTTGTGTGCGTGTGCATGTGCGTGCGCGGATGTCAAAGGTCCATTGCTTTTGTGTCTATTTATGAAGACATAAACATGAACAGACATGTCTGATAACAAAACATCACCCACCCACATTCCATTCATCATCACCCACCAACCTCTGTCCCCCCATATCAACCTTGCCCACTGTCCCACCACTCACCAGAGCTCCGGTAACACAGCACTCCTGAAGCAAAGGAATCCTCACAGGTTTCATTCATGGACGTACAACCTTCCAAGGAAATTTCACTTCCCTGACAGCTAACCCCTGAGATGAAGTAAGGACCACTGTATTTCCCAGGATAGTAGAAGGCCACACCTCCAGTGTTGCCCATTTGCTTACACAGCTGAGGACAGACACACAGGCAATAGGCTGATTAGGAACAAGAACAAATTGAAACAAAAAGAACAATGTAAAATGTCTATATGAAAGAAAACAAAAATATGAACAAGCCATGCAAGCAAGAAAGTGAAATTTCCAAAACCTACAGATTTTCAGTTATTTCTCAAAGCTGACAGCTAGTATAGAGGTCATTACCGTTCCTACATTACCCACGAAATTGTTTCGAATTTTCGTTGCATAAAAGATAAAAATTCCCAGGTTCCTAGTTTTAAGCATGTTGTCACATTTTAGCAATAGTCATAGCAGTAGAAATTGTATGCATCAGGTTGATTACAGAGAGAGTGAGAGATAGAGGGAGGGAGAGAGAGACAGACAGACAGAGACAGAGAGAGACAGACAGTACAGTATGTATGTCTCCAGAACACGGGATGGGGTCAAGTCCATGGTCTATTTTTCAACCACTTTATTTTCCCTCCCTGATTTTCCATGCTCTCTAAGAGGCACTGCTACCGTTGCTCATCCCCACTCATGCAGTCACAACCACACTTGTTCCACTGCAGTCCCAGCACCAGCAGAGAACTATCAGTGCTGGTTAGCCGTGAAGACACCCATGTGAAGAAACTGCACTGATACCAAGTGATTAGTTATACTGGTGTTCAGTAGCTACTTTGGACTGTTGATTCAGATTTTTATCTGTTATGATAATCATTCAAACAATACATACATCCAGATAGTGTATTAAAAAAAAAAAAAACTGTATGAGACTTCCCCATCCCCTTATTCCCCACAACACATACACTCAGTTCTCATTCGAAACAGGCATTTCAGAATGTTTTCAAACACTGCCTCCTATGGCCACCCCCTTATAACGACTGTCACTACATACCTCAAACAACAGCCTCAGTCAATCACCCAAGAAATAAAAACAAACAACAGAAACTGAATTCACCAAGAGACCAAAGCAAGAAGAGACACACATTTAGAGACATAATCTCAAGATAATCATTGTATTGTATTGTATTGCTGAATATAGCATTATATTGTATTTTAGTATTATATTAATATAATATTGTATCATACTGCATTGTTGTATTACTCTTTGTCACAACAGATTTCTCTGTGTGAAATTCAGACTGCAATCCCAAGGGAGAGCGCATCGCTACAGTGCAGCACCACCTGTATTTCCTTTTTCTGCCTACAAGTGTATTTGTTTTTCTATCAAAGTGGATTTTTCACATAATTTTTAAGAGAAAACCCTTTTGTTGCCATGGGTTCTTTTACGTGTGCTAAATGCATGCTTCACATAGGACCTCAGTTAATTATCTCATCTAAATGACACTGATGAGGATGGTGGTTAAGTGATGCAGTGGTAGTCTACTTCAGTTTGACACTATATGACAGAGCTGATTCTAGGACAAAAGCCCATTTTTTCTTGAAAAAAAAAGACATTGCCCTGACCTGCCATCCAACACACACCCATCCAACCTTTCACCTAGCCCAGCTATTCACACACATGAAAACAACTTACAACATTAGCAGCACTGTCTGTCCAGTAGGTGGAACAGATGAAGCCAGTCGTTAGCTTGTGGAAGATGTTGACCTGACCAGCAGACTGGGTGCCTTCCAAAGGCCCCTTATCCAGACTGTACTTGTCTTCCTCACCTGTGAGGTGACACAGAGTTACAGCGCAGTACAGTGCAGTGCAATACAGCACAGCATAGCATGGAATATGAGAGCAAAGCACAGCTGATAACACACAATGTAGCAATGCATACAGAATGCCCAGACAAGATGCACATTGTACAGCATCTCTGACTGACACTTACTGAATAGTTAACTGACCTGTTAACATTGTATGCTTTCCTTCCCACTGTTTGACACGCCTATCTGACAGGTTTTCAGTCCTGAAAGGGATCCTTGCAGTCAGCCAGGCTACAATCAAACAAGAACTGATTTGATCCCCAGGCTTAGGCTGTAAAAGCTCAGTTGGTACTGATGTTTTGTTGCTGTTTTTGAAACATATTTCTCACAGCTGGACATTCACTGCTGCTGCTGTGATATTTGACCTCCTGACCCCGGGAAAGAAAACTGACTTTCTTTGGTCATAAAAAAAAATTGTAATGTTCCTTTCTTGTTAAAAAGGGCTCACCAGACACCACCTGTTGTCACGTAAAGGTTAAAATATTGAGGTGTTTCAAAATTAAAACAATTTTGATAACCCAACTCCAAACTGTCAAACTGCATTACCTTACCAAAAGTGTGTAGTATATCCCTTCTGTTGCACTAGGTCTCATTTCTGTAATGACTATAATAGAAACCTGTCTGCACTTTTCAAACAACCACATCTTTGTTGCCCGAGAGCTGGCCATTCTCTCAGCCCAAAGTTCCAAACCTATTTTTTCTGTTGCCGAGAGTGTTAATAACTGGAACATTGCATAACAATGCAGTTATGTGTGGGTGGGACAAAGGTAGGACAAAGACAGTTTCCCTGAGCACAGACTGAAACCACACCAGGGGCTTTTACACCTTTGTGTAACTGTACCCATTTGCACCACACTATTTCTATCAGATTTTTCTGCCAAAGCACAGAAGGGAAACCGTCAGTGGCAAAGTTACACACCTGATGGGATTTCTCCGTTGAAACAGGACACGGCGGCATAGGAGGAAGTCCTGGGGAAGCACTGGCTGGCCCTGGTGCTGTTGACTGGGCACTGCCACACGCTGGTTTCATTGCCCACACACTGCAGGCCAGACCGCTGGGTGGCCAGTTTGCTGTACATCCTTCCTGCTCTTCCGTACACACCCGCTGGTAGGGCGTAGCCCTGCATCAGGCAGTGAAGGATATGCACCACATTTACACTTGAACATGGTAAGTTTGAATAAGTATGCAAGTCAAGGTTGAAGGCAGTAGACACCACAAGTATATGTACCACATGAAATGACATATGATTACTATAAGCATGCACATAAAGATGTATGGACATACAGATAAACAAATGTATTTGTTTAAGCATTATAAATTAAAAGAGTATCCAGCACTCCCATGGGGGACAGTACCTGATATTCCCATGACAGGCACACTTAAAACACAATTTCCTTCAGATTCACTGCCAACAGAACAATAAAAAAAAAAAAAGGCAAGCAAACACATTCTATTTGTCGAAAACATTCTTTCAAGCAACAAAATATGTGGGGGCAACCAGAAAGTCATGAAGTGAAAAGATGAAAATCATGTCAAAGAAAGAATGATGGCAATAATGTAAGAGAAAGTTAAAACAAACAATGACAAAGGAAGGTACCAAGAATCATCATTTACAAAATACTATAACAGTGCAGCCTTTAAATGATGACTGGCTGTTTCTTAGTGACAACCACAGTGTTAAAGACGACAACATGAGTGATTATGCCAATGACAAAGACTGCGAAGCTTCTTGCTACTGTAGAATTCATCCATGACAATATTCTCTGTAAACAAATACTCTTATCACAGATGGTGACACAGATGACACAGAAAACAATGGCAGTAATATCACAGAAAATTGACTGAGCTCACATTGGCAAAACCAATCTGGTGACACACGACTTTTGCATCCCAGTCACTGAATGTTGAAGTGCAGATTTTCCCCAGCTCCTTGTGTGTTGCCGCCTCATACAGCACAACAACACCACTTTGGTGATTGGTTCCAAACTTCAGCTCAACTGTAGAAGGTGAAAAAAAAACCCAGCATGCACAAAAATCAATGTACGTCAGTACTCTCCAGTGAAAACACACACAGCATGCACACAAAAAATATGCACTTATGAAAATACATACATCATGCATAAAAAATATGTACTTAAGTATTCTTCAGTGAAAACACATACATCATGCATAAAAAATATGTACTTAAGTATTCTTCAGTGAAAACACATACATCATGCATAAAAAAATTAATGTACTTTGGGATTCTTCAGTGACAACGCACACAGCATGCATAAAGATTAATGTACATGCACACACACAAAAATTAATGTACTTCAGTATTCTTCAGTGAGAACACACACAGCTTGCACACAAACAAAAAATTATGGACTTCAGCATTCTTCAGTGAAAATGGACACAGCATACATAAAGATAAATCAATGCACTTCAGTATTCTTCACTGAAAACACACATGTGTTCACCAGCCTGTAACAATACACTCCCACACCATCACTTAGCACACCTGACAAGAGAACTGTACCTAGAAAAATTCAAACATGTGTTTTGACAAGCAGGCAAAAGTGAAGAAAAAATCATGGATGGTACTGCACTGGTGCGATACATTCTCCCGGGAAAGAGCAGCTTCATCCTCACAGAGAGATGGCTGTTGTGATGTGAAATACCATAAAAAGAGACAACAAAATGATATGATACAGCCCCTCTACCCTCACTCAAGACTCCACCCAAAAGAAACTCACACCACACACACACACACGTACACACACACACACAAATACTCACTGTCATTGAAGCAAGAGACTGCTGCCTGTTCACTGGCAGTGGTGCACAGCTCCGCAGGGTTTTTCCAGACGCTGTCACACTGGAAGAGATTGGCATCTCCCACTTTGCACTTCACATCGCTCAGGTAGGCCGGTCCACTCACTGCTGTTTCTTCCTCATGGCCTTTCAATACCTGTTCCACAAGCAAACCTCTCATCAAAGTCATACAATATAAATGTGTGTGTGTGCACTTGTGAGTGCCTGTATCTATGGTAATATGGAGTAGGAGGTGTGGTGTGTATGAGAGAGGGTGAGATTATTAATCATCCAGGCAATAATCTTGTTTACAAAAGTTATGATCATGAAGGCATTATTATACTATAAAATTCTTTAACCTTCCCCCCCTTATTGATGTTGATTTTTGGCCCTCTGGACCTTTATGCTAAGGAGGTAAAGCGCATTACAAATATCCATTAATAATAATTAATCCAACAAATTTTCTTTTTTTAACCTGAGCCCCGAGAGACATAAACACTTCCACTGCAGTGCTGGCCAGGAAACTTGAGTGCCGCACCTAAAGACTCATCCATGAAGTAGATGATACTCCACTTTGTTGACTAGTTTTCCCATTTAGGCCCACAGCACACTCAACTTTGTGTAAGAGCCAGCCATGTGCCGAAACAAACCCACCCTCCAGCCAAGGTGGTTGGCACACTTTTACTCCATATTTGTCACTGATTCTGAGGTGTCAGAATTTTCTGGCTTTTTGATGAATGAAGCATCATGTGAGTATGACGTTTCCTGTGTGTTTATGAGCATTTTCTCTGGCTTCTCAAAGAATGAAAGTCTGCCAAAACTCCCTCAAGAACTTTCCACTCTTCCTCTGACTGTTACCTTCTGAAAATTCCTCATGTCAATACATGAACCTACAACGAACCTCTTTCCTCTTTGCTGCTCCTCATACCTGGAACAACCACCCACTCTGCCTTTCACTAAAAACGAATCTTTTTGTAACCTGTCTGTAAGCACTCTTGGTTTCCTACTTCTCCAACACCGCCCCATGCTTCCCAATTCACTTTGCATGTAAGAGGAATGAGTGGTTTATGTCATTTGTGACTTTTTCTTTCATTGAAATGCCCTGAGCTCTTCGAGAAAAAAAAGAGTTCCTATAAAAAGGCACACTGTTTTTATCATTTTCACTCATCTTTACTATCATCATTAACATCATTACTGTTATCATCATCATAATTATTGTTGCTATCATTATTATCATTATCAGTATCATTGCTACAACTACTATCATTCCTTTGATTCGTTTTTAATTTTTCACTTTTACCACTTTGATGTGGGCCTTATGCTTATGTTGCACCTTACATTTTGTTAAAATCAGCATTTTAAAAATTTTTTATCTGGACTATAGGCCTTACAATCTAAGCACCATTAATCATTAAAGTCTGATGATGATGATGGCACAGTGAGCATTACCTTGCCGTCAGTGAAGTTCATAGACTTGCAGGCAATGCTGGCATCGTAGTCATCAAAGTTCTGTGCACACACCTTGCCGCTAATCTGGTCATGTACCACCTCCAGTTTTCCGTAATGAAAGCTGGGTGTTTGTGTGTTCAACCTCAGCTTTAGTTTCAGCTCTGCATACACACATGCAGTATACACACATGGTACATTTAAGAAATTTTGTCAGTCAGTCAGTCTGAGGTCTGAGGGTGTGTGTGTGTTGTGTGTTGTGTGTGTGTGTGTGTGTGTGTGTGTGTGTGTGTGTGTGTGTGTGTGTGTGTGTGTGTGTGTGTGTTTGAGTGTGTGTGTGTGTTTGAGTGTGTGTGTGTTTGTGTGTTTGCATGCATGCATGCGTGTGCGTGTGCATGCATGTATATGTTTACTTCTCAAAAGTATACTTTATCAACTATACAAGAAGACTTCATGTATGCAGTACAACTTCTCAAAAGTATACTTTATCAACTATACAAGAAGACTTCATGTATGCAGTACATTCAAATTTGGACTAACATACTCTGGCATACATTTTTTTCTCTCTCAAATTTCCATGACGTTTAGTAAGAATTTCCAAAGGAAAGTGGGGGAGTAAGGGGTATTATTTCATACATCAGTTATGCTTAGGAAAAGAGTGTTGAAAACTGCAGCCCACAATGAAAAAAGGAAGATGGGCAGGATGCAGATAAAGATGAGGAAGAGAAGAAGGAATTACGAGGGTGAAGGACAAAGGAGGAGCAAAAGCAGAGGGACATCAGCAGCAGACGCTTGCTGAATGTCTACAGTGGTCCTGCCGGCATTAGATGATTGCTCCTTTTACTGATCACAAAAGTCAAGTTAAAATCACATGGCCTCCTGGCGACCTAACATCGATGGCTCCCTGTGGACTGCCGACGCTGGAACTGCGACGGACGAACCCGGGTGTGGCCGTGTATGGGGGAATCTAAATGAGCAGCGTGGGAGTAACGCCACTGAGACGGTGCAGATGATGGGGCAGCAGGAAAAAAAAAAAAAAAAAAATCACATGTGCTCAAGCATGATGACCACCAAATGTTCCATCAGGCTTCAAACATATACTGAAAACATACAGCCAGTTGAATGAATTGGAAGAGGAGAAAGATCTGACAAAAACAAGCAGAAAAGGAATCAAGAACAGGAAACACCTTGCATAAACATTAAACAAAAATTTTTTTCTTCTTCAGACAGGATACTATCTATCCCAGGAAAAACTAAGAAGCAACAACAAATTATAGCGCTGCTAACTTTGTGACGTTCATGACTTTAATGCATTCTGATTCAAAATCCAAGACACGTTCAAACCACACAAGAGAAAGGGGAGGCACTGACCTGACCGATAGCAGATGACATAAGCACTGTCTCCGCAGAGTGAGACATTTGGGGGGCCCCACTGGTTGATGTCACAGTCCTTGAGCGAGGTCTCGTTGCCCTGACATGACACAGAACTGATCCACACAGGGGCCTGGGCAGGGGTATGTCGCTTGATGCTCCAAGAATGGTCCGAAAACATTCTGTCTGCAGTCCCAAAGCCAAACACCTCACCTCCCATGTAGCCCAGCATGCGGCAAGCCACCATGGACTCATTTTTGGTGAAGGTGACAGGGCAGACATCTCCCCAGTATCCTTTGTATCGCACTTGTACGTGACCCCATCCTTGAGATGTGGTGTTCTCTTTATTGTGGACCAGGTGGGCTTTAAAAGCTGACCACAAAGCAAATGTGATGCTTAGCAGAATGAGCATGACCTTTCTTTTTTTTTTTAAACTCTAAACAACATTTAAAACCACATATCTTAGCTGTTTTAAAGGGAATGGGGCTGACATCTTCATGACTCACCTGACACCAGTCCATCAATGGAAACAAGAGAAGGAAACAAAAGAAGCAAATTGTCAGTGTTATAAGTTTCCAGTTTATATACATTTTCCGGGTGAATGGCTGCTTGTGTAAGACATGCATAAAGTGCCAAACACAGACTGTCATCAAAGAATGTTAATGAAAGAGTTCAGTTCAGTTCAGTTACTCAAGGAGGCATCACTGTGTTTGGATACACCACATCTGCTGAGCAGATGCCAAATGAAACAGAAGTTGGAAAGCAAAGTTATGTGTTTGTAATGTCTGCTGAAAAAAACTAATGGTTTTGTTTTTCACGTTTCCAGCCCTGACATCTGTGGCTATCTCAGCTGTAGATAACAAGAAATTCAGCATTTAATACTGAATATTCCATGCTTCTGCCTCTCCGATTACGAATGGCATTTTATTTTTAAGGTCATCGCCATTCTATGTTGACAGGACTCCTGCTCACTAGTCTTGTGGTTTTGTTCACATTTGTACCAGCATACAGACATTGCAAACATGCCACTACATTTTGTATAGTCCTATTGTCCTTTGTAAAATCCTCCATATAATCAAGAAGACAGAACTTAAAGGGTATTGAAAAACAAACATATTTCAGATTGAACATAGCAAAGAGCAGTTTTCATGGAGCCAGCAGTAAAAAGTTTGTACATGTCATGTTTTTCCTTACAATACATGCTACCAAATGCCTTCATGACCCCAGCATACAGTTCATGAAACTAAATCAAAGGATGATTTATATTTTGGCCAGTCATGGCCTGAACAGCAGTTTGTGAGGCAGAAATGATTAGAAAGTTTTTGGGTTGAGGTTGATAACCGTACTAACCCCTTTCAGCACCAGTCAGTTGAAAGTGGAACGCTTCCTGTTGCCAGAAGCACAGAAAAGATGTCTAAGAATAGCTCAGGATTCCCCTGTGACTTGTACGAAATATGGCCTATCCTGCCACCAAAAATCAAAAGCAGTAGGTTCGCAGATAACTGACCCATGGTCTGGTCACATGTCAGCATCAACAGTGCCCTACCTGGCTGGTGCTGAAATGTGACACGGATTCAAACAGATAGTGCACTTCATTCATATTTTTCTTTGAACCGGAACCTGAGATTAAATAATAAGATCGCTTCAAATGAATTCATCAGATGTTAAGAGTACTATGCGATGATAATGTAATATTTTTGGGGGAGAAAATATCAATCTAAGAATATTATTAATGCTGTTCAAGTATTAATTAAAAAAACAGAAATACAGCTATCTCAAATTTAACCTATACTTTTACACTTTTTACACCGGGGACAGTAGACAAGGGCTGAATTTCTCTCCACAACTTACTTGTGTCCATCAGATCGAGGGGTTTGCTGAAACAGATGACAGAGGCACGTGCGTTTGATCCACCAGAGCAATGCCCGGATCCCGAAGAGTCTCTGGTGCAGTTGGCCAGATGGGCCTCCTCTGCACTGCACTGCACTCCAGTCACCAGGCTCCCAAAGCTGGAGGATTCCCACACACTTCCTCCCAGCTGGGGAAGAAAGGAAAGTTGATGACCCCTCTCCCCAACCCTCATCTCCCTATTTTCATGGGGCTTAACCCTTTCATCGCCAGTCAATTTAAAGTGCAAAATTTCCTTGTGCTAAAACCACAGAAAAGACGGTGTCTACTCTAACTTAGAATAGCTGTGATGCGTAGAAAATTGGGCCTATCCTACCACTGAAAATTAAGAGCATTAGGTTAATAGACAACAGACCCATGATCTGGTAGCATTTCAGTGGCATGGGTACTCTACACTGGCAGGTGCTGAAATGTGACACTAGCAGTGAAAGGGTTAAAAAAAATTTAAAACTAACTAAATCCTGCACCAATGGCAAAAGGCATGGCCCTATAATGAAGCCTGAATACCGTATGTGATTAATTAAAGTAGTCAAAGAATACACGACAACACAACAGAATACCAAAACATTTTTTTTTAAGTCCATGACAGCAGAACGGCATATTAGTGATATGTTTAGAACAGTAGAAATAAAGCCCATGACAACAAAACAGCATATCACTGATATGCTTAGAACAGCTGAAGAAAAAACACAGCCCACAGCAACAAAACAGCATATCACTGATATGCTTAGAACAGTTAAGAAAAAACACAGCCCACGACAACAAAACAGCATATCACTGATATGCTTAGAACAGCTGAAGAAAAAACACAGCCCACGACAACAAAACAGCATATCACTGATATGCTTAGAACAGCTGAAGAAAAAACACAGCCCACAACAACAAAACAGCATATCACTGATATGCTTAGAACAGCTGAAGAAAAAACAAAGCCCACGACAACAAAACAGCATATCACTGATATGCTTAGAACAGCTGAAGAAAAAACACAGCCCACAACAACAAAACAGCATATCACTGATATGCTTAGAACAGCTGAAGAAAAAACACAGCCCACAACAACAAAACAGCATATCACTGATATGCTTAGAACAGTTAAGAAAAAACACAGCCCACGACAACAAAACAGCATATCACTGATATGCTTAGAACAGCTGAAGAAAAAACACAGCCCACGACAACAAAACAGCATATCACTGATATGCTTAGAACAGCTGAAGAAAAAACACAGCCCACAGCAACAAAACAGCATATCACTGATATGCTTAGAACAGTTAAGAAAAAACACAGCCCATGACAACAAAACAGCATATCACTGATATGCTTTTAACAGTTAAGAAAAAACACAGCCCACGACAACAAAACAGCATATCACTGATATGCTTAGAACAGTTAAGAAAAAACACAGCCCACGACAACAAAAATAGCATATCACTGATATGCTTTTAACAGTTAAGAAAAAACACAGCCCACGACAACAAAACAGCATATCACTGATATGCTTAGAACAGTTAAGAAAAAACACAGCCCACAACAACAAAACAGCATAATATAATCACTAATATGGTCAGAACAGTAAAAGAATAACTGAATAAAAAGATGCAAGTCATAATAAACTCTTTCACTGGTTTTCTGCACTATAACCTCCAAACAGACCCCAAGAAGTAGAAAAATTACAGGCAGCAAACTACAAGAGCAATTTTTTCTGTATTCATGTATATTTCCTTCACAATATTTATTTTTTGTGATGTCATCCTATAAAATCGTTCAGCTAGCCATAATCCAATAATCTCGCATGTGAAAATATAGTACTTAATGTGACCCAAATTAAAAACTTGTCTTCTTCTTTATTTACGCCGATATTAAAAAAACAACAAAAAAACCAAAACAAGCTTCCATGGATGTGATGTTGATTTTTGTGTGTGTAGATAAATGTCACTGCTGTTGTAAGCAGCATCGAATTCAAATTCAAAAACCACTTTATTAATCCACATGGAAATTAACGAAATCAATCACATTAAAAACAACAACAACAAAAACTCAAACATGCACACACCCCAGCCCAAACTGCCAGTCATGTCTTGCCCCCCCACACCCTCCCTCCTCACCCCTACCATCCCTTTCAGTCAACCCTGAATGGTCCAAACCTGACTGCAGCAGAGAGGTTCACCATCGACAAAGCCCAGCTCCCTGCAGACAACAAAGGCATCGTTCTTGCTCCAGTTCCCGTCACAGACTTCACTCCAACCTTGGTCTGGCACGTACATCTCCACTTTGCCCACATCCAACACATTCTGCTTGTTCGTCTGCAAGCGTACTGCAAGACAGAAACAAAACTGCTAAATCTATTCCCTCGCTCTTATTGCTGCCCCCCCCCATCCCCCCACCCAACCCCCAGTGTCTTTGTCTTTTTACTTTGTGCACCTTTATTCCTTTTTTTTCTCAGTCAATGTTGTTCTTAATCTTAGTCATCACTTTTGTTACATCTTCTATATAAAAAAACAACATTTTTTTAAATTATCATATTTACTTTTTTATCTATCAAGACTACAAAGTAATGCTGCACTGCACTGCATCACACTTTATTGTACAGAACTGCAATGTATTGATATCATCACTGTGTATACCTCATTCCACCACCTTTCCTTTTCCAGATGTTGCTGAGGTTATATATTATATGAACAAAATGTTCTGGGCCCTTGGTATATTAAAATTCCATAAAGGGTGGGGATGTGTCATCTGCCTTCATACTTCTTTCTTTCCTTTTTTTGAGTGAAGGGGTGGGGAATGGACAGATGGGTGGGGGATGTGCATATAGTAGCAACATGTTTATATTCATTATAATGAACAACAGCCAACTTTTTCAGCATTCCAAGAGCTACACACACACATACACACACACACATACATATATATATAGACACACGCACATGCACACACATACACACATTACTTCCCACTATTCCGTCCACATCCTTCCTTCATGCCCTGTCAAAATCAATCCTCCCTAAAGGAACGTTCTGAATGTTCTCACCTGGGGCATTGACGCATCGCACAGCGGCAAGCTGTTCCCGGCCATTGCAGTAACTCACAGGCGTTACATCCAATTCACAGTCCTGAGCATTCCACCAGCACTGACGATCCTTGCTCATCCGGTACCTCCTGGTCTGGTTCGGGGTGGGCAGTGTGCCACTGACTGCCGACTGCCACACAATGTTCAACACAAGCAGTGATTGGTAGACAGGACAGGTGATCAGAATGAGAAGAAAGACTACACTGGCTAGAATAATGTGCTAAAAGGGTAGGAATAACAAATTTATAAAACTTACAGGATAGAATAGCAGAAGTATGAGACTATCTGTCTATCTTTGCTGCCTATAGCCTAGCAAACCACAAAGGGCCATACCTGGGCTACACAAACTGTTCTCGTAGTGCCTATAAGATGTCCACTGACATTCTGCATCTATTATGATTTTTCCTTCATCAGAGTTTGGTTCAATGCACATAAACAGATTCCCAATAGTTAGCCCGATATGTCTGGATCATAAAAATTCTACTTAAATAAACATACTTAGGTAGAAGACCACTTTCTTCTCACTAATGATTTGCTAATTATAGCAAGTGGAACATGCTCGGAAAGGGGGTTTAACTCATTCGCAAAAATTGCATTGGAACCTCTGATAAGCAGAGATAGTGGTCCCAGTCCACATAATAATATGACTCTGCAGACTGTTTGAATGATTCTAGATACGTATAACTATGGAAATGGATCTCCCTTGTCTGATGATTTGTTTTAACTTGAATGTGATGACAGTTTAAGACAGACAAAAACTGACAGCCCAGTATTCGATGCTGTTCAGTCACTGTGTTGAAGCTGACAGTTGTTTCAGCTGTGACTGGCAGTGAGGGCACTGTACCAGTGTATGCATGAGTAAAGTGGGATGGGGGGAAAGGGGTGATGGAGAGGTGTGGTGAAGACAAGACATCATATGCCAGTCAGAGGGCATGGATGGGGGCATGGGCATGGACTGAGTGACACCTGCAAGCTGTTGTTTTCACCAATGCTGCCACAGATCAGACAACAGCCAATAACCTATAATTTTCATGAAACCCAATGCTGAAAATGCGTAAGACAAGAAACACCTGGCCGATGTGCTTTTTTTTCACACTTTTTCAGTTTTGTCACTGATCAGATGGACTTGTTCACAGAAGAAGCAAATGTACAACAGGCAGTTTATGTTGGCCCATGTGCAGCGTTAACTGAGTGTAAGGGAATGCTCTTTGGTGTCACAAAGCTACTGAGTATGTGATTGACCTTTTATGTTGATTGAAACCACGTTTGTCAATGGCGGGACAGTTATGCCACTTATTCACTCACAAGTTACAAGTTATCTGCAAGATTGTTATTGTTATAAATAAACATATAACCTGTTTAAATTCCACCTGTGGGTATAAACAGACAAGCATGTCATTTCCAGCTGTATTTTGTTTGTTTTCATTTTGGATGTCATTCTGTGGCAGTAGAAATAGACTTTTTATTGCACAGAAATTATTACCTTCACTTTCAAATGCCTGCATAGTTATTTGTAATCAAATCAATTGTGAAACCTGCCCAGATTCAGAATCCTCACTGATGGGCACACCTGACTGGTTGGGGAGTTGGACTTTCAACCTGAGGGTCCTGGGTTTGAACCCTGGTCAAGGCGTGTGGCGGATGAAGGGTGGAGATTTTTCCAATCTCCCAGGTCAACAGATGTGCTAGTGCCTGATCCCCCTTTGTGTGTGTATATGCATGCAGGAGATCAAATACTCATGTTGATCACATAATCCATGTCAGCCTTCAGTGGGTTATGGAAACCAGAAAATACCTAGCATGCACCCCCCAAAAAACGGGGTATAACCGCCTACATGACGGGGGCAAAAACATCACATACTTTTATAAAAGCCCACTTGTGCATGTGAAGTGAACATGGGAGTTGCAGCCCATGGATGAAGAAGAAGAATTCTCATTTATTTTCTGGTACAAAAAACATTCATTTTCTTTATGTATCTCCTAAAGTTTTTCATTTGTGCCAGATTTTCATTGTTTTATTACCATGAATCCTTGAAATTCCCTGGCAAGGGAAAAGCTCTTTTTTATATTTTTTTTCATACTATAATTCTCTGGCAATGGGGTTTAAAAAAAAAAAGAAAAAAAAAGAAAAAAAAAAAAAACGGAAAAGAAATTCAGGCACAGTCATGCACGTTAACCTTGGACATGCCTCTGACACTGACCATTCAGTCAATTTTTCATCAGATTTAAGAGGATTGAAAAAAAACCCACAAAAAGAACAAAAACAAAAACTAACATGAGCATAAAAATAATCAATAACAATGCACAACATTATAGATATAATAACACTAACAGGCATACAAAACAAAAAATTGCCAATATATGCCTAGGACGAGACTGATGAGGATGGCAACAGTTCAACTTCAGGACAGCAGACAAGAGGATACTGATCAAGAAGACAAACAACACTGATCAGAAACAGGCTTTTCAGTACAAAGGAGACAATATTAATTTAATCAGAATGGCTAACAGGCAACACTGGTCAGAATGACAGATTCCAGATCAAACTGGAAAGAACCAGACCAAAGCAATCAGAATGATATCAACAGAGAAGGCTGACTGGGATGATAGGTCAGATTCAGACTGACAAATTGTCAGAAAAATTATATGCACCCAAACAACAAACACCTCCTCCTCCTCATCTTACCATCCAACCCTCATGCATCAAAACAATAAAGTTGTGGGTTACCTCTCCATACATGTATCCCATCAACTGGCAGGCATAATTGGCAGCATCACCATTGCCAAGGTCGAATGGCGAGTAGCACACAGACCCCCACTCCAAGTCAGCCACTTTGACCTCCACCCGCCCCATCTTGATCTTGCCAGCAGCCACACCATCTGACAGCCTCAGGTGCAACACTGCAAGGCCATAGTTAACACGCTGACACTGTGATAATGGTTATGAGGAGAAGGACACTGGACAGCTAACTAGAAATCACACACACATACACACACACAACAAAAACAAAAAAAGCAATGACCACAATTTAACAATAAGTAATGACAGTAAAAACAGTAATGATAAGTGATAACAATAATAAAAGTAATAATAATAAGGAAAGGGAAGAAGGAACATATGCATGCATGCGTGTTTGTGTGTACAAGAGTGTTTTATTTTCTACTGAATTATATCTATTATGGCTGTTTGTATTATCAAGATATAAAAGAAGTGAAACATGTAATTATGGAAGAAAATGCAACCCCCCCCAAAAGATAACAACAACAAATACATTTTTCCTGTTCTGATACATATAAGTGTTTGAGTCTTATTTTCACCTTGTGGGATTTACACACACACACACACATACACACACACACACACATATATATATATATATGTGTGTGTGTGTGTGTGTGTTTGTGTGTGTGCATGTGTGTGTGTGTGTTTTGTTGTTGTTTAACTAACATTTTCTGTCCAACCATGCTCTCACATTCCAACAAGAACACCTATCCATACTTGTAAACATAGCTTAGGTGATATGCCTGTCTTTATAATAATTAGGTGCATTCACAAAACACTTGCCCTGCGGCTCCAAGCATACTCCAAGCATAGTCTAATTGCGAACGATGGCTTTGGGTACATGTAGACAATCAAAACAGAATCAAGTCTTTAACTCATTAGACATAGCATATTATTGGAACATCGCACCAGACTGTTGTATTGTTGGCTTTGATCACACATGCACACAAACAGACATTTAAACAAACACACCCCACACACCAACACACCCTTTTGAGAGTGCTCAGTAACTGTGCAGCATCGTTCGCAAATAGACTCCCATCAAAATATCCATGATCGAAACTGACGCATGGAACAGATATTCAGGGAAAAGTGACCTCCCCCCCCTCTCTCTCTCTGTATAATGCGTGTGTGTGCGTGTGCGTGTGCAGTGTGCGCATGCGCCGTGTGTGTGTGTGTGTGTGTGTGTGTGTCTGTGTGTGTGTCTGTGTGTGTGTGCTAGACACTGTGGTTGTCTTTGTTTGAACATATCTTTTGAAACTGTTATTTGCCAACGACTTGGCAAATGAAAAACATCCTGTTGTGATTATATTGAAATGAAGCCACACTTACATAAAACAGCACACAGAGGCAAACACACACACACACACACACACACACACACACACAGAGAAGAACAGGAGGGGAGTAAGATCAAAGAATTCAAGAAGTGGAGAAAGTCAGGGTGGGACTGACCATCCTCGGTTTTGTTGAAGCAGATGAAGCCACAAGCATTGCACTGGGCAGGAGCGTCAAAAGTGCTGCACGAGTCCAGGTCGTCCTCATCCACCCCACAAAAGTACGACTGGTCGTGCATTGGGTCCGTGCCGTTGCCATAGTAACCCTCACTGACCACCTGTTAAAAAAACAACAACAAAAAACAAAAAACAAAACAAAACGTAACAGTTCTTTCTCTGAAATGCACGTCACTTTGCGTGATCGTTTGCAGATACGGGTGTGTTTTTTTTCCACTTATTAATTCACTTAATTTTTATTGAAATAGAAATCAAATCAAAAGCACAACAACAAAAAGAGAAAGAAGTTAATGTAGTTTGTAACAGAAATAAATGTAGTTTGTAACAGAAATAAATGTAGTTTGTACAGAAATAAACTGATGTAGTTTGTAACAGAAATTCATGGATTCCCGGTTGACAAACTTGACGTGAATAGTACATTGTGAGCTTGGAGGAGTAACCACACACCAAAACAAAAAAAAACATTCGTAAGGAGGGGGAGGAGGAAGAGAGAGAGAGAGAGAGAGAGAGAGAGAGAAGCGTCTCTTGACACAGGTAATGGGACGCAATCCATCGTCCGAAATTGCAGAAAGCATTCCGCCCTAACTAGGGTTATTTCCCATTAACTGCCTCCTGCCGGTGTAATGGTCGTCAGACAAGCCAAGTCCTGATTGCACTGACGGCTTGTGGAGTAAATAAATAAGCGTTTATCCTTCAGGTCAAGATGACCCCGTGATGTGACGTTCATGGAATTCATCAGGACGAGTTCTATGGTGAGCCGCCGTGGAAAGGAGAGCTCTCTGCTGTTGTCTAGTTGCTCAGTTTTGTTTTTTTCGCAATTTATTTTATTTCATTATCTATCTGCTTACTTTTTAAAGTTATCCGTTTATTTATTTACATGTCTATTTATTTGTTTATTGAATTGTTTCATTATTCATTCATTAATTTAATAATGCATCCATTTATTTGCTTAAATGCACTCCCCCCCCCCCCCCCCCCCCCCCCCCCTTTTTTTTTCTTTCTTTTTTTCCGTCTCTCAAGGCCTGACAAAGCGCATTTGGTTACGCTGCTAGCACTGAGGTCAGGCATCTGCTTAGCAGATATATGGACTTGTTCGAACGCAGTGACGCCTCCTTGAGCAACTGAACTGAACTGAACTGGTTGCTGGCATAAGACGTAAATGAACTGTCCATGCATCTCGATTTATTTCACATCATGGTCGTGTGTGTGTTAAAAAAGAAAAAAAGAAAAAAAAAAGGAGTTTCTGCCACTCTTGCTTTCTCTATACTAAAGGTCAGCAGCTGAACTAAGGTCGGTGTTTAGTCATACATGAAGTAGTACAGTCTATGGTCGTAAGTACATTACCATGTTTCCCCGTTCAGCGGAAACTGTCACCCCACCCCCACCCCTTCTCTCTCTCTCCTCATTTCTCCTATCTCTCTTTTTCCTTCTCTCTGTCTCTCTGTGTCTTCCTTTCTCACTCGAGTCTTTCACCCCCCCCTCTCTCTCTATCTCCTCTTTTCTCCCCCCCCCCCCCCTCTCTCTCTCACACACACACAGCATCACCGCTGCCCAGGTCGAATGGTGAGTAAGCGCGCGCGCGCGCGCGTACACACACACACACACACATATATAATTATAGATATATACATACATATACATGTATATACAATTTTTTCAAGCTGTGTTCTCGTAATGCTGGTTACGTCAGCTGCACGAGCTCAGCCACTGAGTTCCCGTCTGCCCTGTCAGTGATGGGAGATGGGAGAAGGGGTGTGTGTACTAGGACTTTTGTTGGTGATCCAGGGTCTGCAGTCCGTGCTGTAGCCTTGACTACCACGCGGACTCCTGAACCAGCACGTGATTGTGACCGTTAGAAAAGACTGTTTACACGTGTGCCATGTTCACAAGGTGAACAGGTCAGTTTTCTGTGCAGCGCCCTAATGACTCACAGAGTTGTGGGAGAAGAAGAAGCAGGGTTCGTGTTGTCGGCCAACGCGGATCTTTGGCCATGATCGTGACAGCTGTGTGGGTTTATTTTTTATATGGATATTTATATAGCGCGCGCGTATATTCGGTCGGAGACTAAACTCTAAGCACTTTGCAAACTCGGGGTCATTTGACAACAGGCTGCCTACCCGGGTAGAGCCGACTGACGGCTGCCACTGGGCGCTCATCATTCGTTTCCCGTGCCATTCAATCAGATTTCAGGCGCGCACACATACACACTCAGACAGACATGTAACATTTCCGTGTATAACCTGTTTGTTTGTCTTACCCGCCATGTGGGCAGCCATACTCCGTTTTAAGGGGTGTGCATGCTGGATATGTTCTTGTTTCCATAACCCACTGAACGCTGACATGGATTACAGGAGCTTTCACGTGCGTATTTTATCTTCTGTGTGCGTATACACACGAAGGGGGTTCAGACACTAGCAGGTCTGCACATTTGTTGACCTGGGGGATCGGAAAAATCTCCACTCTTTACTGCCCACAAGGCGCCGTTACAGTGATTCGAACTCTGGCCCCTCAGATTGAAAGTCCAACGCTTTAACCACTCGGCTTTTGCTTTTCACACGCCAGAAACACAAGCACCGCCACAGAATTTCAAGACCCCTTCAGGCAAACAAACTGTCCACGCGTTCCCGTTCTGTCCATGTCTCCCTTCCATCCTCTCGCGAAATGGCGCTTGTTAACAACGCAGTGTTAATCAGTTGTGATCAGTGTTAAATCTTCTCACGCTACACCACGCGGATTTCGCATGTCTGTGTGACAATCTTGTGTGGATATCTTGACTTGGGTGTATCTCTGAGACATTCTCACTTCAAACAGAAACTCAATACACACGCACGCACACACACACACACTCACAGGCCTACACACACACGCACACACAAACACACACACATGCGCGCGCACGCACAAACATGCACACACACAGACACACACACACACACGCACACAGACACACAGAAATTAAAGTATTATCCTTTGAAGAACAGATGAAACTTACATCAGCAAAATATATACTGAGAAGCACAACAGTTCAAAATTCAAATATTGCCGAGATCAGTTTAAAATCAAACCTTCGTTTCCCTAAAAGAGCACAGTCTATTCACTCCCTCGCGACTTTAGGAACTTGTACCTCAGGCATATTCAAAACCTCAGGAGTGAACCCAAATCAAACTGCCCCTCGGGTATCATACACGACAATACCTAAATGGGAGATGAACAACGCAACATTTGGCACTAATTACCTAGATTTAAAGAAAGCTGAAGGCCCTGCTCTCCTTACTTTTGTTAAATCTCACATTCAAGAAAATTATCCAAATCACGTTAAAGGATATACAGATGGTCAGTACTTGATAACAATCAGGCAGGGGCAGCATTTAGTATTCCGTCAGTAAAAGTTGAGAAGTACTATCATATCGGTAAAGATTTTTCTGCATTAGCAGCAGAACTTATGGCTATATAAATGGGATTAAATCACTTACTAGATCTTCCCATTACCATATCTCAAGTGTTATTTTGTGTCGATTCTAAATCTGTATTACAAGCATTAAAATATTTTAATTTGAAGACGAGGGTAACTCGTGACAGAAATTCGTCATACAATTCATGTTTTGACCATCCATTGTACAAACTTTTGTTGGATCCCTTCTCACGAAGGTTCTTCTCTCGAAGGGATTGTGGGAAATGAGCGGGTGGATCGTTGTGCGAATAAAGGCGCAATGAACATTTGCAATGCCATAGAAATTCGTATTCCACATTCATTACAAGAAGGTTATTCTCTACTGGAAAAACAAAAACAAAAAAACTTGCTGGAACCACGTCAATAAACTAAAACAGGAGTCTGACCCTGACAGAGAAAATACGGACAATAGCTCATGCAAAATTGATCGCATGTTTTCTTTTAAAACAAAAGGACATCACAGTAGCAGAAGGCTCACCAGTCTAATATACAGACTACGACTGGATGCCATAAAAACACACACCAAAATATACTTCTAATGTGACTTGAATTTGCGGCAATGAAATTACCCCCGTGCATATCATCCATAAATGTGAACAGTTAAAACCATAAATTATTTACCTATGTCATTTACAAAATCTGCAGTTCTGCTTCCATTAGAAATGTCTTATATGGTAATCAACATATGTTTGAAATAGTTCAGAGTTTAATTTGGAGCCCATTTGGCTCTTTGTTGTAATTCTACTGGTTGACTAGTTAGTTTATTTTATTTCGTTGGTATTTTTTTTTTTTTTTTTTCCTTTTTGTTCTCCTTTTAATGCAAATTGAGGAGAGAGGAACAGGGATAGTAGTGATGATTTAATGCATGGGTGGGATGGGGGGGATGATTGATTTTCGTCAAAAATCGTTAAGCGAAACTGCGAAAGAACGAACACACACACACACGCGCGCGCGCGCGCGCACGCACGCACGCACACGCACACGTTCACATTATACTCCTCTTCCCATCTCTAACCCACACACACCTCCACAAGGCAATGATGTGGTAAACTTTTTCACAGGCTGTTATATAATATGAAGAAAAATGCAAAGTGGGAAAGCAAGCAAGAAAGAAGGAATGGTGGCCAAGAGGTTACGCGTCCCCCTTAGGAAGCGAGAAAATCAACACAGTCACCAGAATTTTCTCCCCCTTTTGTCGACCTTTAGTGGTGGTCTGGAGGCTAGTAATTCGGATGACACGATAAACCGAGGTCCCATGTGCAGCATGCACTCATCGCATGGAAAAGAACACACCGCAATAAAAGGTTGTTCCTGGAAATTTTTTAAAGAAAAAATCCAATTCAATTCCACATGTGTGAGCGCGCGCGTGAACTGGAGCCTCGCCGAATGGCAAAGGAAACGAATGATGAGCGCCTAAGGGCAGCTCTCAGTCGGTTCTTTCCGGGTAAGCAGCCTGTCGTGCAAATGATTCCATGTTTGTAAAGCGCTTAAACTTTTGTCTGATCGAAGACCGGGGCTATATAAATGTATGATAGTCGTGCCCGACTATGACCATCACAACAGCAGAGGAGGAAACTGCTGTCTCGACTATCTGGGCTGGAATTTGATTGTAGTGGAGAGTGTCTTGCCCAAGTTATATCCCCACTCTCTCGGTCAAGAGGGTTTTAGGGCAATCAGCGTTGGATGGTTCCGACTAGCCCCCAAGGCTGCAGCACCAAGGGCCAGTGCA
This sequence comes from Babylonia areolata, assembly GCF_041734735.1. NCBI lineage: Eukaryota > Metazoa > Mollusca > Gastropoda > Neogastropoda > Buccinidae > Babylonia > Babylonia areolata. The sequence continues at coordinate 12,930,225 of NC_134897.1, read as the reverse complement.
ATCTTGCCTATTAGTTTGAGAGTCATAGTCCTTCACAAAAAAAGTCTAAGCTGAAAATGACTTCCCATTGCAATGGTGAAACCCGTTGACCATACAGCCCTCATTTTGCTGTTAGCCCAGCTGTAAGCTTTTGTCAAACTGTGATATTCGCTAAGCATAATGACAGCAACAGGTACTAGTACCAAGAGTAGTTAAAGCGTTGGACTTTCAATCAGAGGGGCCCGGGTTCGAATCACGGTAACGGCGCTGGTGGGTAACGTAATGTGCAGACCAGCTAATGCCTGAACCCCCTTCGTGTGTACACGCATGCAGAAGATCACATATGCACGTTAATGATCTTGTAACTCATGCCAGTGTTCGGTGGGTTATAGAGTCACGAATATACCCACCATGCATCAACCATGACAGAGTAATCGATGTTGGTCGTGAAACAGAAAAAAGGAAAAGAAGAAGACTAAACAACTGACCAGTCCTTTGTCAAAGCCCATCATCCGACAGAAGGCCACAGCCTCCTCCTTGAAGTGGTCATCACACAGTGTTTCCCAGCGGCTGTCCACGTACACCTGAGCTCTGCCTGTCTTGTAGTTCAGGGTACTCGTCCCGTTCTGCAGACGGACGTCCGTCACTGCAACACATACAAAAACACACTATTGTACGTGACAGGTTTAATTGACGATGTAAAATCGGCTCGCGCCTCATAAGGTTACGCTGTTAATTAAGTCACTATATTGCTGGGGTCTAATATATATTCATATATATATATATATATATATATATATATATATATATATGTGTGTGTGTGTGTGTGTGTGTGTGTGTGTGTGTGTACGTGTGTGCGCGCGCGCGCGCGTGCGTGCGTGCGTGTGTGTGTGTGCGTGTGTGTGTGTGTGTTATTCAGAAAATTAACCGAACAGAAAGTATGTTGTTCACAGTCCTTACAATAACGCAAACAGGTGCTGAATTATTTACTCGGCAGTGTGCATCATATTTGTTTGAAATGTTTGCGTGACAGGAATGTGAAGGATTTGAAATACAAGTTGGGGGCACGGGGGGAGGGGGGGTGGGGGGGGGAGAAAAAGGAACCCTTCGTTCAAGGTGTTCGCGATGTTTTCCAGCTGAAGTTTACATAAACATCAGTCGGAAGACACGCGCGACAGGAGAGAGATGAACACTGAAAGAAAGACGATTGGTCTCCTGCAGCACCCCGGTGGTCGTGTACGGGCGTGTTGAAGAATGCGCGGAGTTTAGATAACCAATACTGTAATAAGTGCGCTTTATAATACACAGCACTGACTGTGAGTTTGACTGGCTGTGGTGAATAGATCCTGCTAGGCGAAGGAAAACATAAATCAGACCCTCCCCCCCCCCTCCACCAGACTCCCCCACCGTACCCACCCCCCTCTTCTCCGGTGTCACATTCACCCCTTATTTTTATTTCATATTATTTACTGAAGTAAGTGCATATTATTTACTGAAGTAAGTGAGTGTGTGTGTGTGTGTGTGTGTGTGTGTGTGTGTGTGTGTGTGTGTGCGCGCGCGCGCGTGCGTGTGTGTGCAGCATTTGACAGGCCTCAACGCCTAACCAGCGTGTCAGCTCATTAGCCCTGACAATTTCAACGGCCCCTTTTGCGGTCGTCTTGACTATCAGCAACGTTATTTGACCTGACCAGCACGTGAGATGCACACGAAGATCACACACACCTACACCCTGCCCCCTCCCCACCGAACCTACTCCCCCCCCCCCCACCCCCCAACGAGCAGATATGGTGTTGCTTTTTAGGTTATTCCGGACGTTGTGACGCCTCCCCGTTAACGTTCCCCACATAAGTTAACCAACTTATATATATATATATATATATATATATATATATATATATATATATATATATATATATATACATACACACAAAAAGGTATTGCTGTCTAACACTATCCTCCCTTCCTCCTACCCTCTCAGGTTGTTTTTTTTTTCTTTCTTTCTTTCTTTCTTTTTCGTTTTTTCCTGCTTCTTCTTCTTCTTTTTCTTCCACTCTTACTGTTCAGGAGAAAGAGCAAGGAGACACAAGTGACTTTTTTTTCTCTTTTTCTTCATTTTTTCTAATGCCCAGTTCTGTTGTGAGAGATATACCCCCTTCCCCACCACCACTACCTGTATCTTACTTGCTCTTCCCCGAACTGTTTCTCTTGCACAGTACCCTCTCTCTCTCTCTCACACACATACTCTCTCTCTCTCTCTCTCTCTCTCTCTCACACACACACACACACACGTAGGCTCTCTCTCCCTCCATCTCCCCGTCTCTTTCCAAGACATCGTCAAAGCAAACTGAGGATCAGAGAGAAACACACACTCACTAACTCACTAACACACTCACTTCCACACACACGCACGCACGCACGCACGCGCGCACTCACACACACACACACGCACGCACTCACACACATGCACGCACACACACACACACACACACAAACACGCTCTCTCTCTTTCTCTTTCTCGCTCCCTCTCTCTACTCACTACCACACACACACACACACACACACACACACACGCACGCACGCACACACATGCTGTATTTGTAGAAGAAGGATATTTGGTTAAGGAAGGGGCGTTTCAGAGTTGCTTTATTATTCAATCTCGATTTTGCTGTGCAACTTCTCCACCCCCCACCCTCCAACCCCACACCTCCCCCACTCCCCACCCCCGTGATCTTGACACCTTTTCTTGCAGTTTGGCAGCCTTCCAAAGCAATGGAGGCAAAATGGGCGTTGTTTGGTTGGTTGTGATATGTGTCCACCCGGAACGGAGCTGTGATAATTACATAGTGCATATCCTGGAGTCCCCCCCGCCCGCTGGGGCTGTACGCACTCATCCCTTTGAGGTCACTGCAACCAACAGGCTTTCTTTCATTTCCTTTTCATTTTTTGATTTTTTGTTTTCCAACATGTTTATTTTCTTGATCACCTCTCTGTCTCTCTCTCGCTCTCACTCTCTTTCTTTCTCTCTCTACACCCTCTCTCTGTCTCTCTCTTTCCTCTCCCCATCTCTCTCTCTGATCTAAAAAGGTACCTGTTAAACACACACACACACACACACACACACATACATATATACACACATATATAGCGACACATATACAGAGACAAACACACACACACATAACACATACACACGCAACCAATTTGTAGACAGGAAGGAGGGTTTGAGGGGAGGGGTTGGGGGGCGGGCGGTTTGCTTGTCTTTTTCTACAAGGTTTTTTTATGTTCTATTTTCCTTTCATTTTGCTGTAGGATATATTTTCCTTCTTCATCAACACGAACGATATAAGTATGCTTAAGTATGCAAGGGTACATTCTCGTTTTACTGGATTACTGCTATCATATGACTTTCTTTTTATTTTTCAAAGCTGATGTTGGAATCATTTTCTTTCTTTCTTCCCCCCCCCCCCCCCCATGCCCCTCGCCCCTTTTAAAAAAAAATTTTTAATACAAAGGTACATTGTCCTGTAAGCAGATGCTTTTTAAATTATCACTTTATATTTATTTTTCAATGTTGCTGTTGGGGGTGGGGGGAGGGGGTTAGTGGGTTTTTCTTCTCCTTCGTCATTATTGGTGACGCCTGGCTGCCCTCCAAAAGCCATGTAGGTAAAAAGCGTTTTGCAAGAGGGTATTGCCGTCACCGCCCCTTCCGCCTTCCTCGTCACCCACTTACCTCCCCTCCTTTCAACTCTCTCTCTCTCTCTCTCTCTCCCCCTAGTCTTTCTTTCTCTGTTTCTGTCTCTCTCCTCATTTCTCCTTCCACCTCTCTCTCTCTCTCTTTTCCTTCTCTCTGTCTCTTTCTTTCTGTCTTCCTCTCTCACTCTTTCACCCTCTCTCCCCCCCCCCTCTCTCTCTCTCTCACACACACAAACAAATCCACACACACACACACACACAGGGGGGGGGGGGGGGGGGGGGGCAGACAGGCACAGATTCATGAAGTTGTTCGCCTTCGTGCACACCTTCCCTCCTTTAGGAAACGTGCAAATACAACACAATGTGTGTGCATGGACGACAGCAAACAGTGTTCTGACACAAGGACGTCTCTTTCATTTTAAAGTTTACATATATTTTACACCGTATCCCGGATATTATCTAATTCATTCATTTCTGGCTGCCGTCCAAGCGCAGAACAGAACACACACACACACACACACAAAGACGGGTAATACGATTGGCAAAATAACGTGAATAGCTGCACAGTGGGCTCTTCACCGCCCCCCTCTCATTTACCACTTACCATTTTACCCCCCCCCCCCCCCCCCGACCCATCCCCCCCCCCACACACACACACACACACTCACAACATACTATTTGTATTTGTATTTATATTTGTATTTCTTTTTATCACAACAGATTTCTCTGTATGAAATTCGGACTGCTCTCCCCAGGGAGAGCGCGTCGCTATAATACAGCGCCACCCATCTTTTTGTATTTTTTCCTGCGTGCAGTTTTATTTGTTTTTCCTATCGAAGTGGCTTTTTTTCTACACAATTTTGCCAGGAACAACCCTTTTGTTGCCATGGATTCTTTTACGTGCGCTAAGTGCATGCTGCACTACTACCCCACCAGTCCCCAACTTCTAAATATTTGTACGCATCAGATCCCATGAGGGCTATCAGTAACGTTCCCCAGTCACCTGGATATTTAATTTACATGGATGGGTCTGTCCTAGACGACCAAAATGAAAGTTCGGGTTTGTGACCCCATCTTTTAATTAATTCAAAGATTTTTCTTCTTCTTTTTTTAAATTTTTATTTATTTATTTATTTTTCTTTCTTTTTTTACATAAGATTTTCTTTTTGTGGCAGGCTATTCTGTCAAACACCCTATGAATCTCATCTCTGAACGCTGCTGAACAGCTTATGAATCTAATGTTTGTTGTCCATTGTTTAACACTGTAAATATTTGTTGCACACAACTAAACACCCGCATAAATCTCTGTTGTGCACTTCTAAGCAAGACAATAAATCCCTGTTGTAGACTTCCAAACGTGACTATAAAACTCTGCTGTAGACTTCCAAACACGACTATAAAACTCTGTTGTAGACTTCCAAACACGACTATAAAACTCTGTTGTAGACTTCCAAACACGACTATAAAACTCTGAAGTAGACTTCCAAACATGACTATAAAACTCTGCTGTAGACTTCCAAACATGACTATAAAACTCTGTTGTAGACTTCCAAACACGACTATAAAACTCTGAAGTAGACTTCCAAACATGACTATAAAACTCTGCTGTAGACTTCCAAACATGACTACAAACTCTGCTGTAGACTTCCAAACACAACTATAAAACTCTGTTGTAGACTTCCAAACATGACTATAAAACTGTGTAGCAGACTTCCAAACATGACTATAAAAATCTGTTGTAGACTTCCAAACACGACTATAAAACTCTGAAGTAGACTTCCAAACACGACTATAAAACTGTGTAGCAGACTCTCAAACATGACAATAAAACTCTGCTGTAGACTTCCAAACACGACTATAAAACTCTGTTATAGACTTCCAACCACGACTAAAACTCTGCTGTAGACTTCCAAACATGACTATAAAACTCTGCTGTAGACTTCCAAACATGACTACAAATTCTGTTGTAGACTTCCAAACATGACTACAGATTCTGTTGTAGACTTCCAAACATGACTACAAATTCTGTTGCGGACTTCCAAACATGACTACAGATTCTGTTGTAGACTTCCAAACATGACTACAAATTCTGTTGTGGACTTCCAAACATGACTACAGATTCTGTTGTGGACTTCCAAACATGACTACAAAACTGTGTAGCAGACTTCCAGATATGACAATAAAAATCGGTGGTGCTCCACTGTCACCACCACACACCTGTTGCATGCTTGTTAAACACCCGATAAATCTTTGCCTCACACTGTTTGACAAACCCGCACGGAGCAGCAACTGTGGGAAAGTCGAGTAACCAACATGTGAATATAGACACCATGGTTAGTGTTCACTTCACAGACAGTGGATAGGCGGTTAGTAAAGCGTGAATAATGGTTAAAGAGACGTTTATCCTTAAGCTTCGACGCGGAGGGGAAAAATAGCGACCTTATGGTTTTCTGTGGCGAAACATGAACGGGTTAATATATATGAGTGTCTTCAAAGACCTGTTTACACACACACACACACACACACACACACACACTGTTTGGAGTCACCGTTTAAGGCAAACACACACACACACACACACACCAGATCAGAAACCAATCATTATCAAATTAACGTGGAGGGGCAGAAATGGTGCAGGAATATACTTATCTCTCTCTCTCTTCATTTTTTTTTCTTTCTGTCTTCTTCCACCCCTACCCCGCTGCCTTTCTTAGGCATATACCGAGATGATTTACAAGATAACACCACGTCTGGTCCGGCCAATAGAACCGGGATTCAATGGCTTCACTGAAATGAACGCCGAAAATGGAATGACTGCCTGGCTCTCTGAAATGAAAACGTTCCTTTGGAAAGCACACTACCTCCCCCCGACCTAGTGATCTCTTGAACTGCCACACACACACACACACACACACACACACACACCCACACGCCATGACTGTTTTGGAGGATCCATTTTCAAACAGTTCGTGAAGAGAGATACAGTGCATGTGTGTACATACGCTCCGGCCTAACTTATCTTTAGCCGTTGTGCGTGCATGGTTGATTTCATCCATACACGCACAACCATACGTGTGTTTCAAGAAAAATAGATTCCGCGCGCGCGCGCGCGTGTGTGTGTATGTTTGTGTGTGTGTTTGTGTGCGCGCGCGCACGCCCGTGTGTGTGTCAGTGTGTGGGCGCATGCGTTGTGTGCGTGTCCATGACTGTGTGGGCTTGCGCGTTTGTGCGTGTTTTGTATTAAATCAACAGTTCCTAATATGAAGAAATTAACAATGAAAACTACAAAAATGCGCGCTGTTTTTGTTGTTTTTATGTACAACGCAACTTAACTACGGGCTGTTTTTGTTGTTGTTTTTAACCAATGACTAGCACTCAGCTGAGCTGAATTAAAGGTGACAACACACACGGGGATGATGAATGACGGTGGGCACCTCATCACTTCACTTCCTTCTTTCAACATCGTGATTTAATCACACTGAAATATTTAGCACGTGACTCGGGGCGGCAAGGGTTGGTTGGAGAGAGAGGTGTGTGTGTGTGTGTGTGCGTGCGTGTCTATGTATACCTGTGTATATGTGTGTATGTATACTCACTCTCTCTCCCTCACACACACACACACAGAGGAACACATACAAAGGGATACATACACACACGCATACGCACACATATATACACACAGGTATTCATACACACGCATGCATGCAGGCACACACACACACACACATGCGCGCGCGCGCGCACACACACACACACACACACACGTTACTTCACTTCACACAGCGCTTCATTAGGGGATGGGGGCACATTGAAGAATGATTGATTGTGATCAGTTTTTACAACTTGGGGGAGTGGGGGCGGGGGGTGGTGTGTGTGTGTGTGTGTGTGTGTGCGTGTGTGTGTGTGTGCGCGCGCGCGCAAGTGTCTACGTGCATGCGTGTGTATGTATACCTGTGTGTATAATATGTATATGTGTGCGCATGCCTGTGTGTGTGTGTGTGTGTGTGTGCGCGCGCTCGCGCATGTGTGTGTATGTGTTCCAGTGTGTGTGTATGTGTGTGTGTGCGCGCTCGCTCGCGTGTATATATATGTGTGTGAGTGCGCGCGCGCGCGCGCGCGCGCGTATGTGTGTTCTTTCTTTCACTACTACAGACGTTCTTGTCTGACAACAACCACAGTCTTTCAGCACTCAATGCCACGAGCATTCCTTGCCCTCTTCAACAGCCAATCAGATTGCGCCACGTCAAGGTTTGTCCTCAGTTCCCGTGATCCTCTCTGCTGGAGAGGCGCCATTCTCCCTAATGCCAGACGTGTACACACCTGGGGAATTAGGGTCGTCTGCTGGCATGCACCCGTGCCCCAGTAGTAAAGTTACGTCGTCTGCATCTGATCCGTTCTGATGGGTTGTTTCCCACTGGTTTCCATTATTTGCATTATTTGCATTATTATTATTATCGTTATTTTCACAAAGCAAAAGTTGTGCAACGAATATGGATCACTTTGCTTTGGCACCTTCTTAAAACTGAAAAAGAAACTTTGATCGCTGCGTACGTCGGATCTAGGTTGTTTTTAAATTAACCAAGTTGACTTACAAGACCTTGTGTGTGTGTGTGTGTGTGTGTGTGTGTGTGTGTGTGTGTGTGTGTGTGTGCGTGCGTGCGTGTGTGTATGTGCGTTCGTGTATGAGTGCATGTGTCTGTGTGAACGCGTGCATGCGTGTGTTTATGTGTGTGTGCGCGCGCGCGCGTCAGTGTATTCGACTTCTGCAGCTTCTTCAGTCTGGACTTAATTCACCCAGATAGGAAATTCACCTTTCGCAGCACCTCTCCAAACCTACCTGTACAAGTCATATACATACATCACAATCCTGAAACAAACTTGTTTTTCTTATTTAACGACCTGTTGGAAGTATCGTTACTGCCTCTTCGTGCTCTTCAATGCAGATCGTTAAACCTTGCAGTATCACAATGACACAAACAAAAATACACTCAGAAAGAGACAGTGACTGTGACAGACAGACAGAGAGAGGGACAGATATAGTTCAGTCTCATTCATTCATCAATATGTTCATAGTCGCACAATCGACCCACGTCAATACGATGTCACACCCCTTCCGTCCCCCCTCGCCCCCCCCCCGCCCCCCCTCTCTCTCTCTCTCTCTCTGTCCATCCCTTTCTCTGTCTCTCCTCCACCCCGCCTCTAACGTTATCCTCTTCATCCCTCTCTCTGTCTCTCCCACATCTAAACCCCCCCCCTTCCCTCCTCTCTCTCTATTTCTCATTCCCTCCAGTCCCTCTCTTTCCATCCCTTTCCCTCTCTCCCTCCATCCTTCTGTCTGTCTGTCTCCCTCTCTCTCTCACTCTCTCCATCTTACGTTGCATTCCGCATCCAATTTGTCATCGTTGACAGTTATCGCCCTTTCAGGCACCGTGTGGTCGCCTCTTGACTACAGGGGGCCGCGAATGATCAGCGGTAAGGGATGATCAGTGTGTGTGTGTGTGTGTGTGTGTGTGTGTGTGTGTACGCGCGCGCGCGCGCGCCTGCGTGCGTATGCGCGCACATGCAGGTGTGTAAGTGTAGGCTATATGTGAAAAAGTGAGGGAGAGAAGACATAGAGGGAGAAAGAGGGGCGGTGAGAGAGAATCATTGGATCCGAAATGCTTGCGGATAGTTAAGTGAAAATAATAATATCTCAAGACAGGATCCAGTTATATTCGTGTCAGGATTTTTTCTCTCTCTGTCCTCGTCAATCGACCACGACAGGCGGTCTGGGTGCTTGTCTTTCAACTGAGATGAACCTATGACCTGTGAGGAACAAACCCTTTGCACACATACACGTTCCATAAATCATATCTGCCTTACACTTCCTTCCTTTGTTTAACCTCAGTTTACCCATGCCCCAGCTAACGTTATCTGACGCAACTTTGTGCCAACTCAAAGAAGTTAAAGTAATGAAGTTAAGAAGGTGGAGCGGTGGCCCAGTGGTAACGCGCCTGACTATGTTTCAAATCCCATGCGGATCGGGTGCTAGTCTCTGGGATCAGGCGATAAACCGAGAATCCGTGTGTAACATTCACTTGGCCATACGTGAAAGAACCCCCGGCAACAGAAAGGCTGTCAATGGCAAAAGTGTACAGAAAAACAACAACAACACTTTGATGGAGAAACAAATTCACGTGCAGACAGAAACAAAAATGCGGTAATGCACTGTGGAAATGTGCTTTCCCCAGGAACAACAATCTGAACTGCACACATAGAACTTTGATCTGTTGTCACAAAAAGGAACACAATGCAATAAAATTATAATAGAATAGAATGCAATACAATACAATATAATCGAATACAGTACAATACAATACAATACAGTACAATACCATACAATACAACGCTATCTCAGGAAGCCCTGCCAATAATATATACAACGCCACCTCAGGAAGCCCTGCCAATAATCTAAGGTCACAAACCTTTGTCTTTCAAAAGGCAGACAACTCGAAGCCAGTCTGCGAGGAGTTGGGAACGTTTGTCTCTTTTCAAAGGGTTTGTTAGTGCATTTGGTTAGGTTGGTAATTAATTTTTGTCAAGCATTCCATTAGCTATGTTGTTTTGTTGTTGTTGTTGCTATGTTGTTTTGTTGTTGTTGTTTTTGTTGTTGTTGTTGTTGTTGGTGGTGGTGGTGGTGGTGGTGGTGGTGTGTGTGTGTGTGTGTGTGTGTGGATGGCTGTTTAAGAGTGTGTGTGGTATTGATGTGTGTGAATTGTGTCGGCGAAGTGTGTGCAAAGCATAGAGTTGCAAGACGCAAAATTATGCACTGTATAAAAACGATTCCTCATCACCAGTATCATCATCATCATCAATCATTATTGTTATCATTATCATATCTGTTGTCATTATCACTATCATTTGGCACAACTGATCGCGTCAGCATTTCCCAATCCGCAAAGCTAACCATACTTGGCAACCTAACTTTCTAAACATAAAACTAACCTTCCATAACCAAACCTCATCTTCGTACCTAACTAGCTACTTGCCCACCAACCTACCCGCCTTCGCCACATGGGTAGGGATTAATCGAACCCACTTCAATGTTTGTTGAACGCATCTCTGTAGCATTTTATTTTGTCATCGAGACAATTTTAAAACTTCGTCAATCAAGGGAAATATTATACGACAGCCGACTGTTGCTATTTCGACATCCATCCAGGATATAGTAAACGAATAAGAACGTACTCCACGAGCGCTGTTTAAACGAAGAGTAAAATATAAAGAGGGAATGGGCGAGGAGGGAGAGAGAGGGGGGAAGGGGGAAGGGGGGGGCGGAGAGAGAGAAAGATCCGTGAGTCTACACCGATATTTTTTTTTTTTTTTTTTGACACGAATGACAACCATACAAGCACGAGAAGACTGCTGACGTATCTGACAAGATAATCAGTGGAAGGTGGAAGGGCACAGACGATTGTGGAGTAGGGGGAGGAGGGGGGAGCGTGGGGGGCCGGGAGACCGGGGGGTGGGTGGGGGGGGGTGAGGTGGTAAGACGATACAGGTGGAGGAGTTGCTGTGCACAATGATAGATCTTCTTTCGGTTTTTTTGTTGTTGTTGTTTTTTTGTGGTTGTTGTTGCTGTTTCTCTTTTTATCTTTTTACCTGTGTCAAGTTTCAAATCGTCTTGGCTGTCTTTTGTAGTGTCTTGTTAGTGCGCACATATGTATCCATGCCTAGAAGCACGTACACAAACACTCATGTGCGCACGTAGTAAGTGTACACACACACACACACACACACACACATTAAAGATCCCACAACGCATACTGGCGTTCGATGGGTTGGCTGTGTGTTGAGTTTCAGTTTCAGTTTCAGTAGCTCAAGGAGGCGTCACTGCGTTCGGACAAATCCATATACGCTACACCACATCTGCCAAGCAGATGCCTGACCAGCAGCGTAACCCAACGCGCTTAGTCAGGCCTTGAGGAAAAAAAAAAGGTGAATAAATGATAGATAAGCTTACACAAATAAATAAATAAATAAATAATAATAATTATAATGTAAAAAAAAAAAAGAAAAAAAGAAAAAGAAAAAAAAAAGCAAATAGATGTAAAACATGAAGACACACATTCACATATACACCCACACATGCATAACAGATATGCACCGAACATGCAGTTTCACAGATATGAAAGCACAGTCAAATACATATAAACGTACATGAGCTCCAACACACACACACACACCACACACATTACCCTGCACCTCTTCTACCCCCCTCCTCCACACACTCATTTCTAGTCTACGTATCACAGCTTCCACGGCACACACACACATACACACACACACACACACACAGATGAACACTTACTTGTACAAGCGCACACACATATGCCCATATCTCCACACACATATGTACAAAGATATATATATATATATATATATATATATATATATATATATATATATATATATACGTTCCAATATCCTGTTGCTCCCACAGTGTAGGCATGCATACACTCACATACCTCATCCTCTACTCCACCTCCCCCCGCACCCCCACCTCCCCCTCACACACACACACACACACACACACACACACACACACGCAAGTGCACAGAACTCTACTGACACTTGTGTACACTTACACTCTCGCGCATGCACAAACGCACTCAAAAATACAGACCCACACATGCACACACACACACACATACACACACGCACAGAGGCTGCCACTGATTGGCCGCAAGAGGGATGGGAAAAGATCTCTGATGCCAAGAACGTGGCGTCTAGTGTGTTGCTTAGTCTATTGTATTTAGAAAAGCCCACAGAGACTCTGTTCCGTTTTGAAGAAATTTGCGCAATGCTGGTTTGGAAATGATGCCGATATTTGTTTGATTAGCAAACCATCGTGCTCTATCTTTCATGTTAGACTTACGGCCACTCCCTCTCTCTGCTTTTATTTCTTTGAGGCGATCGATGGTGATGGCCTTGTACCTGTTCTTTTTGATATTCTTTGACTTTTCTGAGGATTTCCGATTTTCCTAGATGTAGGCCGCTCGTTGGTGTTGCGTTACCAGCAAGTCTGTCAGCTCGCTCATTTCCCTTAACACCTGCATGTCCCGGGCAGTATGACCATGTGAGTTTTTTAATCTGAAATTTGCGCATTGCCTTATGCCACTCTGGGCTTCCCATTCCGTTTCCAATTTTCTGTATGAGGTTCATTGAGTCGGTTAGAATCATGGCATGTTGGTTTCCGGGCGTATGGATGGACGATAGCCACTGGAGGGCATGTGTCACAGCTTCAACTTCCATCGTTAGGCTGGAGGTTGTGACTTTGTAGGCAGCATTCTCTTCCCTAACTGTTTTTCCATTTTGTTTTGCAGTGAATCCCCAACCGGATTGGTCTTTGGTGACTGAGCCATCTGTGTATATGATGATGTCCTCTTCTTTACTGTTTTCTTCTATGAGTAGTTTCACTTCCGCATCAGTTTTGCCCTCTGGCTATTCCCGACAATGTCTTCTAGAGTGGTGAATGGCTGAAGATGGTTGAGGTTTTCGGGGTTTTTCTCCCATTCTTTTGTTTCTTTCAGGTCTTGTAGTCGGCATACTAGCTGGATTGTGTCTTCTGCTTGCCCCATCCATGATCTTCCTCGTCCTAGGCGGCTGCCTTTTGGTTCTTTGACTGCGTCATGCAGTGGGTTTTGAGGGTTTTCTAATGCTTTGAAGTAGGTCTTGACCTGTTCTAACTTGTTTCTGGCCTGCACTGAAGGAAGGTCAAGCAGGTATCGCATGGTTTCTGTGGGCGTGTCTTTTGTTGTTCCAAGGATCAGCCTCATAGCTTCATTTTGGACTCTTTCTAATTTTAGGAGGTTGCTTTGAGACGGTGTTGTTAGCCCAAGTCCGTAGTCGATCACACTGAGGACGAGTGATTGGTATAGCAGGAAGAGGTGGCGTTGTTCAATACCTTTGGTTGCCATTGCTTTTAAGACTGAAAGGCCCTTTTTGCATTTGAGAACAGTATTTTCCGTATGTTTTCTGAAGGTCAGCATCCTGTCGAAGTGTATTCCCAGGTAGTGTAGGCATTCAGTTTTCTCGATCTGAATCCCATCGAGTGACACAGAAGGTGGTGATTTGCTCGCGGTTCTGTTGTTGAGGGTGCACAGCAACGTTTGGGCTTTCGCTGGATTGATGGAAGATCCTGTGTCTTTGCACCATTGAGCAATATTGTTTAGTTGTTTCTGGACGGCTTTAGTTCTTTCCTGAGCATCTTTCGAAGTTTTGAAGACCAGGCCATCATCCGCAAGAGTAAGCACCCGAGCTATTCCATTGTTGTTTAAGTCTGCAAGGCCCTCCGTGTACACATTGTAGAGGACAGGAGAAAGCGGAGACCCTTGTGGCAGTCCCATGGATAGTTTAGAAGGTGCAGACATCCAATCTCCGAGGCGTAGGACGACGGTTCTTTCCTGAAGCGCTGCTGCTATCCATCTTGTCAGTGTCAAACTTACTCCATACCTTAGTAGCAGCTCCATGAGGTGCGCAAACTGGACCTTATTGTAGGCATCTTCAAGATCGATTGCTACTGCTAGTGTTTCTTCTTTTCTTTGAAATCCTTCATACACCTCATATGCAAAAGCAGCTGCGTTTTCCCATGTGGACTTGCCTGTTCTGTAACCACCTTGATTTGAAGGGAGAATGTGCCTGTGTTCAAGATCCCTTGCAAGTTTCCTGGCTATCATGCGTTCCATGAGCTTTCCGGCAATGTTTTGCATGGTTAGGATCCGGTAGCCGCTTACCTGATGATGGTCCTTTCCTGGTTTTGGTATGGGTTTTAAGAAGCTGTGTGTCCAGTCCTCCGGCACATGTCCATTGTGGAAACTTTTTTGATATAGATTGAAAAGGTTGCTTCTGTCTCCTTCCGATAGTTCCTTGATGTCCGAGTAGCGAACTTTGTCTGGGCCAGGAGCTGATTCTTTCTTGCATTTAGCTATTGCTTCGTTTAGATCATCTATTGTCAAGTCATCATCAGGTCCAGTCTGCATAAGGGTTTGGTTTAACTCCTCAACATATTTCTTTTTCTCATCTAAGTTTCTTTGATCACTCTGTTGTATGAAACGTTTGAGCAGGGCGGATCCTTTTTCTTCGTTTGTCTTAAGCTTGGTTCCGTCAGTGTCTACCATGTCTGGGGTTGTTGTTGTGCACGTTTTCCCTTCCATGCGACGATATGTGTGTTGAAACACTAACATAACCATCATGAAACTACGTACCCCCCTGGAAACAGAGTATGGGTGTCCACAAAATGGAGTCGAAACGATCACAGAGGTCAGCAGGAATGGAGCCCCATCTTCCCCATGCACCCCGCCCCCACCACATCCCTCCTCCGACCCCCGCGCCCCTCCACACACACACACGCACCCTCGCCCCTCAAGAGTTGAGAGGAAATCAAAGACAAAAAGCGAGGAGTGCAAAACAGAGAGAAAATTATGTACGGTTAAACTACACATCAACATAATAACAATGAAAGTCATACGATTGAATGCGGCGGGGTGGGGGTGGGGGAGAGTTGTGAGGGAGAGTGGTGGATGGAGAAAAAAAATATTCAGAGCTCTCCACCACCACCGCCACCACCAAGAACAACAACAACAAAACCAACAGCCCACCACCACCACCACCACCAACAAAACCAAACAGCAATAAGAAGACCAATGAGTCACAACACGGAAGATTTATAACGTGACTAGGGAAAGGTGTCAAACACCTGACGATACCATCTGAACCAACCGCCATCGCTAACAGGTTTTGTTGTTGTTGTTGTTGTTGTTTGTTTGTTTTTTTGTTTTTGCGACGTCACCAATGTGGCGAGTGTTCGGTCTTGTCCAAAGCAGGCCCAGGGCTCTTTGAGTCTTACACAACAGCGCGACAGTGGGGAGGACACTACAGGGTGGGCTTTTCTCCCCCATCACGTTCCGCCAACAGCAAACCAGTCGGTTGGTGGGTACTTGTGGGGCTGCTCTCTCTCTCTCTCTCTCTCTGTCTGTCTGTCTCTCCATTCGTCTTCTGTTACCGTCCCTTATAGAGAGAGAGAGAGAGAGAGAGAAGAGAGACACGGATATGGATGTATACATATGATTCGGCCTCTCATGAAGGAGTGGAGTCAATAAACAAACACTTCAGACAACACACACACACACACATAAGCACTTATAAGCATGCACTCACACACACACACACACGTTGTGAAAACTTATCACAATCAATCACCCCTCAGTAATAAAGAGCTGCAGGCTTATGAAAGTCACATCGGATCCGAAGGAAATGTTAATGTTGGTGCTTGTGCAGACAGGAGATGAATGACCTGTGGGTTTCAACTGGCCGGAAGGTCTATTTGTTCCGTCCTGAGATGATGGGTAGTGTGTATCTCTCTCTATCTCTGTGTGTGTGTGTGTGTGTGTGTGTGTGTGTGTGTGTGTGTGTGTGTGTGTGTGTGTGTGTGTGTGTGTTAAATAACATAAATGTAACCTTTAATAAATTAATAAATGAGTGAATCAGCTGCCGTAAGGATTTCCAGTTCACACCGAACAAACAGTAATAAAAACTCAACTGCATTAGATACATACAATTTTGAAGGCTTTATCAAGTAGATAAATAAATGTAATCATGTAGTCTCCGATGGGTGATATTTGCATGGAATGTCTGAACCTGTAATATTTTGAAGGTATGTTGACAGACAGACACAGTGAGATACAGACACATACAGAGTGAGACAGAGAGAGAGGGAGGAGAGGGTCACACACACACACACACACACACACACACACACACACACACACACACAGTGAGTGTGTATTCAAACTGTACCCGCCCCTAACTCTCCCCCGAAAGAACTGAAGAGCGAAAGCACGGCAGGGGGTTGACGTGGGAATGGGAGCGGGCGGGGTGGTTGAGGTGGTGGTGAAAAATGGAGGTATATTTCAGTAAATGTCATTCTCTCATGAACTGTAACCGATCGCTGTATTGTATTGTATTGTATTGTATTGTATTGTATTGTATTGCATCGCATCGCATTTCATTATACAGAATCGTATCGTATCGCATCGTATTGTGTTGTACTGCATGGAACTGCATTGTTATTTACGTTTTGCCACGGGCTGCTCTCCCGGGAAGAGCGCGTTTCCACAGAAGCCAAAAGTGCCACCCATTTTTCCAGTCGGCAAGAGAATTTCTTGTAACAGTCGGAATTTACCTCGGAATTTTGCCTGGAATGATCCTTTTCATTGCCGTGGGTTCTTTTACGTGGGTTAAGTGAATGCTGCATACGGACCTCGGGTTTGTCGTCTCTCAGTTGAAAACATAAACATTCCTCAGCGATTACAGTCACACTTCATTGAACACAGCCCCCTGCTGTGCGCGCTGACCCGCGGACAGTTATAGATTGGGTTATGACCTACTGTTTGTTTTGATTGCTGTTTGTCTGGCCTCCTGGGGTGGGCTGTACTGGCCTGGTCCACAAAGGTTCAACTACACCCACTATCCTGGCTGTCTGTGACATGCAATGAATGATGTTTTGTGGGTTGGGACTTCTTTTGGTGGCTGTGTTTGGCTGTCAAAAGGCGTTTACGTTGCGTTGTGTTGTGTTGTGTTGTGTTAAGGTGTGTGTGTGTGTGTGTGTGTGTGTGTGTGTGTGTGTGTGTGTGTGTGTGTGTGTGTACAGGTGTACGTATTTTTAGTGTATTAAGTATGTGTTGCACGGTCGAGTGCATTCTTCTCATAGCGTTTTGCAATGCAGTGCTTGCATAAAGTGCGTGCGTGCGTAAGTGTGTGTGTACGTGCGTGCATATGTCCGTCCGTGTGTGCATGATTGCATTTTCTCTGGCCTTTCCATACACACCAAACATATTATCACGGAAAACAGACGACGAAACGGGTATTTCCCATGTACACCAAACATGTCGTCACAAAAATATACGACATAACGGGTATGTTCTTCAAAATTAATCATTGTTTTCCAGTGCTGGGGTCTTGGTATCGTCCAAGTTTCTGCTGTACAAGAGAGAGGGGACCTGGATGTCTGTCCGGCTGTGAGGTCTACCTGGAGTTCCAAGGGACAGTCTAAAGAGAGGATGATGTCCTGGCTGTTCTGGCATTCCGAATAGGCAACTCCTGGTTATTTGAAAAGAGGGTGATGTCCTGGATGTTCATCTGGTTTTCCAAGGGGCAGAGGTGGGGGTGGGGGTGGGGGGGGGGGGTCCTTGTTTTCTAAAGAAATGGTTGTTCGTCTGGGTTTTCAAGGGGGATGTCCTTGTTGTCTGAGGAGGTGTGAATTCATGGGTGTTCGTCTAGCGTTCCGAAGTCCGAAGGTACGAAGTCCTGGCTGTCTGAAGAGTAGGTGGAATCCTGGCTGTTTGTCTGGGGTTGAGGCCAGTCAGACGTTCCATGGGGGGAGTCATGACTGCCTGAAGATGGGTGATGTCCTGGCTGTTCCTCTGGCGTTCCAAGGGGGGCGGGGAGGGGGGGTCCTGATTTAAGAGGGGTTGATGTGCGAGCTGTTCGTCTCGGTTTCTAAGGGGGGAGTCCTAGTCTTCATGCACCCCCACAGGGTTCCCTGAACTCAACACGCCTTGTCTTGTCCTGTGGAGGGGTGAGGTCCTGGCTGGTCCTGTCTTGAGACTGGGCGTTGCCCAGTTCTCATCCACGTGCATCGTCACGGTGCTTTAAGACTCCCTCCCCCAACACCCACAGGATTCAGGATTCACCCACTCCACACCTTTATCAACTAAAACCAACCCTGCACTGACGAGCAGTTTAGTCAGCTTACTCGTTTGTAATCCGACCTCCAGAGAACGGTTAGGGGTGGTGATGGCGGGGCAATGTAATTCAGGTGACTGAAATAAATGGTGGTGGTGGGAGCTGTTGTGTCTGACTGGCAACACACATGTCGCGTCTGTGCCAATTGCGGGGAAAAAAACACGAAACAAAATAAAACTGGGTTACGACCCTGCTGGTGATGTGTGTGTGTGTGTGTGTGCGTGTGTGTGTGCCAGCATGGTGTGTGTGTGTGTGTGTGTGAACACACTTTTCTGAACAAACATAGGCACTTGGCATATCTAATGTGTGCACTGAGGCGAAAAGTTTGCACGGCGTGCGCAAATCGTGTTGTTCTGTCGTATGGAAGGGGCTTTGGTGACGACTGCACACTTCTTCTTTTTCGTTTCCACTCGACTGCTGAGTTTGTGGCGATCTGACAACACTTAAAGGGAGAGAAAAGGACGAAGGAGGAGGTAAGATCTACGTCAGCATATTTCGTCACGAGTGACGCATGACTTTTTTTTTTTTTTCTAAATCAGTCGTTACACAACTCTGACATATCAAAGTTATGTCAGTATTGCTTCCCTTAAAGTATTCCATTTTAAAGTACAGGGAAAACAACAACAAAAACATTATGTTAAGATGCTATATATGAAAGGATATAAATGATCAACACAAGAAACCAGTCTGATCTTATCTTTATAAGGTCTGTTTTAATCACCATAATAGAGGTCTGTGAAAAGACCGTGTATTGGCACAATTTATGACTGGTTCTGAGAATATGTTATTATCAATTTCAAATGTAAACGTCATTGCTCCTTTTCGCAGCTTCCCATGTTCGCTTCATACACTTCAGGTCTTGCACATGACAAATCAGCAGGTCCACACGGGTGTCCATTCTTCCTCTTCTCAAGGCCCAAGCGCGTTGGGTTACGCTGCTGGTCAGGCATCTGCTTGGCAGATGTGGTGTAGCGTGTATGGATTTATACGAACGCATTGACGCCTCCTTGAGTAACTGAACTGAACTGAACCTATTTCTTCTTTTACAGAGGGGAAGCGAAGGGGCCTATCCACGTCCTGTCTCTCTCAGCGTATCTCGTGACGGTACCTGGTTGCTACCTGAACAATGTGTGCAGCCCATGGTTGTTTGTCCCCAAGTTCGGGGTTCGCTTACTTTCGTTAATTTCTATCATCGTCATCATGAATGTTTTCATAAATGTCGTCCTTACTGTTATCATCATCATCATCATCATCGTCATCACCATCATCGGTATTGTTATACTAATTCTATTACGGTTTATCATCATCATCATCATCATCATCATCATCGCATCATCATCATCATCCTTATTAGTATCGTCATCATCATTATTATGATTATTATATAAGTATCATTGCAATCATCATAATCATCATGATTATAATCATTCTTCTTCTTCTTATTATTATTATTATCATTCTTCTTCTTATTATTATC
Organism: Babylonia areolata; assembly: GCF_041734735.1. Taxonomy (NCBI): domain Eukaryota; kingdom Metazoa; phylum Mollusca; class Gastropoda; order Neogastropoda; family Buccinidae; genus Babylonia; species Babylonia areolata. Next base: position 12,910,292 of record NC_134897.1, on the reverse strand, counting down.
ATCATCATTATTATTTAAGTTTCATTTGTCGAGTCCTTTGAAATTCGGCACAACAACATCAGATACTAATCAGTAATTAAAAAATTAAAAAAACGTTATTGTCCGGGCCGCTATATCAGCCTGACTGTACCCGTCCCTCTTACTAACTGACCGCCAAGGACCAGTGTATTCCCCACGTCTGTCTTTGTGTGAAAGTCAACATGTCCCCGTTCTGTCAGCAGTCCTTTCCATACCGTGTCAATGGAGCGACGTGGAATCTATTCAAAGACCATCGCGAAGTGAAAAACTGCAAAGACACTATATACATATGAATTTCTTGTGTCCATAGGGTCTTTGGAAACCGTGGCGGTGTTTTTCAAAACCTCCGTCAAAGGCGCCCATTGCTACTGGCGTGTGTTGAATGAATAAAAAATCCTGGCAAGGAGGGGGGGGGGGGGGGTCAATCTGTCTGTCTGCGTTTATGTGTTTGCGTGTGTGCACAAAAACAGACAGGCACACAAGGAAACACATACAGACATGCCCCCCCCCCCCCCAGCCCCGCTCCCCCCCCCTCCCCCACACACAGAGAGAAATCCAGAAACACACTTTCCCCTTTCATCATCTGACAATACTTACAGTGAAAAGACGTTGTACAGATTTTTTTTTTTTTTTCGCAAGGTGATACTGACTTTTTTTTCTCCTTTTTTTTTTTACGTGCGTCAAGTGCGCGTTTGAGTGTGCATGTGCGCATGCATGAATGTGAATGCCCTTGCAACGCACGCTTAAGTGATGAGTCACGGTTTCTGAAGTGTGAGTAGACATAGGTAAAACAAAATGCGTTTCAGACAGGAACCCACCAAATCTGGGAAAGAGAAAGAAACACATAACAACCCCCACCCCCACCCCCGAAACCGAAACCAACCAACCAAATAACGAATCACTCACTATCGAAACAAACCCAGACACGCTACAATCAAAACCGGCTGCTGTGAGTGCGTGCGAACTCCCACGAACTGGAAAAGCCCCAAACAAAAACAAAAAGATGACAAACCAGAGGTGGTGGTGGTGGTGGTGGTGGTTGGGTATGAGGACGGGAGTGTGTGTGTGTGTATGTGTGTGTGTGTTGTGTAGTATGGTGTGGTGTGGTATGGTGTGGTGTGGTTGTGTGTGTGTGTGTGTGTGTGTGAGGGGTGGGTGGGCGGGGAAGGAGGTGATGGAAAATGGCCGACGTTCGAAGGAGGAACTCGGGAACACGGCGAGAGGGGGGCGTGGCGTGGCGTGACATGGCGGAGAGGTGGCACAGGCAGGTACAGAAATGAGACAGGACGCTACACTGAGAGTCAACTGAACGTGATGATTATTCAACTGATTGTACACCCCTCCCCTCCCCCCCCCCCCCACACACCCACTCGTCCCCCTTCAAAACATACACCTAGCCCCCCCCCCCCCCCCACCTCCCACCCACCTCCTCTTAGCCATCCTCCTCCTTCTGACACTGCTGAGTCATGACTAACGATGCGAGATATACATTGTTGAAATATAGTATACAGGAAATGCAACCCGTATCCTGGTTTGACTGCGTGTGTGCCAGACACCTGCAGCGCTGCTATCTTCATCCCTGTCACTTTGTCTGCCTGTCAGTCTCGCTGTCATTGTGTCGAATATTCACCTCACCCCACCCCCCACACACACATCCCCCCCCCACACGCCCCCTATCCCCCCCCACCCCCCATCCCCTTCTACCTCCCTGGGTTGTGGAGATAATGTCCTTTTATGAATAAGAAGAAATAGACCATCTTTCTGTTTCCTGTTTCATTCCTCACCACGTATTTCTTTGAAGAAAACTGAACACCCGAAGAACTTAAGACTCAAAAGTGGGCGTTTCTCCAGCCCGCTCAATTCTTCTTTGATCTTTCATTTCTTTCGTACTAAAAAAAGTTATTGCCATCACTGTGCGTTTGACGTTTCCCTCTAATAATGATAATAATAGCAACAACGACAACAACAATAATAATAACAATAACAATAATGATAGTAATAATCTAATCCAATCCAATCCTTTCCGTGTAACCAACAGAGTAAGACATTTTTAAACAAAAACATGAAACACTTACATCCATGCACCTAAACAGACATCTAATCAAACACTCAAGTATGTCCAGACACACAAAAGTCTTCTCACAGAACATCACTCTCCCTTTCGTTTATAAAATGTCTGCGGGGCAAATCTGACCAGCCAGTGAGATTTTATAACGGCAACATACATCAAAAGAAAATGGAGAGGTCTGCTGGGGCGCCATACCTGTACATGACTGTAAATGCCAAGGAGGAGAGTGGAGGAGGGTGGGGGTGGGGATGGGGTGTGGAGGGCAGGGGAAAATGTTTTTGGTTATCTGGAGTCTGAGGATAATATTATCTCTGTCTCTCTCGTTTATCGCAACCCAATTTGGCTCACCTGTTGTATATCTTAAGGGTATATGACCCTCTCTTTCACAACAGTATATGACCCTCTCTTTCACAACAGTATATGACCCTCTCTTTCACAACAGTATATGACCCTCTCTTTCACAACAGTGGCTAAAGACCCTGTCTGTTTAGTTTGCAGTTCTTGTACGTTTGGGGAGAGAGAGAGACAGAAACAGAGAGACACCGAGAGAGATGGAGACAGAGATCCCCCAATGCGCAAACGACACACCCAAGACAATGAAGACAGCCAACTGACCTCAACCCCAGTGAAACGGGTGCATCGTCTGAACTCATCAAAAGCCCTTGCTCTAAGCATCTTTTTCTCTCTGACGTGTACTGGTGGGTCATGGACAGTTCACTCCGCGCGTTCACCATGGAGCCTCAGAGGATGTAGTGGTGGTGATGGTGGTGACGAAAGCTGGGGAAAAGTGTGTGAGTATGTTGGCGGAGGGCTGGGGGTGGGGGATCTGAAATCCATGCAGAGGTTGGTAGAATGATAATCAGTCGTGCTCGACTATGACCATCAGAACAGCAGAGGAGGCAACTGCTGTCCCAACTATGTGGGCTATAATCTGATTATAGTGGAGACTGTCTTGCCCAAATTACATCCCCACTCTCTTGGCCAAGAGGGTTTTAGGGCAGTCAGCGTTGGCATTGTTCCCAAAGGCCAACTAGCCCCCAAGGCTGCAGCGCTACGAGCCAGTGCAATCTTGCCTCCTAATTGAGAGTCATAGACCTTCACAAAAGACTAAGCTGTAAATGACTTCCCACTGTAATGGAGAAATCACTGATCATACAGCTCTCACTTCAGTGTCCAACTGTAAGCTTAAGTCAATCTGTGATACAAACTGAGGGTTCGGCCAACCTCTATGTAAGGGACCCGTATAACGCACGCCTCAGGCTTCTGCCTCTTACTATCAAAAACCTCTCCCGAGGGAGGAACGTAATGAAGGCTTGATCAAACAAGATGAAGCCACGATGCCCTCTCAACCTTCCTCCTTAAGGCAACAAACTACGCAAACGCATTAGCGCACATAATGTACCCCCCCCCCCCCGCCCCCTCCTCCCCCCACTAAAAAAAAAAAAAAAAAAAAAAAAAAATCACGTTGAGTCACCCTACCCTCTTTGGATGTGTGGAAAAGGATAGACAGAATGCGAGATGGGATAAGTAAAAATAATAAAATGAAGTGCAAAGGAATAAAATGTTCTGTCATTTTCTCTCCACCTTCCTCTGTTTCACTCCCCCCACGGTTTAAGGATAGACATAAACTGTGAAATGGAAAACAACAAGCATTTAGTACAATAGAATAAAATGCTCAGTCATTGCCCTTCCTATCTCCCTCTCTGTGTCTCTTCCGAAGCATGATTATATATATATCCACTCCACCATTGTTTTAGAACAACAAAGTGAGAACGGAAAAACGACAAAAAACACCAGCGTGCATGTGTGTGTGTGTGTGTGTGTGTGTGTGTGTGTGAGTGTGTGTAAGCGTGTATGTGTGTGAGTGCGAGTGCGAGTGTGCGTGTGTTGTTACACCGTTTCGAAACTGTATTTCCAGCAAGTTTTTTTAGGAGTAGTAGTAGTAGTATAGTCATTCTTCTTCTTGTTCTTGTTACTGTTGTTGTTAATATTAATACTATTATTGTTATTGTTGTTTTACCTACTTGATTATTTCAATTGGAAACGCCATTATGTGCTAGTCAGGTCAATCTTTTATTGATATGTAAAAACAAACAACAACAAAAAGAACTCACAGTCCAGTATTCAATGATTGAATGAAGCACACGCACACACACACGGACACGCACACACACACACTCACACTGGAAGTGTTATCCCCCCCCCCCCCCCACTCCCACCCCACTCCCGCCGCCCCTGTCCAGAGAGCTTTTATGCTGAGCGGACAATAAAATACGCCAGTGTCTCACACACACATACACGTACACACACGCATGCACGCAATCACACACACACACACACACGCGCGCGCGCGCGCACACACACACACTCACACACACACACACACACAGAGCGTCTCACGATAATAGCGTCAGTCATGACCGTGCATTGTCAAGCGATCCTCCCATTTTTGTCTTTCTCACAAAGGGACGTCACCCCGCATCAAAGGGCAGTCAACATTGAGAGAACGTGAATCCTCAATAAAGAGGGGAGAAGAGTTTGGGTGCTTGGTACTCTTGGGCTTTTTTTTTTTTTTAATCCTTTGCTCGCAAGGAAACGCAAATACCCACGTTTTTTTCTCTGTAAATAAGCACGTCATAACAAAGTCCATTCGTATTTATTACCAAAAAAACAACAAAAAACCACTTTATAACTTGCAAGCACACACACACACACACACGCACACACACACACACACACACACAGTGTCACACTTTATAACTTGCATACACGCATGGTTAAAGATCTCTTCCATTCGCTACATGCCAGGCAGGGGCAATCCTTTTGATACCGTGGGTTCGTTAACATGCGCTAACTGAATGCTAAATGCTGCACACGGGACCTGGGGATCGATACTGACAGCATTTTCAGCCCTGTGTGAACAATAAAAATGAATAAATAAATAAATCAAATCAAATAAAATAAAATCAAACAACACCCACCACTGGTCTAGTCTCAGACGGAAAACTGCTGTCAGTGGTCTAAACAGTACAAACTGTCACGAGGGGCTATATAACTGGTGGACTTTTTTTCTTTTTTTAAAAAATGCTTCAGGTACCACCCGGCTCCAGCCAAACAACACCCGGATTCCATCAATAAGACAAAGGAGGGTAGTACCCTGTTTTCGGAATGTAAATCGCACCACTTTTGTATGCGCGGGTAATCACAATGGACTGACTAGCAGTGCAATCTGAAAAAAGGGTAGCGGAGATTAGTGCAGTAAATAAAACTGGAAAGTGTGTGTGTGTGTGTGTGTGTGTGTGTGTGTGTGTGTGTGTGTGTGTGACAGAGACACACAGAGAGAATGCGCGTTCGTGTTTGTGTGCGTGCGTGTGTATGTGTGTGTGAGAGAGAGAGAATGTGCGTTCTTGTTTGTGTGCGCGCATGTGTGTGTGTGTGTGTGTGTGTGTGTGACTCAAGAGAAAGTGAAAGAGAGACAGAATGTGCGCGTGCATGTGTGTGCACAGGTGCGTACGGTGCATGCATGTTTGCTTGCTTGCGCGTGTGTGTGTGCGTATATGTGCGTGTGTGTGTGCGTGCGCGCGTGTGTGTGTGCGTGCATCCTGTTCGCCGACACCTCTTTTCCAAGCAGTAAACAGGATTCTGTCCCATGCAAGTCCAGACTTGAACACGGATCTTCCCCCACAGAGAACGGTTTTTAACGGCATTGTATGACCCGAGTTTTTACAGGTCGCATCGGTCTCCCCGACGATAAGTGTTTTCCACGTTTCGAGAGACTTGTCAAATCAGAATGAAAGTTAATGCATTGCCTCTTAAAACAATTCACGATATGAAAACACATGAACCATCCTTCAAATGCATTAACAGCAAATACTGTCTATGGTTCCCAGCACAAAAGCAAACGCATTAAAGAAAATAGATAAATAAATAAACAAATAAATAAAAAGCATTATCATTCTCAGCAATGTACCACGTGAGAGAACTTATTCAGATGCGAAGCGTTGTGCCCGAGGAGACAGCAGCTTGAATTTCACACAGAGAAATCTTCGTGACAATACAACAATACAAAAAACAATACAATACAGATTTCAGGTTATGGACCAACGTTGGCACTTTTCCATGTGTACGTTCTCTGGATCTCTCAAAACGTGTCCTGATCTTTTCCATTGTCATCCAACTCCAACTTTCAGAGTTCTTCCGTGATGTAATTCATATTTGATATTTGATGTTTATAATACTGCCACTGTGTTATGTGTTTACTGTGTGCATGAGTCAGTGCATGCAGGATAAAATAATTTATGGGTCAGGAAGACAGGTGTGCGTGTGTGTGTGCGGGAAGGTGTGGCGGAAGGAGAGAGGGCGTGGGGGGGGGGGGCTAGTGGGGGCAGAGCGCGTGACTGTCCACCCTGATCGCAATGATGCACTTCCCTGCCAGCGTGTTTCTGTTCCCTCGTGGTTTCCTTGGATGCTTCCCTCTACTGTCCACGTCAGACCTGGGTCCTGTTTCCTACTTAATTAACACCGTGACCCCCACCCCCACCCCCTCGTTTCCCCGCCCCCCTCACCCTTCCCCCCCAAATACTTCTATCTTAACCCTCTGACTGCTGAAGCTTGATGAAATCAGATCAGTGTGGCGTGAGTTTGAAGTGAAGTCAAAACTTTTGGGGGGTACTTTTTAAGCGGGGTTTTCTTTTCGCTGATCAAAAGTAAAGAACTCTCAAGTGAAAAAGTTCAACTTAATGTGGAAAGCTGACTGAAGAAAACCTGACCTGTACGCTCGGTCTTATCTCAACGAGGTTGACAGCCCTTCGCGTACGAAGCATACTCAGCAGCAGCAGTCAGGGGGTTGATTAAGACTGTGATTCTCCCACTCCCCTCAGCGCTTCTGGCTGAATTCGCTTTCTAGAGATGTATCGCTAAACGTGCTTAAAATATGCTGAGGGGTTGGTGGAAAAAGGAGGAAGGTGGAAGCACAGATTTTACGTTAAAAATGTCAACAGACCCTGTAGAACGAGCATGGAAACAAACACAAACACGCATGCAAAGAAAAAGGGGAAGAGAGAGAGAGGAGAGAGAGGGAGAGAGAGAGAGAGAGAGAGAGAGAGAGACAGACAGACAGACAGACAGACACACAGACACACACACACACAGACACACACACACACACACACACACAGTGAGAGAGAGAGAGAGAGGGGGAGAGTATCTTAACAGAAGTTTGCAAGCAAACAAAACTGAACCGATCGAAAGAAAAAAGGAAATAGGAGAAAAAAAGTAAAGCAGTAACGTTTGGAGGACACTTGTTTACGCAGTCAGTCTCCTCTGCTTTGTTCCTCTTCCTGAATGCCTGCATACAACTCATTCACTGCTCGGCACACTGCAGTCAACACAGACTGAAATGCACACTGACAGTTATGGAAATCCCTTTATGTAGCGCTTAAATTTTTTTTTTTTTTTTTAAGTCCTCAAAGACCTTTACGGGAACGTGTCAGGATGACACGAATCGCACCTTATATACGCACGCGCAGGCACGTGCCCACGCACTCACACATACGCATAGGAGAAGTAGATGTGGATTCATAGAATAGACTATGGAACGGCATATCTTAATGATGTAGAGACTTACAAATGGAAAGTATGTACAAAAATAAATAAATAAATAAATTCATCATCATCACCACCATCATCATCATAAATTAAAAAAACAAAAACAAAAAAAACACCTGTCAACAGAGTTTCTCCATTCGCACGTTTTACAGACTCGGGTGTCAGCTTTTCATTTATCGCCGTGTGTAGAGACTGATAGAAAAGGAGTGTTTTAGACTTGTTTTGAGGTGAGTGAGGACCGGAAAAAAAAAAAGCAGTGAAACCCCAGCTTTGTACAACCGAAAAACTAATTCTGTGACCGACTTCAGCTGCCGTGGTGTAGTGGTTAACACCGAGGGCAGAAACGGACCACCGGCAGACTGTGGGTTCCAACACACCCCATCAACATATCACTGCGGGGTTTGTTCAGTCCCGGACATTGATGTTGGACACCACGGGTAAGGGGACTCCTATGGTCCTGTGACTGGGATCACCCAGTCCACTGCTGTCCTCTTCATGCTGCTTCAGTTATCCCACCGGAATCACACATGGCTGGTGACTAGGATATATACAGTGACGTCGCAAACTTTCACGTGTAAATTAAAATATTCTTGCAAGCACAAAACGATAATACAAGACAATAACAATGGTAACGATTTTCCGACTGCCAGCTAAACTATAGGTACGAGCTACACTGAAGAGAGAGAGAGAGAGAGAGAGAGAGAGAGAGAGATAACGATGTTTTATTCAGATTAAGGCCAAAGCCCCTTACTGAAGGGGCCACACAAGAAAATAAATAAGGAAAATGACTTGACACGATAAACCAACATCAGAAATCAACCAAAAGAAGCTAATACAATACTCAACAACATTCACAAAAAAACGATTCGAAGTCTCTTCAATGCCTCATATAAGTATATGGCCAAATTTTGTTGGGTAAGCTCATGTTTTGACGACATGAGCAGATTAAATCTAAAAGCACAGGGATCTTTATAATATTTAGGTCGAATCAATCTTTGTCTGAGGTCACTCAAAGCAGGGCAACATAACAAAAAATGCAATTCATCTTCCCTACCCAGGTTGTACAATCGACACGTATGTACATATTCACTCCTACTATAGTATCTGAAACTGTGAACAGCAATATTAGAAACACCAAATCTAAATTTTGTCAGTGCACTTTTTACATATGTTTATTTCCATCCCAATATATGGTTCAAGCCCGTGCGATGTTTTAAAGATTCTAAACTGTTCAAATCTATTGCTAGTTTCCATATGGTCATGCCAATCTTGCCACCTACAATCAACTATTCGCTGTCTAAAACACTTTATAAAACATGCAATATCTTCAACACCCTGATTATCCCACACAAAAGAATAACCATAAGAATTTAAGCACTGACGAACACATGTTGCCCATGTTTTTATGCCATTATTATCTAAGGAATACAACATCCGATAAGCTTTGAACGGTAGCCTGTTTTCGTTCATTCTTGTAAGTTTCAGCCAATACTTAATGAATTTAATGTACGAGTGTAAATAAAATGGATATCTCCCTAGCTCCCCATGCACAAGATCATTTGGCGTTCTGACGTCCACATTTAAAAATCGTTTCATTGCAAACAAGTGTACTTTTTCTGTTTGTTCACTCTTTTCCAAGGCCCATATTTCTGCACCATACTGCAGTATTGGCTGGACTTGAGCATCAAATAACCTGACAAAAATACCAAACGAATTACAATCAAGAGAGAGAGAGAGAGAGAGAGAGGAAATGGAGTGGGACGAACGTTGCTATTGTTGCGGTTTGAAATCCTACCATACATTGCGTACACATATAAAACTAGCGTTAACAAGAGAGTTAAATGATGGTTTGTTAAAACGCTTTTCTTGCCATTCATTTTTTCCTCTGAAAAAGGGATTGCTGAAAAGGATTTTTAAAATGATTTTACTGGATACCTTCGATTTAAAAATCTATTTTAAAAAACTAACAAAACACAACAGAAACAAACAAAAACTCTCAGGACCACTGTTAGAAAAGTCACCCTACTTCTTAGTAGCTGTTCAGTTGGTCATAGTCGGACACGACTAACTATAATTCTTGGTTTGACAAGTCAAAGGGGATACAAACAAACATATATGGAAACAAAAATGAACAGAAATATGGACTTCACGTATATACACATACACACACTGCAAAAAAGAGGAGTGGACAGCGCAGGTAAGGGTTACTTTTACTCTTCACACGGTCATCAGAGCACGAGGTTGGGGGATGTGTGTGTGTGGGGGGGGGGGAGGGGGGGAGGTGGCAATGGACTAAGTAAACAGAGGGGGTCTGCGTTTAATTCTGGACCGAACCACCTGAACAATTACCCCCATTTTATTCTCTTCGTTTCATTTTCTTCTTCT